>NC_045713.1:36432442-36736034 GCF_009834535.1 Camelus ferus | reverse complement strand
TAAAATAATACCATTTGCAGCAACACAGAGGGACCTAGAGATCATTATTCTAAGTGAAGTAAGCCAGAAAGAGAAAGAAAAATTCCATATGATGTCACTCATATGTGGACTCAAAAAAAAAAAAAAAGAGGACACAAGTGAACGTATTTACAAAACAGAAACAGACTCATGGACATAGTAAATGATCTTACGGTTACCCAGTGGTGGAGTGGGAAGGGAGTGGGAAGGGTTAAATTTGGGAGTTTGAGATTTGCAGATATTAACTATTATACATAAAAATAGATTAAAAAACAAATTTCTTCTGTATAGCACAGGGAACTATGTTTGGTATCTTGTAATAACCTTTAATGAAAGAGAATATGAGAATGAATATATATATATACACACATGACTGGGACATTATGCTGTACACCAGAAATTGACACATTGTAACTGAGTATACTTTAATAATAATAATAATAATAAAAACAACAACAACAATAATAAGCCCTCCATCATACGTGGAAGACCAACAAATCAGGACAAAAATAAAAAGTAACTATGAAGATAAGTGCAGGTGTTTCTGTTCATGCAGGATGTATGCATTCCTGAGAAACCTCTTGAGCTGCAAAACTGCATGCCTACCAACATCCAGGCTGATGGGCGGGATGCAGTGGGGGCAGACCACTGGAAACCCATGCCGCAGTTAACCAACACTACAAAAATAGTAACAATCCCATAAATATCTAGCACAGTTCTTTAAAAAAAAAAAGAGAGAAAATGCATGTTGAACTCCTAATATTCCAGCAGTTATACAATTTTATGTTGAGAAAAAAAAAGGTGAAGGTTGTTTGATGGAAGGGCTTTCAGGATGGGAGCTTGAAGTACAGATGGAAACAAGTCCCAAGTCAGAAGAGAGACTCGCCCACCGAACACTTCCAGACGGAGCCACGAGGAAGACGGGAGGTGAATGGCGTGGTGCCCCCGTGCCATGTTCCTCGGCAGCTCCTGCGTTCAGCCGTCGGGGTATTTCGTGTTCAGCTGCTTCCACTGGTTGGCACAGAACATTAACACACCAAGACGAATCGTGTTGCAACCAATCTGACTTTCACATTATCCCAACATCGTTCTCCTATTTGCTAATCCTGTGTGACCTGATTTGCTTTGCAAAAGCAGTGGTTGTAGCAAAATGGGCCAGACGATGGCAAAGCAGCATGATTAAATGCAGGCTGGATACGGCTGTGACAGGGCTGTGACTCAGGACTGTTAATCCAGTTGCCTGGGACGAAAAAGGATGGGAAAGAGGTTTATGAGAATTCCGGCACCAACCCATGAAGCGCACTTCCAGAAAACCTGGTGGACCTGCAGCTAAACCAACAACAGAGCCACGTGGTCCAGACGCTTGAAAGAAGAAAAATTAGCCAAAATATTTCTACCCCCTCCCTTCCAAGGATCAATGGTTCTGTTAGGGTAAGAAAACTGACTTATGGAGACAGGAGACCACAGTTCTCTTACACAAAAGGCAACTTGTCTGTTCGGGGTTGTTGTGAGGATTCACAGAACACGATATGAAAGAGCAGACAGCGGAGGTGGGGACGGCGTTGAGGTGGTGAAGGTGACGCTCTCACAGCCTGAGTGGGAGCGCCTGCTGTTTTCGCTGGAGGCTGGGGGAGGGTGACGTGCACTGTTGGCTGCTGTGTTTTTGTGCTCTGAGTTCCTGGGCATATTTATGAGTCTTTACAAATACCTTTCAGTAAACACAGAAGGCAGATGTCAAGAGGCATGGCTCCTTCTGCTTCTCCTCTTTCCCCAGATCAAGTGCAGTTTTGAAGAAAGGGGTCCAGTGGATTATAAATGACAGAGGGGACGTTTGATGAGAGCTCTGTCCCCAGCTTCCTCTGGCTCTGCTCAGGTCATGCTCCACACTCGGCCCCACTTCCCCATCTTTAAAAGGAAGAGGTCAGACCTGATGGATACAAGAGGTTTTCCAGCCCATCCGTGTTAGATATCCTGTTGCCCGCGGAGCCAGACGGCTTTAAGCCAGAGATGTAATTTACCTTGGAGCAATTCCAAAGTATTTCTTGACAGCCAGGCATAGCACTTTACTGGCTTTTTTGAGGAAATGCAACAAATTTGTCCTTCACCTTGGTGACCCTTAAACTGGGATGCCCAAAGAAGCCAGGCGGGGTATGTCCATGAATAAAGTACAAAATGTGTAAGGAAAACAGTGCAATGTGATGCCAGCAGTGGCAAAGTGACGTCCAGGCATCAGGGAGCGGTGGGGACTGTGGTGTGCTGGCAAGCATAGCCTGTGGGACCCTAGAATGGCTGGCTCTTACTCTTAACAGTTTCTGAAAAGAAACAAGAAAATCGGGTTTGTGTATCAAATCGTTTCATTTTTAAATGCTCCCCAAGTTTTTAAACATTTGGACAAAAGCCCAGCTGTAGGCTGAGTTGCCCAGAGACAGCCTGGGCATTTGCAACCACATTTGTGACCTCTGCCTTGTAGTCTATATGAGAGGTTGGTAAGTTGTGGCAGGCTGAACTGCCTCCCATTTTTGTAGATGAAGTTCAGATGGAACGTAGCCACACCAGGGGGTTCAGGGATTGTCTGTGGACAGTTTCATGTTGCAGGAGCAGAGGTGCGTGGTTGTGACAAAGACAGTGAGGCCTGCAAAGCCTACAATGTTTCCTGCCTGGTCCTCTAGAGAAAACATGTGCTGGCCTCGGTCTGTATCACGGAGCTGTTGTGGGGCTGGGAAAACATTCTGGGTCCGGAGCCTGAATGGCCCAAGTTCCAAGGCTGGCTCAGGGAAGTCCAGCTGTAAAATGACAGAGATAGGACAGCATTGTCCTTTTCTTCTTTTGGAAATGATCCTGAAGCAACAAACGGAAATGCAAATGTCTTTGATGAAAGCATAGCGTCTGGAACCTCATACATGGGGAAATCAGTAAAGGTCAAGATGAGTGCAGGGAGAGTCCAGAGGGAGAGAAACGCCTGGCTGCAGAAGGGCTCAGACGAAGCGGGAGGGCCGAGTTCTCTCTACTCCAGGTGGTGCGTACAGAAGGCAGAACCTATCGCCTCTCTCGTGCATCAGCTGCCGTGGGAGCCCTCCCACATCTAGTGGTTTGTGTTTAATTGAGATATAATGGACATACAGCCTTTTATCTGTTTCAGGTGTGTAACTTAATGATTCAGTATTTGTCTACACTGGGAAGTGATCACTACGTTAAGTCTAGTTAACATGCTTCACCAGATGTAGTTGTATACTTTTTTCTTGTGACAAGTGAGAACTTTTAAGAACTACTCTCTTAGCAACTTTCCAGTATTATTAATGACCATTACCATACTATACATTACATCTCCATGGCTTATTTATTTTCCAGCTGGAGGTTTGTACATTTCAACCACACTTCTTCGGTTTTGCCCACCCCTAACCGTCTGTCTCTGGTGGCCACCAATCTGTTCTTTGTATCTCTTAGTGGCTATTTTTTTTTAGATTCTACATTTAAGGATTATACAGTATACAGTCTGACTTATTTCACTTAGCTTAGTGCCTTCAATTTCCATCCGTGTTGTCAAAAATGACAAGATTTTCTTTTTCATGGCTGAGTAATATTCCATTGTATCTCCCTCCTTCCCTCTCCCTTTGCACTGCTCTCTGTGTGTGTATTTGTGTGTGTCTGTGTATAAAATTACATTTTCCATTCATCCATGAGATCTAGTTTTAAACAAAGTAAAAACAGGGATGGGTCTAGTCTGAACACGGACCCATATGGACAAACCATAGTTTCTAGATGCATCTCCTGGGGAGACAGAGTGGGAAACAGAGGCTCTGTGTGGAATGCAGGTCTGAGGCCTCTGATCTTTACCCAGAAAAAAGTAAAGGCTGAAAGAACTGACCCTCACTCACACCCTGTATAAGACCTGTCTCACTTTTTGGACTGTCTTGCATGTGAATCTTGTGTAAATCGATAGCTCAGGAAGGACTTGCCTCACAGCTGAGTCATAATCAGCGGGAACCAGCACAGCTGTGTATTAAGTTACTCTGAAAAAGCAAGAAAGTGACAGGTGAAGAATAGACATAAGAAAAATATTGCCACAACGCAGGTGAAAATTCCAAATGTACATAATGTCTTGAATGAAGGAAGAAGTACTGGAGGTATTCCTGCCTGTGAAAGTGCAAAGTTGAGATACAGGAACCCAGCAGAGATGGCAACATGACAGAAGAGGCTGGCCCGTGATACGACTGATCTCGGTAAAACAGATGGGCTGAAAAGTAAGCCTGAGAGCAAGTGAAGCCCATGGTGGGATGATCTCAACAGAAAACACAGTGAGAGGCCTGGAAGGGGGCTGGGAAAAGCAAGGCAAATTCATATAAATAAAGAAGGGATAAAAGGAGTCGAAAAACAGTAATACAGAAGACAGAGGGGACCCAACACACACAAAACTGCTGTCCTTGGCAATGAGAATGAAAATAATTACATTCCTAAAATGTCAGTATAATTCAGGAAAACTTTCCAAATATAAGATTTAAAAAAATCCTAACAATAGTCCCTGCTTCTGTGGTCTGCATGTCTGTGTCTTCCCAAAATGCGTCTGTTGGATCCTTACTCCCAAGGTGTATTAGGAGGTAGGGCCTTTGGAAGGTGATGAGATCATGAGGGCAGAACCCTGATGACTGGGAACAGTGTCTTGTACCAGAGAGCCCAGAGAGCCAGCGTGTCCCTTCCACCAGGTGAGGTTATGGTGCAAAGACTGAGATGTGGGTCCCCACCACACACTGAATCTGCAGCACCGTGGTCGTGGACCTCCCAGCCTGCAGAACCATGAGATGTAAATGCCTGTTGTTTATAAGCCACCCAGTCATGGTGTTTTTTGTCATAACATCCCAGATGGGCCAGGACACTCACTACCTCATCAAGTTGTTGAGGATCAGCTGGGTTTAGCCAAGTGAAATGACTAGGACAGAACCTGGCACATGACAGGTACAGTCCAATTAGCCGATATAAGTACCACATCCGTGGTTGAACACTGGGTCTGGATTTGGAGCCCATGTGCCTCCTGGTCCAATAGGGGTGGCCCACCTGGCAACAGGTGAGCCATAGCCAGTCAGGGGTCTGGAGAGGGGTGCCAAGAAGGGGACAACCAGCTCATCCTGGGGATCAGGCCACCTGGGGAGGCTATCTTGCTGGGTCTTAAAGAATGGATGGGAAGATGAGACAGTACCATTTCCCACCCCTCGGGTCTGCAGAGAGATCTTGAAGTCTCAGGATCTCAGGTGTAGGGAGAGGGTGGAGAAACGGAGAGGCACATACACTGTCATTGGAAGCGTAAATGAGAGCAAACCACTCGGACAGGAATTTGCCAACATGCGAAAGATGTCCCAGACCTATAGCCTGGTGAGTCCCTTTCAAGGTAAATAGGATAGACAAACTCTTGCAACTACGCACATAGGAACTCATTCAACAATATTCTAAAATTTTTTAAAAAGTCAAAAGATATTTTATAACTTGTTTGGCAGCAAAACCTGACTCATATTGATGTCTTAAATGGATTTAGAGTCTGTTTATTCCTTTAATGTAAATTTTTGTATGTTCTGCTATAGAAATAGGAGTGCGTTTGAGAAAGGGGCACTGACACAGCCCAGATCCCCCGGGGGTGATCTGTAGTGTGTGCAAGGTGGGCTGGGACCTGGTCTGACTCCCCGAGGCCCCTGGAGGATGGCTCAGAGCGGACAAGGTGGAAGGGGACTCAGGAGACCAGAAGTGCTGGTTCAGTGCTGGCCCCTCCTCCACTCCAAGACCGCACAGCCGGACAGGGGCAGGGGCAGATGAGATCTTGGGGTTCCAGGCTCTCTCAGCGGGTTCCCCAGAAGCTGACCCTGACATGAGGATGATTTGTTCAGGAAGTATTGCCAGGGGAGACCAGGTGGGGAGTGGGGGAGGCAGGCCAGGGGAGGGCGTGACTGCAGGTGAAGGAAATTTCTGCCTGACCCTGCGGATATGCCCTGAGCTTGCCCACCCTGGGGGTCAGGCGGCCACTGCCGAGGGCCTGTGGTGCGGAGGCCTCTGGAAGTCCCTGTGGTCCTGCCTGACTTCATCCAGGAGGTGGGCCTCATCCGGTGGCGCTCCAGGCGGCTCACACTCGCTGGTGAGCGCCGACCACTGAAGCTGCGGTTCTGTGAGCTGGTCATTATCTCCGTAGTTTGCAGTTGGCCGTGGTAGGCGATGGGGGCAGATGCTACAAGTCAGGGCCCAGCCGGTTCTTAAGCATTTGCCAGCACACTCCTGGCTGCCTTTCAGACCTTCCCCTCCTTCAGGATTCCTCTCCCCCTTTACCAGACTGTGCTGATTCCTGGCCTTGAAAACCCAACTATATCTGTCATCTAGAATCTCAGGTACCCTCCTTGGTGAATGGGCTCCCTCAAGGCCGTGCTTCTCAAAGTGGGGCAGGTGGCCGAGTGCCTGGGGCTATAACATCCCCCTCTTCTAATCTTTACATTAAAAAAAAAATACACAGTTGCAAAGTTGTAATTTAGTGAAAGAAGGAATGAATAGACTACAAAATTGGTGTGAATTTTCTAAACAAACAGCTCAAGGACATTTTATACTTGCCAAGGGCCACTTTTGCTCTGTCCCTGCCTGCAGGTTCACTGTGAGGTGTGAGTGTTCAGTGTAACGGGGAACCTCTGGCTTTGTGCCTTTCCTCACACTGAGACTCTGGAGGGAGGGGCTGTCACAGAGGGGAGTAACCTCTCTCTTCCTGGACCCCAGGGCCCCTTTAGCATTTCACTGATACGAGGCACTAGAGCTGGAACAGAGAAAGCATGGCCTTTGGAGCTAGACCGCTGGTGCAGACTGTGTGACCTCAGGGAAATTGCTTCCCCTCTCTGGACCTCAGCTTCCCTCAGGGAAATCTGGATGATCGGAAATCCCCCCCAGGGTTTCCAGGAGGCCAGGTGAGACAGTGCAGGTGGCAGCTGTGAAGCGCCATGCCCGCACCTAGCATCAGGGACATAGCTGTAGCAACGTTCATTGATTTTGGTGCTGAGGAAAATGCAGCTCACTGTGAAAAAAGAAGGAGGTTCACGTGGCCATTTCTTAAATGCACAGCCCCCAGTTTGATCTTGGCCTGGATATGAGAGTTAGGCCCCAGGTAGCATCCTAAGATTATGAAACCATTCAAGTGGGGGTTGAGCTCCTGCAGGTGTGATATTTGACTTCAGGCAAGGCGTTTGGTCTCTCTGGGCCTCTGGGTAGAATAGGCCACCCCCAGAGAGGGTCCTCAGCCCTTCCTGGATGCTGTGGGGCCACAGCTGGTCCTCATTCCATGCCCTGCTTCAAGGGCCAGCCTGCACCCTCAGACCCTTTTTTTGTGGATGTGACTGGGCATTTGTTTGTTTATCCCCTGACAGCAAACTCTGTTCGATCAGGAATTGATGTCCGTGGTGTTAGCACACAATAAAGCTTCAAGAAGCTGGTTAAACAGCATGAGGTGGGCCATAAATTTGGCTTTTCATCCCTGTCAGAACTTCCTTATTACAGAAAGTGAGAAAGATGGAGCAGCATGCTGTATTCTGCAGGGTGTTTAATTTAGAGCGACAGTCAGGACTCCTGGACACCTCCCACTGTTTATAACTGCAGGCTCAGCTGTAATTCTGAGCAACAAGGCTGGAATTTACCATCATATTTAACTGCTTGCTTTTAAGTTTCCTTTTAAAATGTGTTGTTGATTTCTTTAACGGTTTTTCTTCTCTGCCATCTTCAATTAAACCACATCTTAATGAGGCTTTTGATCTTCATTCTTGTCTTCCTATCAGGTACTAAGGCCTGAAATTTACTGTTAATTGATTATTGATGATCTGATTTGAGCCACACATGAATTCTTTTCAGGGATGTGAAAAACTAGCTTAGAAATGAAAATCAAAATGTAGTGCTTAAGTTGGAGAAAAGGCAGTGTCACAGTCAGAAATGAAGGCTGCTCCTGAGTTGTTTAGAACACAGGTGGCAACAGAAGCCTGTGGGCCAAATCTGGCCCACCGACTGTTTTTGTAAATAAAGTTTTATTGGCACACAGCCACACCTGTTCATTTACATATTGTCCATGGCTGTTTTTCACTACAAGGGCAGACCTGAGGAGCTGTGACAGAGGCTGTATGGCCTGTAAACCTGATGTATCAGCTCTCTGGCCTTTATAGAAAGACTGCCAACTGTGATGGTCAATTTTATCTGTTAGCTTGGCTGGGCTGTCGTGCCTGGATATTTGGTGAAACATTCTGGATGTTTCTGTGAGAGTATTTTTGGATAAGATGATCATTTAGATCAGTAGACTTTGAGTAAAGCGGATTATCCTTTATAATGTGGGTGGGCCTCATCTAATCAGTTGATGGCGTGACTATAACAAACACTAACCTCCTCT
Source organism: Camelus ferus (assembly GCF_009834535.1). NCBI lineage: Eukaryota > Metazoa > Chordata > Mammalia > Artiodactyla > Camelidae > Camelus > Camelus ferus. The sequence continues at coordinate 36,727,633 of NC_045713.1, read as the reverse complement.
TGGCAGCGATTTCTGCAGCAGATGGCCTTTGGACTCAAACTGCAATATCAACTCTTTCTGAGTCTCTAGCCTGCTGGCCAACCCTGCAGATTTTGGACTTTTCAGTCCCCATAATTGTGTAAACCAATTCCATAAAATAAATCTCTCTCTATGTATATATAAACATCCCATTGGTTGTTTCTTTGGAGAAACAAAAACAGAAACATTGGTCCTGTTTTTCTGACTAACACACCTGATACTCGGGGTCAGATGATCTGCAGTAAAGGATTGTGCAGGGCCTAGGAGTCAGGCAGACCTGGGTTCAAATCTCATCTCTGCTGCTTCCTGGCTGGAACTTTGAGCTGATTCTGCCACTTCTCAAGGTTTGTTTCTGTATCTGTAAACTGCAGCCAAGTACTGCTCACTTTGGAGGGTCATAGTTCGTGACTGACACACTTAACAAGGGGTCAGCACCTGCTGGGTGCCCGGTTCTGGTCACCGTCAGTGTTATTACTGTGAATGAACTGTCTGGTTTATTCATCAGTCTCTTGTGTGTTTGGTTCAGATGAGTCAGCCCTTCAGGCCTGCTAAGGTCCAGCTGCCCTTATAAGATGTGGTTACTGAACCAGAAAAACAGTGGCCCTGACCCTTGATGGTGGAGTCACAGGTACCTCTGTGACATTGATCTCTCCCCTGTCCCCCAACCCCTTCAACAGAACCAAAGAAGCCCCTGGACTGTGCTGAGTGGGAGCCCCTGGCTTGGTTGCAGGTGGCGGCACGAAGGATGCAGTTGCTGGGTTTACTGGAAGGAATTGTCCTGCTAGGATTTCCCAGGCTTCATTCAAGCACCGAGGTGCTGAACTTTGAGCCTTTGTTCTCTAACTCAGTTCTTTTATTCATTCAACAAATGTTTTATTGAGTACTTGCTGTGTTCCAGACACTGTTCTGGGCACCAAGCATACAGCAGGGGCCCACCAGACTTGTCCTGGACCTCCAGAAGTACCAGGGCTTAGAGCATGAGCCTCGTCCCCCAGGCTGTTTCCAGGTCAGATTTTCTCATCTTGGGCCACAGCTCTGCTCTGTCCCTGTGGAGGTGAAGGCGCAGGTCAGGATGGGGCAGACCTACTGGTGTGAGCCCCACCACAGGAATCATCTCTCAGTGCAGGACCACCAATCCCTGCAGATGCCCCCTCTGTGTGTGCCATGTTCCAGCTCAGTTTTGGGCCCACGAAAAGATTCTTAATTAGCTTTTGAAACTGGCTTCTCTTCATCTGGACTCTCAGTGGCAGTGCAGCCTGCAAAGCTCAGTGAGCAGGACTCGCCCAGTGTTTCCCCCCGGTGGGTGCTGGTGGGCCAGCGGAGCCCTGCCCCTACCCGTGGTTCGGGGCTGGGTGGCCAAAACTGTGCCCAACCCAGCTGTGTGGCCTCATTAACAAAGAGCAGGTCTCTGGACCAAAGAGGGGAGTAGGAGTGACCTGCTGTGAGGTGGGCAAAACGTAGGCCTGCAGTCAGAGCTGGGCGTGAGTCCCACTCTGCCAGGTGACGCCGGGTGCCCTCAGGCAGGGGTGTGGCGGTGTTTTGTAGAAACCGGAAGCCACACGAGCAGCTCCGAACCCCAGCTGGGCCCTAGGAGAGCCTTGCTGCCTGCGCGGTGGGAGGGAGGGAGGGCGTGCTCTCGCTCCACACCGCAAGCAGCCTCACCCCCACCTTGCCTGCCGGCAGTGAGTACTCCTGGAAGGAGGCACTGGCAGGGGGGGCTTGGCAGAAACAAGCCATTTGTCGTGGCCGTGTGCCAGCCTGCATGTCGTCCCGCAGCCTGTCCTTGGGAAGTCTTGCCCGCTTGTCGTGTGGAGTAGAACATCTGTGTGCATGCAGGCGTGTATGTGTATGTGTGTGTGTGTGTGTGTCTGTGTAAGAGAAAAGTGTCCACACCCATGATGAGACAGTTCCCCGGAGGAGGCAGCATTAATGGGGGGGGGGGGGATTAGAGGTCCTAAATTATACTGGGTTGAATATTGTCCCCCAAGATTCAAGTCCACCCAGAACCTTAGACTATGACTTTATTTGGAAATAGCATCTTTGAAGATGCAATTACTTAAGTTAAGATCAGGTCATATTTTTAAAAAAATATAAGGTCATATTTGATTAAAGGGGACCCTAAATCCAATGACTGGTGTCCTTATGTGAAGAGGACGGACACACAGAGACATACAGGGAGACTGTCATGTGAAGACAGAGGCAGAGTTGGGAGTGACGTGTCTACAGACCAAGGACCACCAAGGCCGGCTGGCAAGCACCAAAAGCTAGGAGGGGCGAGGACTGGCTCTCTCTCCCCTTAGAGCCTCCAGAGGGAGCCAATCCTGCAGATGACTTGACTTTGGACATCCAGCCTCCAGACTGAGATGGCACATTTCTGTTGTTTCCAGCCCGCCTGTTGGTGTGGGAAAGGAATCAAGGACCCGGACCCAGACCCTGACTTTCTGACCCCTGTTTTCTCCATCTGCAAAGTGACGTGTTGAGCTAGAATGGGAGTGACATACATTTTCTGTAAGTGGCCAGATGGTAAATACTTTAGACTTTGCAGGCCTAAAACTAAATTCTTTTTTAGGACAGAAATACATTTTAATTCATTAGAAAGTACAGCAGTGAACAGGGTCCTCTGAAGGGTGTTTTCTGAGTCAAATGAGTGAGATGACACAGAGCCAGGGCAGAATCCCTTCTCGGAACAGAAGATGCAAACACGGGAATTCAAAACATTCAGTGGGACCTAAATGGTGGTGCAACTATAGACCCCAATACTCCCATCTAGTTCTGCTGTTGAATCAGTTTAAATACCCTTTGCCTACTCTTATAAGTGTTGCTTATTTTTCTTTGTTTTGTTGTCCTTGCTTGTCATTTGTTTTACTTTTCTTTCCAAGTGCACAAAGCTGTTCTGGATCCTGGGCTGGATTTAGCTCATGGGCTGCAGTTTGCCAGCCGAGACTCAAGGCATTAATTCTGCCTGTAGGGAGCCCCAGACACACACACCGTCCATCATCAGGGCGCATGGTCATGGTTCTGCCGCTAGGCCACGTGCTGATGGGGGAGGAGCCAGCCTGGAGCCCCCAGGCGTCAGTTTTCAGACCTTTCAGTGGGCATGATGACTGGTTTTCCCGCATGAAGGCCAGAGGGGACAGCGCTAGGCAGGCCACCACCGTGTGTCCGTGCCAGGGCCTGTCTCTGTTGTTCAGCCCTTGCTGGGCTTCAGCCTCCTCTCCAGGAGGGCAGAGGACGGGGCAAGATGTGCGCAGCAGAAAGCAGCCTGGCGCATGGGGGTGCCCGCTCTTAGCAGCAGTTCCGTCGTTAGGTGGCTCTGAATGGTAAAGCCTGCATTTTTGTCACGCCTGCACTCCCTCCATCGTGGGTGTGTGTCCCCTGCCCCCTTGGAACTCTCCCATCCTAGCTCTGTCCAAGGGCTGCCATGGCCGCCCCATTGTACAGACGAAGAAACAGGCTCAGCAAGTAAGGGGCCTTACCCGAGGCCACAAGGCAAGACAAGTGGCTGAAGGGGACCCGAGGCCGGTCCTCCTCCAGCCCGCTCCTCGCCGACCCAAATGACTGCCTGTCTGATCAAGGCACTCTCCCAGCCATGGACCGTCAGGCACACGGGCGGGAGCTGAGGGAAGCCTCCATCATCTCATTGGACTGATCGGCAGAAATCTGCTGGGAATGCTGCCATTTGAGGTGTGGTGACCCCCAAACACCCCCGTGGTGTCTGCTTTAGGCACCCACCCTCCCCCGCCCCCCTTAATCAAAGCCGGTCCTGTGAAGACCTGCTTGCTTGCCCTGACTAGGAGACAGCTTCGATTTATTGCCACAAGGCCGAGGCCATGGACTGGGGTCCCTGGCGTCCCCTCCCCGAGAGAATCTGCAGGAAAATGTGTTTACGCAGAAGCTGGAGCAGCGTCCAGAGGGAACCCGGCAGGCGGGGCCCTGGAGACCTACCCAGTTGAGTTGCCCTGGGGATTCTAGGAGCCTGGAGTCTCGTCAGTATGTTGCATGGAGGGGGCCGGGTGCTGCATGGGAGCCCCAAACCCAGGCCACAGAGAGGGAGGGGCGCCAGGAGCCCCAGGAAGAGTGGTGCTGCTTTTTTTTGTATAATCTTTTTTCTTTAATTTTTCTTGAAATATAGTTGATTCACAGTGTTTCAGGGGTACAGCAAAGTGATTCAGTTATACATATATACATTCTTTTTCAGATTCTTTTCCATTATGGGCTATTACAAGCTACTGAATATAGTTCCCTGCGCTCTGCAGCAGGTCCTTGTGGTTTGTCTAGGGTGGTGCTTCTTATCGGAAGATCCCCCAGGAGGCCTGCAGCCTGGGTCTGCAGGCAGTGGAGTCTGGGGGGAGGGCCACGCCCTCACTGAATGTCACCCTGGGAGGAACCAGGTGAAGATCTAGTCCCCGGGGCTAAGAGTCGCTATACTCTCTTTGTTTTCTTATTCTAGAAGAAGCAGCACCACCACCACCCTGCCTCCCGTCCCTTTTCACTTACCCCCCATCCTTTATGACGTCCTTACAGGGTGCCTGGAGCTCGGGGTCTGACCCCATCAAGACACTTGGCAAAGGAGGCAGCAGGGAGAGGCAGAGCAGCACACCTAGCACCTCATCGTGGACACGGAACACCTGGCCTAGGTGTGCTGGCCAAGTGGGCTTCCTAATGCTGAGCCCCAGAATTTGTCTAGCATGCCCACCCATCTCTGGACTTTGGCAGGCAGGCAGGCGCAGAGCAGAGCAGGCCCTCCTGGGCACTGGGCTCCCAGGAGGAAGGGGGGAGGAGGGGCGGGGCTCCTTACACCCAGTCCTCCTTCCATATGTACGGATCAGAGTGGGTCACCCTCCCTTCCAAGGAGGGGGAGGCCAGGAGCGTACAGTGGAGGACACAGCAGGAGTCTGGAAGAAGCGTCTCCCCTGGTCCCCTAACCCTGTCAAATGGCCCCCACCATCCTGCGGGGTGGTACCAGTGTGGCTCTGTGTTCGGAGCCAAAAGCTTGAGAAACAGAAAGATCTGGATGCAGAGTGGCATCTGTGCAGCCAGAGGGCATGTGGGCAGCCCAGGCCTGGCCAGTAGATCAGTGTGACTGGAGCAGAAGTGAGGGAGGTGGAGCAGAGATGGCGAAAGAGAAGCTGGACTGGTGCGGGGCTCCCACGTCATCGAGGAGGTGGCAGCTGGTGGGCTGTTTGGGAAAGCTCAGGCTGGATGGGGGAGGGGCGGGTGAGACCAGAGGCAGTGGGGGGCTTGCTAAGCTGGCAGAGGCTAGGGGTCCCAGAGGAGCCTGACGGGACATCGAGATGACAGAAAGGACAGGCGGCTGCTGGATCAGCTGTGGCATTTTCATTGGGTAGTGGAGTCAGACCTGGGTTTGAATCCTGGCTCCCATTCTTGGGAGCTGGGTGACTTTGTCAAGTTGTATGACCTCTCTGAACCTCAGTTTTCTCATCTGTAGAGTGGGGGAGTCCACAAGGGGTTGAGGGAGGAGAATCAAGTCTTGCTTTTAGGAACTTTCTGGAATTTTTTTTTTCAAATATATATTTTTTGATCTGAGGATGCTCAACCCAAAGGGCCAGCTGTGTTTGTGGCTTCCGTGGCCTCAGCTGCCAGTCCTGCAGCCCCCAGGGAGCCTTATGCTTCCTGAGCTTATCGCTCACTGCTGCTCAGTGTCCCCTTGGGAGAGAAACGTGATTGGCTAAGCTCTCTGGGCAGCCTGGTGATTGGCTGCCTCTAACAGGGGGGTGTCCACCTCTTGATCCGATCAGCTGAGGGCAGCATAGGGCTGTGGTCACATGGTGGTGCTGCTGGAGCCAGCTGGGGGACAGGGGTTGGGGGCAATGAAAGGTCACCGCTGCTGTTAGTTGATCAACATTTGACCTTTTTTGGGTCCTTTGCCTTTTCTGCCATTTTTTTTTAAATCAACCTAATGGCACACACAATTTTTAAATTCCCCAAATTACTAAATTTTCAATATAGTCTAACACGGAACAACTGAAATGTAACAGGAGCCACACATGTAATTTTTTATTTTTTAGTAGCCACATTACATAGTGAAAACATACAGGTGCAATTCATTTTAATAATTTACTCACATATCCAAAATACGATACATACGTAATCAATAAAGGCATTATTAATAAGCTGTCCCACATTCTGCTTCCACATCTCTGTCTGAATCTGGTGTGCAGTTACATTTACACATCTCAGTCCAGACTGGCCACATTTCAGCGACTCAGTGGCCATGTGTGGCTGACGGCCATGGACAGGGAAGTGCAGCTCTGGATGAGGACCTTGCTTTACATCCTTTTAAATGTACTTTTACCCACTTTCGAATAGTTTAGGGACTTTACAGCCCATTGTTTAGGAGTATTAGACTTTAAAATGTCGGGTCTCTGGCAATAAGTGTTCATAAAACCTGCTGGCGTTTTGGAGGGTTAGGTCCGTGCATCCTGACTGCCTGTGTCCTGTTTCTGCTGGGTCCTTGCTGCAGGCCGGGTGGCAGCCCGTCGTTAGTGTTCGCTTCTGATTAGTGAGTGTGTTTATTTTCTGGGGCTGCCATAGCATACTGCCACAAACTCGGGCTTGCAACGCAGAATGCATTTCTCACAGTTCTGCAGGCCAGAGGTCTGAGGTCACGGTGACCAGAGGGCTGTGCTCCCGCTGAGCCTCCAGGGAGGACACGTCCTTGCTTGTCCCGGCTTCTGGAGGCTGCCTGCATTTCTTGGCTTGTGGCCACATGGCTCCAATCTCTGCCTCCCTTGTCACACGGCCCCCTCCTCTTCTCGCTGTGCCTCTCATCTGTGTGTCTCTTGTAAGGATGCCTATCACCGGACTTAGGGTCCACTCGGGTGATCCTGGATGATCTCATTTCAAATCCTTGACTTCATTATGTCTGCAAAGACCTTTACAAATAGGGTCACATGTACAGGTTCTGGAGATTAGAATGTGGACACACCTTTTGTGGAGCCATCTTTCAACCCCCACAGTGAAACACTGAGGTGTGACAGTGAGAATGAAAAAGCAAGGTGAGACCCCGTTTTATTTTTCTAAGCTACTGAAATGCACACAGTAACAGTGGCTTATGAAAGGCCAGCTGTACTCTGCATCATTTCCCTGTAACAGGAAGTGCTGGTCCAGAGCCTCTGGCCAGGGTTGGGCAGGGGTTAATTTGATGTACAAGTATGTCAGATGCACTCAGGAAGGCAAATTGAAAGACAGCAGAAGGGCAAGAATGTCTTAAATTGTTCAAAAGCAGATTTGGTGATGCTTGTAACAGGCTCTGAACAGGGCCAGGTGCAGCACCAGCCCTTAATAAATGCTAAATTCACCATCTTGAGTGTAATGATCACTGTTGTATATTTATATCCGTACCATATTGCTCTGTATTATTAATGAAGCTGGTCATAGATACATGAAGGGGTAAAGGGCCCCCCCCGCCCCCGCCCCAGGATATAAGACAAAGAATTGAGCTGAATCCCTGAGTCACCAGATGTGTTCTGATGGCAGAAGCCTTTCTTTACGAGCTCTCGCGGCTCCTCACTGCCGCCGTCACCCCTGGCAGGCTCGTTCACGGCTCGCTTTATGTGCCCATCCTTCTTTTATATGATCATCAGGACGGCACTAATCTGGGTTTGCAAATGAGGTTCTCTTGATGGTGTCGTGTCAGCACCTGGACTCAAGACAGCTGCTTCCCGGAACCAGGCCCTCCGGTGCAGCCCGCGGGCAAGCCCAGCCCCTCCCCGTTTCTAATCAGCCCCAGGAGCCTGGGGGATTTGCTTATGGGCCCAGGAAGCCATAAACAGTAATGGAAGTGTTTGTATTACTGCTGGCATGGGGTTGCCCTGGGGGTCCCTTCCCCACCATTAAACTGGGGATCCTCTTTCCATCTTTGAGCTCACTCATCCCTTCATCCCTCCACCCATTCATTTGTTCGTTCATGTATTCATCCATTCATTTGTTCAGAGAACCGCTGTTGAGTGCCTGCTTAGAGCCACTTTGGAGTGCTGTGTGTCCCATTCCCCACAGCAGGGCGGGAGAGGACGGCGCTGCGGTGGGAGGAGGCGGGAAGGGGTGTGTGTGGGGGTGCCCTGACCAGAAGCCCTGTGACCATGGTAAATTCCTCTAACTCTTCTCTTGGCTTCCTCCTCTGTAAGAGAGACAGGCTAGTATAACAGCAGCTGCCTTACAGAGTGGCTGCGAGAATTAGAGGATGTAACGGATGTAAACTCACACGCTGCCTAGTGACACAGGGCAGTGACGGCCATGAGAACCCCTAACACTTACCTGGGGCCACTCCTCTGAGCACTTTTCACCTGTTAGTGCATCTCATTCTCCCAGTAGCAGTGCTCTGCTACTGGTCCCCACTTGTCTCGGCTGCTCGCCCTAACCTTATAGGTCTCAGCTCTGGTACCTCCTCCTCCAGGAAGCCATCCCTGATCCCCTGGCAGGGCCCTCACAGTCCCCATTGTCTCCATCCATGGAAGCACTGGCCACACCGTGTGGTGCTTCTTATATCTCTGACTCCCCCTCGAGACTGGGAGCTCCTAAGTGTAGGGGCATCCGTGTCTGATTCACCCTTGGCCTGGTGTGGTGGCCCAGCACAATCTGCTGAAATGGAAGGAAGGAAAAAGGAGACAAGGAAAAGGAGAGGAGAGAGAGCAGGATGGGAGGGAGGGCAGAAGCACTGTGCCCATTCTGCAGAGGAGAAGACTGAGGACATGCAACCAAGAAGTGGCCGAGCCAAGCACCCTTCTACTAGCTCATCGTGCTTTCCATCTTGAGTCTAAAGTAGCAAAGAGGAGCTTCTTTTTGATTTTGAGAAACAGGAATGGCTTTGATGAGGAGCCATGGGTAAAGCGGCACGTGCAGAGGGCTTGAAGTGAGGCGGGTGTGGGCGCAAAGCCCTGCTGCACCTGCCACAGGACCTCGGGCGGGCATTGCAGCCTTCCAGCGTGGTCTCCTCATCTGTAACGTGGCGGCCGGAAGCCTCACCTCCCTGGTTGCGGAGTGGACCAGACAAGATGGTAACAGCAGTGGAATCGACTTCCCTTGTGTCACCATTTACCCTCCAGCAGCCCGGTGAGCCACTTGGCGCCCTCCATATCATTAATCCCAATGTATAGAGGCGGCCACCAGGGCACAGAGAGATTAAGTAACTAGCCCAAAGTCACACAGCCAGTGAGCGTCAGGACCAGGACTGGAATGTGACCTAAGATGTGGGAGGTGCTTAAGTGGCAGCCACTATTGCCGTCATCCCCGGCACCTTCTTCAGCATCGTCACCCCCCCACCCCCAGGACGCCCTCTTGTAGATTCTGCCGTTTGAGCTTGTGACTTTCCTCTGTGAGCCTAGCACATGGGCACTTGGAGCTGATCTCTGGCCACCACCCCATGGTTGTGGCCCCTGGAGCACCTGGCTGAAGTCATGATGTTGGAGGGCTGTGGGGCTCACCATCCTGCAGAGGAAGTGGGGGCCTCAAGGTCAGCTCCAAGGGGATCTCAGGACAGGATGTGCCAGAGCTTCGAGCTTGGCGTGTGCTGGGCCCAAGCTGCTGTTCATGCTTTGGCCTTGCCCTTGGTCTCTGGGAGGCCGGATAGCTGCATCTTTCCATCCATAAGGGGTCTGGGACCAGAGGTCCGAGGTTTATGAAGATCACCATCCTAGCCACTGCATGAAAAAACTTATGGGATAAGCACGTGTAAAAATATTTGCAACAAACACAGAGGTGAAGGAGACCGTCTGAGATGGCTCCTGGGAGAACTCAGAAACAACGTTCATGAAGCATTGCCATGGTGTCCACTTGTGGGGGTGCTTTACAAAGCTTTACAGTGCTTTACACTGTCAAGAGTCCGAGAGATGGAGAGAAAAGTCTTCGCCCTGATCAGGTTTTTCTAGAGGGCAGGTGAGCTGACTAATTTCTAACATGGTTAATAAATCAGGTTGTTGAATACAATTTTGGACAAATTTTCATGGTGCAGAAGTCGTCTCTGTGATGGTGATATTTGCCTTAGGCCAGATACTGATTTTCGTAGTCTGTGAGCCGTTTGGCCAAAATGTGCGTTGGACACACCTCTACTTTTGACAGAGTGTCTATGTGAGTTGAGACCCTTTCTCCCCTTGTGACGTTCTCTGGGCCCCTCCCTGCTCAGCCTCCCTCCCACACAACTTGACCTCTTAAAAACGATTTCGGATCCCAAAGAGCTTCTATGTATGTGGGCTGTATCCATCGATATTTACTATGTTAGAAATGAAAACTGAAACACTGAGAAAGATTCATACATTAATTCATTTAACAATAGAAATAATAAGCCAATTACATCTTAACATAAATAACATTTTTTTTCTGAAAAACAACTATGTTTTCCAAAACAAAAATATAGTGAGAGGAGTCGCACTTTTGTAACTCTCTTTAATGTCTGGCTTCAGAGATGACAGCTGGATTCTCACGTCACCTTTTGCATTCAGTGTGTTGTGATATTTTGTTTGGCTGAAATGAGGTCCAACATCCAGCCTCACACAGATACGTAGCTGGAAAGGGAAGAACCCAGTGAATGTCCAGGGGTCCTTGGACCACATCTAAGAACTGCTGGTTTAGGTGGTCAGTGAACTCAAGATGACGGCAGAGAGAAAGCATGTGATGCGCAGGTCACTTCCTGCCTTGACAAGGAAACTCAGGATCTTAGAGCCCTGATGGTGTCCAGCCTGGAGACAGACCAAGAGAGAAGTACCAGCAGTGACTGACCTGACTTCAGGCCCCCAACCAAGACCCTTTGGCTCAACTGTCCCCAGTGGCTTTATCCAGCTACAGACTTCTATCCAGCTGGACTGGACGTTTCTGGGAAGAGCCTGCATTTGGCCCAGGTCAGCTGCCCACTGGCTTTCAAGCTGCACTGCTCTGTTGCCCACACCATCCCCTAATGCCAACTCAAACATGGTCCTCACTGCCTTTTCCCACTGTTCCAAGCCTCAGCATCTGAGAGTGTCCTGGAAAGGGCTTTGTCCGTGGAGGAGGGAGGGCTGACCTGGGCTTCTCCCAGGGTCAGCTCAGGCTGCCCACACTGGCTTCCGGCTTCCCATCCGCCACTGATGACCTTCCCGGGAAGGCAGGGTGATTATTCATTCATTCAACATACGATTAATGAGATCCTGCCGTGTGCCCAGCACAGCACATTCCTCATGCCCGGGCCAGGGTGGCTCGGACCTCCTGGGACAGATCCAGATGAATTAGCAGCTTGATTAATACCAATGATCTCAGTTGATGAAAAATGCACCAAATGATTGTTCCCCTTCATGTAATTACTCGGGTGGTCGGCTGGCCCAGGGCGCCTTTAGGGGGTTAAATCAGCAGTTTGCTGGAGGCTTCAGAAGCGGGTGGGAGGCTGCCTCTGCTCTTTTCCCTTTTCCCCCTTCACTGCAAAGACTTTTAAAAAGATGGTATTCTGTATAATAAACGGCATCTCCTTAAAGCGTGGAATCCCATAGTTCTGACAGCTGTGGATGCTCATGAGACCACTCAGAATTAAGATTCAGAACATTTCCATCACCCCCGCCCAGATTTCCTTGTTCCATTGTGTGGTCTGTCCCCTACTCCGTTCCACGTCCCGGTGACCACCAGTTCACCTCCTGACATATGTATTAGTTTGCACTTCCCAGAATTTCACGTAAGTGGAATAATAATAAATGCCTTGCTTCTTTCACGCGGTATTCATTGTGACATTCATCCTGTTGCTGTATGTATCAGTAGTTTGCCCTTGTTCATTATTCCTGAGTAGCGTTCCATTGTATGGGTCTGTCACAGCTGGTCCCTTCACCTGTTGATGAACAGGTGATAACGGATGGTTTCCAGTTTTGAGCTACTGTGGGCGAAGCTGCTGTGAACACGTGTGTACACGTCTGTGTGGGTTCCTGGGCTTTCACTGTTCCGCGTAAGGAGAATGGCTGCGGCATGGGATAGGCATATGCTTACCTCGTAAGACGCTGCCAAGCTGCTTCCCAAAGGGAGGATGTGGCTGTGCGTTCCCACTGGCAGTGAAGGAGATTTCTGGTTGCACCACATCTTCACCAACTTGAGTATTATCAGTTTTAAATTTGAGCTATTCTGAGGGGTACATCCTGGGGTCTCACTCTGATTTTAACTTGCATTTCCCTGGTGGCCAATGATGTTGAGCATCTTTCCATGTGTTTATTGGTCATTCATATATTTTGCTTTGAGAAGTGTCTGTTCAATCTTTTGCCTTTTTTTTTTTTGGTGGGGGGAGGTAATTAGGTTTATGTATTTATTTTAATGGAGGTACTGGGAATTGAACTCATGACCTCATGCATGCGCATGCTAGGTGTGCACTCTACCTCTGAGCTATATCCTCCCCACCTTTTTACCTGTTTTTAAGTAGGTGGTTTGTGTTCTTATTATTGAGTTACATGAGGACCGTATACATTCTGGATACGAGTGATTTGTGAGATATGCAGACTGTGAATATTTTCTGTCATTCTGAGCCTTGCCTTTTTGTTTTTATAATGGTTTCTTTCAATGAGCAAAAGTTTTAAATTTTGATATAGGCCAATTTATCCATTTTTTCCTTTTGTTGTCCATGTGTTTTATGTCTTGTCTAGGAAATCAAAGTTGCAAAGGTTTTCTTCAGTATTTTCTTCTGGAAGCTTTTTTTAGTTTTAGCTTTTATATTTAGGTCTCATTTCAACATTTATATTTTGATGCATTTCAACATAATTTTATACATAGTATAAGGTCAGGGTAGATGTTCATTTTTTTCCCATGCATTTGTTTATTTATTGGAAAGACCATCTTACCCTCACTGAATTGTCTGAGTGCTTTTAACAGAAACCAACTGACTATGGATTTGGGGGTCTGTTTCTGGATTCTCTGTTTGTTCTACTGATCTATGTGTCTGTCTTTTTACCAATATCACACTGGCTTGATTGCCCCAGGTTTATGTAAGTCTTTAAATCAGGTTGGCTAAGTCCTCCAACTTTGTGGTTTTTTGTTGTTTTTATAAAATTGTTTTGGCTATTCTGTGTCCTGTTCTAATCCCAACACATGTTCATTCATTTAATCCTTACAAACCTCTGAAGCAGATGTGAGTATGCAACCCATTTTACAGATGAGGAAGCTGAGGTTCCAAGGGGAAGAGTGACTTTCCTAGGTAACTTAGAGGCAGAAGTGAGGTGTGAGCCTGGGGCGTCTGGCTGCAGCTTCCTGCCCTTAACCACTCGGCAGTACTGCCCTCTCTTTCGGGGTCTGCCCAGTCCCTGTGCAGACCTCCCTCCTGCACTTGTGAGGCTGCAAAGAGTTTATCAGTTTCCTTGTCCATCTTCCTCTAAGCCGTGGACTCCACTAAGACAGACTGTCTGGATACCCATCGCTGTGGCCCAGCCCCGGGGTCCTGGTGCAGAGACGACATCTGGTAAAAGTTGGGTGAGTGAATGGACGCGTGGGCAGATGAAGTCCATTCAGAAAGGGGTGCCAGTCAGCTCTGGCAGCTGGAGGGCCAGGCCCCCACCGGCCCAAAACCTCAGCTGGGAGCGCCTGTTCTCTTGAACAGGAGGAGGCAGAATCCTGCGGCCTGGGCTGGCAGAGGGGATGGAGAGGCTGCCGCTCTCCCAGGGACGCAGGAATCGCCTGGTGGAGGGCTGAGCCCGCCTCCAGGCTGGCCCGCACCTGCTGTTGAGACAGAGATACTTAATATGCTTCTGCAGGGGAGAGGGGAGAGCAAAGGAGGGGATAGGAGCCAGGGCCTGCAGACGCCCCCTCCCGGCCAGCGCAAGACACGGGAGCAGGTGTCCCTCCAAGAGGGGCAGAATGAGGGCAGGGCGGCTGGAACTGGGTGCTGCTGTGCCCGTGATGCCCGATGCCCGTCTCCCCTGGCTCCTGTTCATCCTGCCTCTCTCCCTCCTCCGGCCCAAACCTAGGTCAGCGGATGGGGAGGAGGCCCACTGTCGCCTGGCCGTCCCTGAGGCCCCATTCCCTTACCCTGCACCCATGCCTCAGACTCATGTAGCACCGAGAACATCACCCAGGTTTTTTTCCCCAGGCAGTAAGTTGTGTTTTCTGAAGCCAGGCCCCCGCGTTCCCCGCTGGGGTGGTGGTGGCTCACAGCCGGGGACGAGCAGTGGGTCTGGTCCTGGTGTCTGCGAGGCTGGACCGGCCTGAGGTGGGGCTGCAAGGGAGGGTGAGGGTCCTGCTGATGAGTCTTGGGGTTCCCAGGGGCCACGCTGCCCTCGGCCGGCCAGCAGTCGGGTTGTGAGGAGAGTCTTACCCAGAGGCTGAAGGCTGGGACTTAGTCCTGATTCGGCGTTCCTGCCAGTGTGGACTTGGGGACTCCCCTTGCCCAGGGTGAGTTGGAGCTGTCTCATGTCAGGAATTGTGTGAGCTGGTTGATAAACCACGGGTGGCTTGAAGCCCCCAGACTCAGCGGATGCTACAACCGAGGGCATGTTCATCCCCACCCCACCTGGAAGAGCCAGGGCCCAGCCATTCACTAGCACACCACGACCCTCCCTCCTGAAGCCTCAGTTTCCTCATCTGGAAATGGGGGCAAAGAATGCAGCCCCTTAAGTCTGCCCCGGTCTGTAACTGAGGTCCTGGGTGTGTAGCACTGGAGGTGGGTGCAGTGTGATGCCACACGTAAGGGCGGTCACCACGCTGACTGACACTTGTTATCTACTCAGCAGTTGCTGAATAACACGCTTGGGGTGAAAGTTTGTGTCTCCAGGAAAAACCCAGGAAAGGAGCCCGGAAGCCACAGCAGTCGGGGCAGAGGAGGCCTCCACACCTGCCTGGCCCCACAAGTCCCACCTGAGCGTGCCTCAGTTTGCTTATCTTTATAATGGCCACAAGGATCCTGGGGTGGGAAGGGGTGTTGGTGTGGTCGGGTGCAGGCAGGAGGCAGGAGGCTGCAGCACTGTCAGCATCCGTGGACGTTCATGGCTGTCCTGTGGGGGTGGGACCTGGGGCTGGACTGTCCCACTTCACCATGTCAGGAGCACAGGCCTTGGGGTCCAGCCAGTGCAGAGAAGCTGCCAGCTCTGAGGCTGAGGACAAGTTCAACCCTTGGAGCCCCAGTTCCCCACGTGGAAATGGCAGAATGCCACAAACCCCTTGCACTGCTGCGGGCGGATACACACTGTAGGGGAGGCGCCTGGCTGGTGCCCAGCCCGTGGTGGGCTCCCAGCCAGTGTGACCCCCTCAGACCCCAGCATCCCCCACTGGGGACTCAGTGTGTCATCAGGATAGGAACATCTCCAAAGCCACACCTTGTCTGCTTCCTGGCATTCCGAGCAGAAGGGTCGTGCCGGTGGTCTTGAGGCTGGAAAGGGGAGTCTCGGGGGAACTGGGACTCAGTCCCACCAGGGAGCCAGGCAGCCATTCTGGTGGCCTGTGGAGCTCCCACCAGCGAATTGGGTCCCACAGAGACAGCAGCATCAAATCAAGCGGGCCTCTGTGCTGGGCCCCATGCTGAGCCTTTACCCACAGCGGCCTGTTTCACAGGCACCATCACGCCCATTTCACAGGTGAGGAAACTGAGCCTCCAAAGGTTGAATTGACAGTGGTTCACAGCCAGGGTGGAGGTGGAGTGAATCCCACCCGTCTGCCTGCCAAGCCCACCCCAGGGCGCCTCTGACATCGGAACTATACTGCTGTTCCAGCCCTTCTCGTGGGGGTGCCCTGGACACTGTCATCCCTTACCAGACTGTCACTCAGAGACTGAGACATGGGCCCTTGCAAGAGGAAGGCAGAGGGAGAGCAGGCTGGCTCTGCACAACGAGCAGCGTTCGCTGTCCCCCAGGGGACACGGGACAGACCAGTGGGTGAAGGGGCTGCCAGGTGCCCATCTGGGCCCCTCTCAGTTCCTGTTGCCTGGCGTGGGGTCTCACACTTGGTCAGAGCTCAGCAAATACTTGTGGAGTAAATAACTGGCTCCACTGAGGTGCCTAAAGGGTGAGGGTCATGCTGGGAGTGGAGAGACAGGGCCGGCGAGGTCACTGGGAGCCACAGAAGGCTCTAGGGAGGGTTGCAGTGGATAAGCTTCCAGTTTCAACAGCGTCCCTCAGGCACAGGGGTGGCCCAGGCCAGGACAAAGACAGGTAACTCAAAGGGGAGGCAGCCACAGTCATCCAGGAGAGAAGGGAGGATGGCCTAGGCTGGGGCAGAGGCAGGAGAGGCAGACAGAGGGCTCAGCCGGCTGTGCTAATCATGACCTCAGCACCCAGCTCAATGCCTGAGTCCCGTCCCCCGACCTGGAACAGAGACAGGCCTGCCTGGCGAGGGGTCACATGACACACTGATGGGATGGGGCCTGAAAGATGGGTTCTTGTCACAGGGCCATTTGGTCCCACTTGCCCCCCGCTGGTTGGGGCCTGAGGAACCAGTCCAGCCTGAGCGGACAGGACGGGGCCCGGGGCCCCAGGTGCTGGGAGGCCAGAAGCCACCCCGGCCAGCTGGCCCGGCCCAGACACAAGTGGCCAGTCTGCATCAGCATGAGGCCTCCGCCCTCCTCGCGGCGGGTTCCTCTCCCCGACGCAGGACAGCTCATTACAGTTTGCAGAGCCCACCAGCGAGGGCAGCTCTTTCCATCGCCCTCGCACAGATGGGGAAACTGAGGGGGAAAATGGCAGCCCGAATGGTGGGATTCAAAGCCAGATCCGCTCCCCCGACACAAGGCTAACTCTCCAGATCTTAAACCACCCCTCCTCTCTCATTTATTAATGCTTCCTTTCCCCACTGTCTTTCAATATCCAGACAGTTCTCTGATTTGGATCATATGTGTAATAATAATATACTACTAATTACAGCTAACAATTTCTGAGCAGTTTCTTGTTGCCTCATTAAATCCTCACAATCAACCCTGAGATGAGTTATTATATCCATTTTAGAAATCAGGAAACTGAGGCACAGAGAATGTCTGTAACTTGCTGAGAATCAAGCAGCCCCACTAAAGTGGGGCTGTCTCGCTCCCAAACCTCTTAGCACTCTACCAGGGGCTCTCAAACCCAGTGCATCCCTAAAGAACCCTCAAAATGCAGATTCCAGGTGCCAGGAATTCTGATCCAGTGGATCTGGGCAGAGCTGGCCCTGGGCATCTTCTTTAGGAGAGAATCCCAGGAAATTGTGTGGGGCTTTCAGGAGCTTGTGCCTCGAGCAAGCAGACAGAGTGAGCGGTGTTCTCTTGGTCTCCTTCACCTTGATCCTGTCCGGAGGCCGCCTGGCCGTTTGAGGGCCCACAGGGGTCTGATGAGGGCTGCTGCCTGAAGGGCTCTGCCACAGTCAGCCCTGGGGAGTCACCCCTGCTGTGTGCACGATCCAGCCTGGCCGAGCATGAGACCCAGCAGGCTGATCGGGTCCTGCTGACCGCAGACAACTCCACAGCTGCCCTGTCCCCCGCTCTCCAAGCCTATCTGCCTCTGCACCAGCCAGCTAGGCCGACAGCCACTCAGCAGGGGCCTGTCTGGGTCGGCAGGGAGGAGCTGACCACCACAGCCTGTGGCCCTGCTCACACCCGGACCCTCCCAGAGCGCCTGCTGTAGGGGCAGTGCTGTCCCACCCTCCCTCCAGCTCCTGCAGAAACCCCTCGGCAGAGCTGGGAGCAACCACGGGTCAGGGGACCAGGTACACAGGGCCATTCATAGGGGCTCCCCACTCCCCCACCACCCCACAAACCCTCTTCTGGGGCCTGGGTTTCTGCTTGAAGAGAATGAGACCTGTCTTTAAAACCATCATGACCACAGTGGAATATGATTCAGCCGGGAAAAGGACAGAAATCCTGATTCATGCTGCATGGACGGACCTTGAAAACATGATGCTGAGTGAAAGAAGCCAGACATGATTGGCCACACACTATACGATTCCATTTATGTGAAATGTCCAGAATTGGCAAATCTTTAGAGACAGAAGTCGTCCTCGTTGAACTGGGAGAACTGGGTGTATCTCCAGTGTAGGACCGCATGCGTGTGCTGTGCAGCAACGAGACGGTCAAGGCCATTGTTCCAGATAATGACCTCTTCCCGCCACCCCCTCCTCCACAGGGGGACTTGGCTCCTGTGCTCTGGCAGGGCCCCCTGCTTCCTGTAACCTGCTCCTTTATCATTATTTATTTTAAGTATGTCTTTTCTCCTCTGTCTCACTCACTAAATCACACACTTTGTGAGTATAAAACCTATTTTTCTTTTTACCTCCAGAATGTGTCATGGTGCCTGGCTTATGTGGAGTCTCAAGAAATGTTTAAGTGGATGACTTAATTATCACATGCAGACATACTCCAAAGCATTAAGTGCTGAGGGTTGTGCTCTTGGTCACACCTCAAAGTGACACTTTGGTGAACTCAGCTGCTATCCCATAATCTAGGCTATGTCATAAGCGTGCTGAAAAATCTAATTTGGCTTTGGTCTCCTTTGCTTATTTTTGGTCCCAAAGCCACCTTTGCACCTGAGCTTTCACCACATCAGCTTCAGGGAAGTCCAGTCCAGAGCACACCTGCCAAGGAGACACTCGAGAAAAGCACCAGGGCAGACAGTCCCTGGACTTCTCATCCACGCTGACCGGGAAGACAAGGATGTGATGGTTCTTCTTTTCTAGTATTTCCTGCAGCTCTAGAGACTCAAGAGGAGTCTTGACACTTCCCAAGGGGTGGCTGACATCTGGAGACTGACTCAGGTTCCAGAAACCCTCTTGCAAATTGATACACTGGCTTTAATCAGAATACTCTTATTTTCAATTCAAACGTTTCAACTGTTTGTCATGTTGTCAGTCACTACAAGCGACCAGGGCTGGGTGCAAAGCAGGTGTTTAATACTACTCAATAACCCAGCAAGATGTGTGTCCATTCTTTCCCTTGTAGGTATGCACATTTAATTTACTAATAAACCCCACCTGGCATTTTATTTTCAGTTTCTCTTTATGTCTATTCACACATGAAAAATTCATTAAATTTACAATTTTTTCCGTCGGTATACTGGGTGATAGAGAATCTCACAATGACTGAGTGCCATCATAGCCCTCAAGGAGCAAATGGCTCTGGTGGGAAGGGCAGAAGGATGCACAGAATGAATATTGAAACAGGAAAAGTCAATGATGGGGCCACAGTTGTGGAACCATGGAGGGCTGAGCTAACCAGCCAACTTGGGTGGACAGCAGTGGTAGAGATATTAGGGAAGGCCTGCTGGAAAAGGAACTCTGACCTAAATCGTAACAGAGTGCACAGGAATTCGGAGGTAAGTATTTGGAAAGGGGGAGGGCATTTCAGGTAAACAGACGGGAGAAAATCTGCAGGAAAAGCACAATGTTGTGTTCAAAGGGCATGAGGAGCATCTGAGTGTTGCCAGAGCATCTTGTCCGGGTGGGGAATTGGAAGGGGTGAAGCTGGAGGAGCCGCGCAGTCAGATCACATGAAGAAATCATGCCTTTGCTCTCTCTTTGTTGAGGAGTTATTGAAGAGTCATTGAGTAGATTTGCAAAAATGGAGTACTGTACCTGAGAGGAAGGGGATGGATGTAAGGATGACAAATCCTCTGCATTTGCTTAGATGCAGAGATGAAGGGGAGAAATGATAAAGCCAGTCCCTGGGTGTACAACCTTGGTGATGGGGTAACCAGTGCGAGAATGAGGCAGCACAGTGGTTCAAAGCATTGCTTCTGGAGCCACAGGGCCTGAATTCAAATCTTCGCTTTGGCACTGCTAGTTGTGTGACCTTGAGGAGGTAACCTAATCTCTCTGTGCCTCAGGTTTCATCTGTAAAGTGGAGATGATATTGATAATATGTACTTCTAAAGATGCTGGTAAGGATTTAATGAGTAAATAGGTGTAATATTCTTAGAATCATGGCTGCCACAGGGAAAGTCCTGCAGAAGTAATTACCACCTTGATTATGGGAAAGGAACACGTTTTAAAGGGCAAAAGGCTAAGTTCAGTTTTAGACATTTTGGTATTGGGAGTCCATGTGAAGACAGTCAGAAGTTGGTTGGATGTGGTATGCTCATCTGGAGTTCCAGAGAATGGGCTTGGTGGGAGGTAAGCATATTTTAAATTTTTGGCATACAAATAAGTCCTGTTTAAACCATGAGGGTGAAGTCAGCAGAAGGAAGAGAATAATAAAGATTAGAGCAGTGATAAATGAAATAGAGAATAAAAAAAAAATAGGAAAAAAATCAACAAAACCAAGAAAGGTTTCTGAGAAAGATCAACAAAACTGATAAACTCTTAGTTAAACTGAGAAAAAGGGAAGAGGGCTCAAAAACCTAAAATTAAGAATGAAAGAGGAGACATTATGACTGATGTCACAGAATAAAAAGGATTGTAAAAGATTGCTAAAAGCAATTATATGCCAGCAAATTGGATACACCAGAATACATGGATCATTTCCTAGAAATGTTCAATCTACCAAGACTGAGCCATGAAGAAATAAAAAAATCTGAACAGACCTGTAACTAATGAGGAGATTGAGCATAAAAACAACAACAACAAACCCCACGCCAAGCAAAAAACATCTTCCAACAAATAAAAGCTGAGGACCAGATGGCTTCCCTGGGGAATTCTACCAAAGATTTAAAGACAAATTAACACCAGTCCTTCTTAAGCTCTTCCAAAGAATCAAAGAGGAGGGAACACTCCCAAACTCCTCCTTTAAGGCCAGCATTGCCCTCACACCAAAACCAGATGAAGACAAGACAAGAAAACTACCAACCAACACTCCTGCTGAATATGCATGTGAAAATCTTAAACAAAATACTGGCAAATAAAATTCAATAGCACATAAAAAGGATCATACACCACGAGCAAGTGGGATTTCTACCTCGGATGCACGGATGGTTTAACGTGAAAACCAGGCAATGTAATACACCACGTTTACAAAATAAAGGAAGGGCAAAAACCGTATGACTGTCTCAATCAATGCAGAAAAAGTATTTGACAAAATGTAATACACTTTCATGATAAAAACAGCCAATAAAATAGGAATAGAAGGAAATTACCTCAACATAATGAAAGCCATGTATGAAAAGCCCACAAACATCACACCCAAAGGGGAATGACGGAAAGCCATGCCTGTGAGATCAGGAACAAGGTAAGCATGCCCCCGCTCACCGCTGCTGTTCAGCACAGTACTAGGAGTTCTAGACAGGAAAAAGCAATACAAGACATAAACATTGGGAAACAAGTAAAATTATCTCTGTTCACAGATGACATTATCTTGTAGGTAGAAAACCCTAAAGATTCCACCAAAATGCTGTTAGAAAAGAAAACCAAGAGCACAGTCAACAAAATAGTAAATGAATCCCACAAACTTGCAGTCTAAAAAAAATACTCTAAATTGTTTCCATACACTAACAATAACCAATCTGAAGAGGACAATCCAATTGACTATAGCATCTGAAAGGATAAAATACTTAGGAATACACTTAACCAAGCAGGTGAAAGACTTGTGCCCTAAAAACTATAAAACATTCCCAGCTAAAAGAAATGAGACAAATAAATAGAAATATATTTTATTGTGGCTTGGAAGACTTAACATTGTTGAAATATTCATACTACTAAAAATGATCCAATATTTAATGCAATCCATATCAAAATCCTAATGGCATTATTTGCATAAATAGAAAAAATATCCAAGAAACGGAAATCAAAACCAAAACGAAGTGATGTGAGGTTCAGTCTTACATATAGCAGTGGTTCATTTATAACTTTATCCAACCTATTGCTGTTGTAAATTTATACAGTTTCCAGTTTGGAAATATAACAAATAATGACAGTTTTAAAAGTGTTTTAAAAAAAAAATCCCTCTCAATTCCCCCCAGCCAAGGCAGGAGTCGGGAAGGCGCGGGAGGAGCGCCTGCAGGGAAGGCGGCGAGCCCCGCAAGAGCGGAGAACGAAGGACGCTGCGGGCAGCAGACGCGGGGCGGGCGCGGGGAGCACAGACCGCGGGCGGCGCGCTGCCCGCGACGAGCCCGGGGCGGGCTGGGAGACAAGGCCCGGCCAAGGGGCGAGGGGCCGTCCCGGCCGCACGCCCCGCCCGCCGGATGCGGGCTGCCCCTCCCCAGCAGAAGGGCAGCGGCGGGAAGGCGCTGGGAGCGGTGGCCCGAAAGCCCGGGACTCCCGCCCACCTCCAGGTGCACCTAACCCGACGAGTCCCGGGGGCGCAGGTCCTACTCTTTCTCCAGGGTGCGGCGGCAGCCCGGGCCCGTGCCGGTGCAGTTCTCACCCTCCGTCTTGAGGTTGCTCAGGGTGCCGGGGCTGGGGTGGGCTGGGGGTGGCGAGGGGGAGGGAACGCGGAGGGCGAGCGCGGCGCCCGGCCCGGCGAGGAGGTGGGAAGGGGCGCGGGGCGGGGCCAGTGGGGGAGGGGAGAGGCGCGCGGGGCGGCGAGAGAGGCAGCCGCTGTGTCGGGCTGGGGTCACATCACGTTCGGCCGGTGCGGGAGGCGTGGAGGGGGTGCGGCAGGACGGGCGATGGGAACCGGAGCGGAGCCAGAGCGGCCGCCGCCTCCACGTTTTCACTGCGACCCGCGAGGGCGGCGGCGGCGGCGGCGGCGGCGGCGGCGGCGGCGGCGGCGGCGGCGGCGGGACCCAGCCGGCCCCCTCCCGACCCCCGCGGTCTCCGGGGGAAGGTGCAGCCAATCCCCGCAGCCCAGTGCGGGCTCGCCCGGCCGGCCGTGACGCGCCAGCCTCCGGCGCGGCTTTTCCCTTGTCTCCCTCCTTTCTCCCCCATCTTCTTTCCGCTTTCCCTTCTCCACCTGTTTTTAAACTTTGATGAACTCGCCCGGCGAACTTTCTTAAAGGGACCGCGAGCACTGCGCTGTCCCAGCCCGCAGGAGGTGGAACCAGGTGCCGGGCTCCCCGCGCCCCCTCGTCCCTCCTGGTTTCCCACCTGGTTTCCACCACTTTGTGCTGGCCCTGGTATGAGGGACACTGCCTCCTGCAGGAATCAGACGTTGCCGTAAGTGACTGTGCTTCACTTTCCCCAGGGGTTTCTAGGTACCTCCAGCCTCTGGCACCTCCAGATGGAGCCAGCTTTGTGAACCCCCAGATGTCCTGACCATCCTTTGCAGGCCTCAGTCCAATCTGGCTCTTTACCCCACCCGCACTCCTTTCCCTAGAATAGATCCTCCATTGGGCCCTGTCTCCAACACGTGGCCCAGCAATGTTCTGCCAGCTTTACCTCCCCTCCCTTCCTCCCTGCCGCATCAATCCAGAGCCTCGCCCCCTTCAAGATTCTGTTTCAGCCCGACTGGTTCCAGGAGGAGGAACCTGGTCAATTTTCAAAATCCAGGTGTCCTCCAGAAGTTAGCCTGAATTTTTCAGAGAGGAAGGGATTCTCATTTTGTCCTTCAGGTCCACATTTTATAAATGAGAAGCTGAGGCCGAAAGAGATGACCGGTAATGCGGGGTACACAACTGACTCCCACCATTGTTTCTTTCTGTGACATGAAGCTAATGATTATTTTTAAAGGAATATTTACTGCCACTCTGATGATTAGCGTTGAATAGTTGGAAGCTCGTAAAATAGTTTAGGAAAAAATCTGCCACAGAAAGAGTGAGATTATTAACATTTCCTTCTAGTCTTTTTGTCTGTGCATATTGTAAAACACAAAATTGCTAGGCATTTTATTATTTTTTCAGGGTGGGAGGAGATAACTAGGTTTGTTTGTTGGTTGGTTGGTTGGTTGGTTTTTAGATGAGGTACTGGAGAATGAACCTAGGATCTCGCGTGTGCTAAACATGCGCCGTAACCCCACTGGACACTTGAAATACTCCTTTTCCCCCAATATCATGAGCATTTCTTTTAAAGTTCTTGAGCCACAGATTTTAATGATGGCTTAACCCCATTCAATGTGCCATAATTTAACTTATTTCTTGTTGGACATTTGCATTATTTCCATTTTTTTCCTCTTTTGCCTTCATAAGAAAGCACTTTGAAGGCAGCAGCCGTCTCATTCCTCCCTGTACCCTTCACAGCCCCAGGGACAGGAGAGTCTCTGACCCCAAAGGGATGTGGAGATCATATAAATGTAGAGCTCTCACCCAGGCCAGCGTGAGTGCCCATCGTGCTGACTCGGGGTTGACGCAGATGAGGCTGGAGAGACAAGAGTTCCGGGTGTACAACTCTGGCAAGCTGCCTGGAGGGTAGAAAATTGCATCTGTCTCTCCCACTTGTGACCCAGTAGCCCAGCCTCTAGCAGCCTTTTTAAGTGTTCCCCACCCCCACACCAATTGCCAAGATCCATGTCACCTCTGAGCTGCTCACATTTCTGTTCCCTTTGCCTGGAACTGTCCTCTTCCCAGGCTGCCACTCCCCTTCCCGAATGCTCTCAGAATGCCTCCTCTGTTCTCTGGAGCCTGGGAGTAACTTGTCTTGCTGTCTCACCTGCCAGATGGGGTAACTGCTGACAAGCTGTTAGTGAAGGGAGCCTCAGCCCTGTCTCTGCAGCCTCCCCAGCCTCCAGCAAAGAGCTCGGTGAGTGGTGGGCATTTGTGTTTGTGCAGTGAGCCATTCCTGGGGCCTCTGGGTTATCTGGTGCCTGTGGCCCTTTCTCTTTGATTTTCTGTCCATACATTGTCCTTTGACCTTTCATTCTTAGGGTAAGGAAAAAAGCCAAGATGGCCTCACTCCCGAGTGGTGCTGCCCTGGGACCCGGCCTCCTGAGGGTGTGCCTGGCTGCTTTGGGGCAGCCCCCTCCATTCTAACCCCAGCTCCCCCACCATCAGGAAAGTCTGGGCAACAGGAAGGCAGGTAGGGAGGGTGACCCTGAGGCCCAAGGCTGGGGTGGATCTGAGGTGTACTTTCTTGGCTTCCTTAGGTTTAAAGCCTACAGACATTGGCAAGCAAATGTAATCTCGGGTCTTCCTTGACCTGGGGCAGGAACGCCTGGGGGGACCACGATGCAGGTCACACTCTATACTCTGTCTACAATAGGCAGACACAGCGAGACTGACTTTCTCTAGCTTATTAAAGCCAGAATGTCCCGAGAAGGCACCCACTGAGGGCAAAAGGTCCCACAATGATAATAAATAACAGCTCATTCATAGAGACCCAATCAGGATGTATGCAAAAGCCACAGGTGGGAGGATGCAGGCCTATCCAAAAACACCTGCCTGTGCCCTCTTCCGAGGGCCGGCGCCCATGCATCCACCCACCCAGCCCCCCACCCCAGCACCCGCCACAGCTCTGCCTCCTGGCACCTGAGGCCACATTTTAGACCAAGTGACACAGATGATTCCAGTAGAAGACAGGATGGGTCACTGCCAGCACACCTTGCAGCGGGATGTGAGGTCAGACAATCTCGGTTTGCGGATGGGCTGTGAGGAAGGGCCAGTCCAATGTGAGAGCTGGACAGGGAAGCGAGGGCAGGTGCGGCTCGCGTGTGGAGGCGCAGGTCCCAGGCCTGGGGTATCAGATGAAGTGGATCCAGCTCTGTTCTCACTCCTCCCGCCTCACGTGAGGCTGCAATCACCGCCGAGGTTGTTGTCCCAGTACTCGGCGCTGGCCACCCTGCAGCGCAGTGCAAAGTGCAGGTGGAAGCTGAACTGCAGCAGGAAGGGCAGCACAGGGAAGCCGAAGGCGAAGACATCCTAGGTGTCCTCGGCGCCAGGGGCTGTGCCACCTTGCCATCGCCTCGTCCAGGCTGCACCAGTCCAAGAAGGTGTAGTGCACGGCCACCTGCTTCTCCAAGGCCATGTTGCACACGTGCACCGCCCCGCTGACGCCCAGGTCTGAGCAAATGACGCGCTCCGGGCACACAAGCTGGCGACTCAGGCGCTGGGGTCGCAGGAGGTCGGGCACCAGGCACTGCAGGATGAATGCCAGGTCCTGGCTGCTGCAGCACAGGTCAGAGTTGATGGCAAGCTGCGACAGTACGTGCAGCAGCAGGGACGGGTGGTCGCTGGCCTTGAACACGTCGACCTGTGCCAGCGCCTGGGGAGGCGCACGGGGTGCTGCCCGCTGCAGCCCGGCCGGCCCGCGCCCTTCCGGCGGCGCTCGGCGGAGTGGGGCAGCGAGTGCACCTGCCCCGGGATGACGGGCCACAAGACAGGGGGTGGTCGTAGCCGGCGGCGCGCGGCCGGGGGTCCCGGGGGGCCTGCAGGGCCGCGCAGGGCCGAGAGGCAGCGGAGGCTCCGCGGAGCGGGCTTCGGGGACCCCAGCCGGCGGGGACAGCCACTGACCCTGGGTCTCTGGACGTGGCCCGGCGGCCGTGGGCGATGGCGAGGCGGAACCCAGGGCAGCCCCCGGACCCCGCGCCCGCTCCCCCCGTGTCCCCGGCCCTGCTTAGCAGCCCCCGGGGGGTGTCCGCCGGAGCCGCAGCCCGCAGGGAAGCCTGTGGGCCGTCGCGCCGGGCCCTCGGCCGCCTCCTCGCCCCTCCAGCTCTCGTCCAGCTCTTCCGCTTCCAGCAGCGAAAAAACAGCTGGTTTGAAGAGGTGAGTGCTTTCTCCTGTGGACACGTTTCAGGGCCACCCCCGGAGCGCAGGGTGGCACCGGCTCTTCGCCTCCTCGGAGGGCCTGGGGTGGGGGGGGGAGGCGGCCTCGGCCCAGCGCCCCTCCCGCCCCCGGGGCCGCCCGCGTTACTTACAGGCCTGCAACTTGTTGGGAGCAACTTCCCCACTTTTGTTATTTTTAAGAAAACTTTATGGCAAATTTAATCTGGTATTCCCCAGTCGAAGAAAAAAATGGCTTTTAAATTCTAAATTGAGATTTTAAAAATTAATATATAATGCATGTATATAGGGAACACGTAAAGAAACTAAAAGTATATACAATAATTTTAGAGTCCAAATGGAATGAGTATTTAAGGGAAATATTTTCTTCAACCTTTTCTCACACACCAGCTATAGACTCTCCTTAAGCTATTACCTGAAGAAGATGACTGACTCGGGTCAGTTCCTCAAGGGCCACCCAACTAGTATCAAGTTAGCGGACACTGAAGGCCAAACTGCTGCAAGAAGAATCAAGCAATTTTTAGGAAATAGTAAAAGTAAGTACAACCTGCAGCCAAATGAACAGAAAAATAGCAGAGGCGGATGGAGTAGCTATTTATAATGTAGCTGTAAGTTGTGATCAAATCAAAATACTCAGAGATATGAAATATTGTACAAAATTTACCAAAACCATCCATGAATAGTCTAAATTTCCATGTCATCTCCCCCTCACATTTTTATTCTGGTATTAATGCAATTACATGTACCATTAAAAACGCATTTGCAGAGTACACAGTGAACCATTGATTACCATTCTATTTGTGAAAAAGTCACTTAATTTTTACACTGATTTATTATATGTTTCAGAATAACAGCGGACAACTTCATAACACAGAAAGGACAAAAGATTACTTAAACCACATACATTTTCTATATTTAGAGATACTATATAAGTGGTAAAACAAAAGTGATTTTTAAAAATTATGCTATTCTCTTAATACACTAGAAATGTTTCTATCTTACATACATTTTATTGAACATGTTTGACATAAAAGATTTTGTAAATTTAAGGTGTACAACATGTTACTTTGATACATATATATATTGTAATATTGTTTCTATTGTAGTGCTATTTATCCTGTTGCATAAATATAGTAAATACTGTTGTCAGCATTCACTATACTGTTCATTAGATCACATGGCTTATTTACTACTTGTTGCATGTTTCTACCCTAAAACAACATCAATTTTACCCCCATCCTGTGGTAGCCACCATTTTACTCTATTTTTTATGAGTTTGATTTTTTTATTTTCCACCTATAAGTGATATCAGTACTTGTCTTTCTCTGTCTGACTTACCTCACTTAGCATAATGTGCTCGAGGGTCATCCATGTCATTGCGAATGGCAGGATGTCCTCCTTTCTCATGGCTAAGTAACCATCCACCGTGTATACACGCCACATCTCTTTATCCACTCACCCACTGACGGGCATTTAGGCTGTTTCCATGTCTTGGCTATTGTGAGTTAATACTGCAATAGACAGGGAGTGCATATATCTCTTCAAAACACTGTTTTCATCTCCTTTCGGTATATATCCACAAGGGGGATCGCTTGCTTCTACGGCAGATCTATTTTTAATGTTTTGAGGAACTTCATGTTGTTCTTCATAGTGGTTGGACCAATTTACATTCCCACCAACAGTGTCTGAGTTTCCCTTTTCACCCCATCCTCACCAGCGCCTGTTGTCTCTTGTCTTCTTGATGACAGTCATTCTACAGGTGTGAGGTGACAGCTCATTGTGGTTTTGATTTGCATTTCCCTGCAGATGGATGGTGTAGAACATCTTTCTTTGTGGCTGCTGGCCACTCTGACGTCCTCATTGGAAAAAGGTCTACTTAGTTCTTCTGCCTTACATACGTTTCTAATTGCAAATGCCTCTGTGTATGTGTGTATATGTGTATTTAATCTCAAGCTCGTTTTTTGAGCTTAACACAAAAATTGGCACATAGTAAATAAGCATAGATTGAAAATAATTAATTTTGCTTCATTAATAGTGGCATTAATATTATGCCATGCAAGCTATTAATTTTGGTAATTTCTCAAAATTACTTCACCTCTAGAGTCAGTACGCATTACTCACAATGAGACCATGACTTGTTCAGTGTCACCCAGTGCAGCTGTGGAGCAGCAGGACAGCTGGAGGGGTGATGGGAAGAACATTGTGCCTGACGTCGGGGGGCTGAGGTCCTGGACTCGGCTATTTCACCTATGAGTCATGTGGCCTTGTTTAAGTTACAACTACTTTGAATCTTAGTGTCTTCATATTCAAAATTGGAGTCATAATGGTGCCGGTAGTGTTTTCACGGCATATGATGTACCAGGAACTGTGCTGTAGCTTCACAGAAATCCTTTTTACGGCCTGCAGAGTTGTTGTCAAGATCAAATGCTGTGATGCCGAACGGAACACGTGCCAATCAGAAAACATCCTTTTCTAAAACTTCGTGGCAGAGTTCCCACCTGGAGGCTATTTGTATATAACAAGCCTATCAGGACTATTAGAACATTTTCCCGGCCACAGATCTGTCTTCTCTTTGCAGCCTGTCACGGTAATGCTGATGGCTCCTTCCCTGAGACTTGCCTGCTCCGACAGGGTGGTGTGAGTGCAGACCTAGCGTGCAGGGGTGTGGTGTGATGAATGTCAGGTCAGAAGCAGGAGCTGGCCAATGGATGGCTTCTTCCTTCAAATGTTTTACTGGCTTTCAATGACACAAACCTGAGTATATTGAACGATGGGTTCAGGATTATCTGATTCTACATGTAAAACCACTGTGATCATTGAAATGTTTTCTTCAAAATAGAACAAAATTTGCCATACACTAGCATGTGACCTTCAACCTGTATTTTCTTGGTAGTGAATTTGTGTAATATTTACTGTAATTCAGATATTTCTGAAATAACACACACATTTAATCCAGGCCTGTGGAGAGTCAGGTACTCTTTGCTTTTGTTTTTGGCAGAATAAAATATCTCACCCTTTGCTTTTATCACACACTTTGTTCTAGTTCCGTCGTTTAAAATTTCCAGTGAACCTTCTATTCAACAAAAGCTTTCAGTAGAGAAGCAAATCATAGTATTTTTTAGATATCATTTTTCTACAATGAAACAAAAATCAAAATATTTCACTCTGTTTCTGAACGCATTGCCCTGCCTTCAGGATGCTGAGCGCCTAGAGATTGTCCCATGAGACTGTGCAGACTTGCACACTCTCTCTCACATAAATATGTCATCTGGGTGACACACCCTGGTAAGCAGAAGCAAGCATTTGTCAGATGGCAAACTGGCCTTTCTGTAGGAAACTTGAAAATAGCATTTGCTTCTATTTCTTGAATAACATGACATGACTTTGTTTTTGTTTTTCTGTTGGCTTTACAGCCCAATATGTGGTGGGATCCCAAGAAGAGATTCTGTGTGTTATGAGGCTGCGGTCCCGTTGGCTCTGTGACACCACAGTGTGACATTACAGGAAGACGCGTCTGTAAATCAGGCTTCATAGGGAGATGATGCACCCTCAGCAGGCAGGAGCCCCGACATGGGGAGCAGCCTGAGAGCACAGCGGGGGGGCTGGGGGTCCCCTAGAGGCGGGCTTTCAGCAGCTCCAGCGGATGCCCTCGGGGAGCCTGGCAGCTTGTGGCGCCTGTGACCTCAGCGGCGCTGCAGGGCTCCTGCCTCAGCATGTTGTGGTCTGTGTGCTGCTGCTGGCCCGCCCTGACTGGCGCTTCACCAAACGACGGCTGCCACGTGTGCAAATTGCAAATGTGCGAACTGGGCAATTCCTGACTGAGGTCTTGCCTTTTAAAGACAGCTGTCAACGTGGTTTTAAAAGGTTCAGAAAAGTTTTAATTGATCACAGATTCATAGAAAACAAAGAGAAATTTGTTTGTAGGAACCTGTAATCTGAGAAGTGGAAGGAACCACAGGCATTATTTGGAGCAAATGTAGGGAACAAATGAAGGGAAATCTAGCAAAGAAAGTGACTTGCCCAAGAAAGTCCAGCCCATCGATCTGACATTTGGCTGATACTTCATCATAATTATGATTTTGTTACATTTTTGCACCATAATTTTCCTCATGTATACAACACACTGTAAATTTTCAACACTCTATAAATGCACAACATACACAAAGTAAGGCAGCATGTTTTCTACTACAAACCTTTGGTGCTCCTCCTCACAGAGCAGAACAAAACAAATGCTGGGAGGAAGGAAGTCAGGAAGAGGAAGGGAGGGAAAGGGAGGGAGGAGGGAGGAGGGAATAGACCCAAGGCCAAGTTGCAGAGCGCGCAGGACACAGGACTTGCCAGTGTAGACTCAGCTTGTGGGAGAAGTAAGAGTAGGGGATATATGGTAAGTCTACCCCTAGTCTTTTGAGGAATCTCCATACTGTTTTCCACAGTGGCTGCACCAACCTGCATTCCCACCAGCAGTGTAGGAGGGTTCCCTTTTCTCCACAGCCTCTCCAGCATTTGTCATTTGTGGACTTTTGAGTGATGGCCATTCTGACTGGTGTGAGGTGATACCTCATTGCAGTTTTGATTTGCGTTTCTCTGATAATTAGTGATATTGAGCATTTTTTCCATGTGCCTATTGATCATTTGTATGTCTTCCTTGGAGAATTGCTGTTCAGGTCTTCTGCCCATTTTTGGATTGGTTTGTTTGGTTTTTTTTTCTTATTATGTCAGATGAGCTGCTTATATATTCTGGAGATCAAGCCTTTGTCAGTTTCATTGTTTGCAAAAATGTTCTCCCATTCCGTAGGTTGTCATTTTGTTTTACTTATGGTTTCCTTTGCTCTGCAGAAGCTTGTAAGTTTAATTAGGTCCCATTTGTTTATTCTTGCTTTTATTTCTATTGCTTGGGTAGACTGGCCTAGGAGAATATTTTTGAGATGTATGTGAGATAATGTTTTTGGTTATGTTTTCTTCTAGGAGGTTTATTGTATCTTGTCTTATGTTTAAGTCTTTGATCCATTTTGAATTTTTTTTTGTATATGGTGTAAGGGAGTGTTCTAGACTTACCATATGACCCAGTAATCCCATTCCTGTACATATATCCAGAAGGAACCCTACTTCAGAAAGACATCTGCACCCCAATGTTCATAGCAGTACTATTTACAATAGCCAAGACATGGAAACAGCATAAATGTCCATCAACAGATGACTGGATAAAGAAGAGGTGGTATATTTGTACAGTGGAATACTATTCAGCCATAAAAACAACAATGTAATGCCATTTGCAGCAACATGGATGTCTCTGGACAATGTCATTCTAAGTGAAGTAAGCCAGAAAGAGAAAAATACCATATGAGATCGCTCATATGTGGAATCTAAAAAAAAAAAAAGAACATAAATACAAAACAGAAACAGACTCATAGACATAGAATACAAACTTGTGGTTGCGAAGGGGGCAGGAGGTGGGAAGGGACTGACTGGGATTTCAAAATTTGTAGAATAGATAAACAAGATTCTACTGTATAGCACGGGGAAATATATACAAGATCTTGTGGTAGCTCACAGCGAAAATAAATGTGACAATGAATATACGCATTTTCATGTATAACTGAAAAATTGTACTCTCCACTGGAATTTGACACAACATTGTAAAATGACTATAACTCAATTAAAAAAATGTAAACAACAACAACCACCCCCCCAAACAAACAAACAAAAAGAGTAGGGGATAAAAGAATGAGATGGAGGAGGAGAGTAAGAGGGAGAAGAAAAAGGAGGAGAAAGGCGGAAGAGGGAGGAGGAGGGGCGGAGAAAGGGGAGTAGGGGGGAGGAGGGGGAGGAGGGGAGGAGGAGAAGAGGGGAGGAGGAAAGGCAGCAGAAAACAGTGATGATTCTATCTCTCAGCTCTTTCGTTACATTTTGATGTCAATAAGAAAACTACTTTTGATATCAAATTGCCTCAGGTCAAACCCCAGCCCCACCGCTTCCTGTAAACTGTGAAATGGTTTCTTAAATCTTCCCGTAACTCAGCTGCTTTCTCTGTGATAGGACCTACTTCATAGGGTTTATGTTTTCTTGGATCCTCCAAGGAGCAAATGCCAAGAACCTTCCGAGGGGAAACACCAGTGAAGGGTGGTTGGGGAGAGAGCATAATGCGGGGCGCCGTCTGCTAAAACGCAGGTCTGAGCACATGAAAGGAGAGAGTGAAGGAAATGTTGGGGAGAAAAGCCTCACTGGGTGCCTTCTGCCCAAATCCGAAATTCGTGGCCAGGTCAGCAGGGAATGCCCAAGTGAAGTCTGCCCATTCCTGAACTGGGCAGGAAGACCCTAGGACTTCAGTGCAGCAGGCGTGGACTAGGAGCAGCGTGACCTGGTGTGAGCTCCCCCAGTGGACCCGAAAGAGTGGAAGGAAGCCGGGCTTATCAGTCAGTGACACCCCCAGTGCAGGGAGCAGACCAGGCCCCTCCATGGCTGTTTCT
The DNA here is from genome assembly GCF_009834535.1 of Camelus ferus. Classification (NCBI taxonomy): domain Eukaryota; kingdom Metazoa; phylum Chordata; class Mammalia; order Artiodactyla; family Camelidae; genus Camelus; species Camelus ferus. The sequence continues at coordinate 36,694,728 of NC_045713.1, read as the reverse complement.
GAGTTGTCATGGGAACAGTGCAGAAGACATCCATCTGCAGAGCTCTTAGTAAATGTTATCACTGTTACTATTACTACTGCTATTAAATGAAGACATCTTTAAAAGAGATTACATTTTTCAGAAATAAATGCATACAAAGTAAAAGAAAGGGATGGTAACTGATCAATGTGTCTCCAAAATACAAACTTGGGACAATTTTAACCCTGATTCATGTCCTTTTCTTACATGCCCTAGCACTGAGACCAGTTCTCCTCTGAGGCAGTATGTGTGAGAGTCAAGAGCGCAGGCTCTGAAGGCAGCCTGGCTGGTCTGGAACCCTGACTCCACAATTGCCACAGCTGGTGACCAAAATACTTGACCTATCTGTGCCTCAGTTTGACCACTCTGTAAAAAGTTGATGGTAATAACTACCTTCCAGGATTGTCTTGAGAATTTAAATGAATTCATATTTGTAAAAGGCTTTAGAACAGTGCTGGGCACACGGCAAGCGCAACATGTACTTGCTAGTTTTTATTATTATCCCGAGTGAGGGTAACTTATGGGAGCTCATCAGACTTCCCAGAGACAGAGACAGGCACTCCCTTACGTGTATGTTTTACCTCATTCATCTCAATTACTCAGAACATTTGTTCCTTAAATTTCTTTTCTACAGAATTTTGTCTGATCCATCAAATAAATTTTTGAATACTAATTTATTAACATTTTACCACTAGAATCTTGTAGAATTTGTTTTGGTATAACTTAGGCTAAAAAACTGCATTAAATATTTGAAAATTGTGGTAAAGACTACTTCTTACATATTTCTTTACATAATCAACTTCGGAATTTTTTAAATAACTAATGATTTGGAAGTTGATTTAATGTTTTATTGATTTCTCCATTAGAGAGGCATATAGGCATACAGATATGCTAAGTGAAGCAAGCTTAGGAGGAAATAAAGGCGAATGGAAAGTACTGTCTCTATGATTCAGATTCCAAGTCAAGAGAATTCAGGAAATAAGGACAAATGCAAAGTACTACTTTAAAAAAATGCTGCAGTGTATAGTGTCCTGGTCTTCTTCCTGTGTGTGCGTGTTTCTATTTGTGAGTGTCTGACAGGTGTGTGCATGTCTCTTTATGGGTATGTAATTAGAATTATAGTGTAAATATAATTTCATATTCTGCTTATTGAAATTTTACTTAATGCTATATGCTAAGCATATTCAAATCATGAAAACTGCTTCAAAACCGGATTTTAATGATTGCGCATCATTTCATAACATGAAAATATCATAATTTAATTTATTCAACTTTTTCTCTAACACATTTCTAGACTGTATTCTGTTTCACTAATTTATGCCTCTACAGTTACTCACTATAATAAATAATGTTTTAATGGTCACGCTTCTACTTTAACCATTTTCCCAATTTCTGATTAATTTTCTAGGCCAGGTATTTAGAATTGTATATTGAATTGCTTTTTAGGAATAAAAATATTAAGTTCTAATTTTTTCTTATAACTGAATTTAATTTCAAAATCAAGTGTTAGGTCATTTATTAGAAGTGATGCACACTTTTTTCTTTAATCATATAATGAAATCTGAATTAGAACTAGAAATTAAAATAAAGTCAGCAGTAAATATAAAGATTAAAATGATTATCGAACTTTATCAACCCATTTTGCATTTGAAAAACAAAGCTATTCTTAGCTACAGTCATTTTAAGACTAATTTTCAGTGTGATTTTGTTTTCCAGGACTTATTTTTGACACTGTTAAGAATAATGGCAAAAACACATAATGAGGCTTATTCACTTCTCTTAGGGTGGCTCACATTAAATAGCAAGATTTATTTTTAATAAGAAGTAATTATTGAGTCTAATTTTCCAAAATAGGAATTAGTTTTGCAAAGAAGTAATTACTGGAACTAATTTTCCAAACTAAAATATCCTGTAATGTGACAAACTTCTATGTGAAAGAACCCTGACATACTTTAAGTAGAATATGTGTTTTTCACTTTCTAGCAGGAGTGATTTTTAATCCCTCAGCATTTTCTAACAACCACTCTGGGTCTGATAACATGTATTTCTGGCAAGTCCGCCAGAGCGGGCGATGCATGACCAGGGAAGGCCAGTTTTTACAAATAGGTAAGAGACATGGACGTGAATAACTCGTCAGAGAACAAAAGTTCCCCTCCATCTACCAAATCTGGGACTTGAGATGTGTTCTCACAAATCAGTTTCGGTTGTTAGGATGAACCCCAAGAAACTAAACGTTAGTCAAACCAATTACTTTGTCAGCATAATGTGAGCCCCCGAGTGATGATTAGAGGTGGTTACGGACGTGTGACAAAAAACAGATCAAATATTCGAGGGAAAATGATCTATTTTAACTTTAGGCTGCTGGCCAGTAATACTGAAAACATTTTTACCAAGTAAAAGAACATAATGAGATCTGCAAATAATCGATTTGGATTATTAAGAATGAAGCAAGGAAAATTTTTAATTAAATAGAAAAGCCATCCTAGCTTATTTCCGCATTGCCACTTGCACAGTCGCATACACAGCTGCCATTTCTGCAGTCCACATGCACATTTCCTCCCAGTGCAGGCTTTTTACTTCCACACTGTCTTGATCTAATCGTATAAAGGCTAGTTTACTATCTTTTTCTTCCATGGGTCATGCTTTTTTATGAAGACAGTCATACTCCATGCTGTTTTTCGGAGGGCTTTTTATTTGCTCAGGGGGATTACTTTCAGTCTGGCTTCCTCTACTTAGTATCGCCCACTTGTAATTCTTCCACACTGCTGCCTACATCAGGAGTTTGTTCCTTTTAAGTGTTTGATGCTTTTCCATTGTATGATATGCTATGACTTGCTTATTCATTTACCATTTGATGGGCATTTGGGTCACTTCCACTTTGGACCTATTATGAATACTTCTGCCATGATCATTAGTGTATAAGTAAGCTAAAAGCATATGTGTAGACAAGTTTTCGTTTCTCTTCACAAGAACACTCTGCATCCTTGCCAATACTCAGGATTCTAAGTCTTTGTAATTTTAAGCATTCAGTTGGGTGTGTGTTCATTTCCTTACTGTCCCGTGACATTGGGAACAATTTTGTTCATTTGTCATTTAGATACCTTTTTGGATGAAGTGTCTATTCAAATCCTTTGCCCGTTTTTATTTTGGGTTGTTTGTTCTTAGCACTAAGTTGTAAGAATTCTTTATACATTCTGGATACCAGTCCTTTAGTATATCTAGTCCTGCAATTGTTTCCTGCCAGTGTGAGGCTTACTTTTTACTTCCCCTACAATATCTTTACCTAATTTTTATAGATTAGTTTATTATCTTTTTCTTCCATGGTTCATGCTGTTTATGTTCTAAGAACTGTATGTGTACTTAAGTCTACAGATATCTCCCCTGTGTTTTCTTCAAGAAGTCTCATGGTTTTATGTCTAAACTTTAGGTCAATGTTCAACTTTCAATATTAATTTTTATATGTGGTGTGAAGTAATGGTCAAAATTCACTTTTTTCTGGATGTCCAATTTGTCCAACACCAATTGTTGAAAGGGTCATCTCCCCCTCACGGCCACTGAAGTACTTTGATCCCTTTGTCAAGATAAACTGACCACGTATGTGTTCACACATTTCTAGACTGTATTCTGTTTCACTAATTTATGCACATCCTTATGCTAACACCACACTGTCTTGATCCCTGTAGTTTTCTAGCAAGCTGTGAAATTAGGTGCCATAAGCTTTCCAACCTTGCTCTTCATTTCCAATACCATTTGGCTACATTTAATTTGTTGTATTTTAAACTGCAAATTTAAATCATTATATAAGTGGACTACTGAGCTTGTCAATTTATCAAAAAGCCTGCTAAGAGCCCGGATGTAGTTGGTGGAGCGGCGGTGGTGGCACCAGGGGTGGGGGCGGCAGGAGGAGGAGGAGGAGAAGGACCCTGAGCGGCGGTGGCGGGAGGAGGAGGGGAAGAGGCAGCCCAGGGAGGAGGAAGAGACCCAGGAGGCAGCTGCTGGCCTGGGAGGCAGTCGCTCTCCACCGGGCTGAGCCGGCCCGTGTTGTCTTGCACCCGCCCCCTGTTCGCTGCTGCCCGGGCTCCAGAGTGAGCGTAGTAGTGTTGGGGGAGGGAGATGGGCCAGGGGCCCGGCGCCAGTAATGAGGAGATGCTGATGCTCCCCCACCACCCACCTGCTCTGGGGGCCCCCTCCCCGCTCCCCGCCACACGCTCACAGGAGGGCATTGAGGCCATCACAGCCCAAGGCAGCACTTACTCATTGAAGAGTCACCCCAGAAGCGGTGACCATAGACGTGAAAAAATGCGAGACACCACAGATCCTTCACAACCAGATAAAATATTGCAGAGATCTGATAGTCCTGAAAACAAATACAGTGACAGCACAGGTCAGAGTAAGGCCAAAAATGTGCATATTCAAAGTTAGAGAGAGGGATGGTGGGACCAGTTTATTCTCTAGAAGAAAATTCATGACCACGGTGCTCTTCATAGTTCAAATCCACATTCTTCTAATCCAAGCAATGATCCAAGCAAAGCTTCCAATGCACCGTATGGTTCTGCAGGTGACTGGTCTGAGCATATTAGCTCTTCTGGGAAAAAATACTACTACACTTGTCAAACAGAAGTTTCACAACAGGAAAAACCAAAAGAGTGGCTTGAAAGAGAACAGAGACAAGAAGAAGCAAACAAGATGGCAGTTAATAGCTTCCCAAAAGACGGGGATGACAGAAGAGCGGTGATGCCAGCAGCAGCCACCGGTGGGGTTGCCCATGGGAAATCTACATCAGGAGACAAACCTGTAGAAGATGGGTATCCTACTTGATGCTTAGAAGAACATATTAAGCTTCCCCCATTTGGTTTTAAATAGAAAGGAGGATTAAACATAGAGAAGCTGTCAGTCACTGATTAAACCCTGACCATTAGAGACTCTTACTGCAGAATTTGCGGTCTGTCTTTCCAGGTTGGTTGCTGCAGGTTGTTGGTCAGGGTAGAATAGGTTCCTACCCTGCATGCTAAAACCTTCCTTCATCATCTGCAATCAGATACACTTAAGTTGATAGAGAAATTGTGCACAGGGGTCACCCTGACACCTGACCTCATCCCAGCCCAAATCCTATTGTGTATCTCGTATCTCAGCCCCAGGGTGTCTACTTCAGAGCTCTGGGTTGGCACGGTGTGACCGAGGCAGAAGGGGAAACTGGAGAGGTTTTCAAGAGGCCTGCTGCCCCGCTATGGATGGTAACAGGGAAGGTCTGACTCCCCACGGGATTCCCAGGCCAGTGCTGGCTGGTTCCCAGTCCTGAAAATGATGTGAAATTTCCCAGGGACACCAGCAGTTCAGAGCACCTGGCCTGGGTTTCCCAGAGTAGCAGGAGATGCTGTGGGGCACCCAGGTGGACTTGACTATTCTGCGTGGGCTTTGGCTGCATGGACTGTAAAAGTGAAACTGTGAAAGTACTGGAAGGAAACATGGATGTACAATTTCTAGTCTATAATTTCAGAGTGGAGATCTTTCTGAAGCATTTTTAAAGAGCCCAGAAGTGCTAGAGGAAATGATTGATAAACTTGACTACATACATTTGAAGCAAACTTGATCTTTACATATACCACAAGCAAAGACAAATGACAGCAAATGGGTGTGGGGAAAATTTGTGCAAATATATGTGTAATAAGAATATTGATATCAGTATTACTTACTATACTAACAGAACATTTTGAAAGTATAGCCATTAAGAGAAACCAAATAAGTAAATTCCAGTACGTCCACACAGTGTAATAGTATCAGTTTGTGTTTTGATTAATTTGTATATTTCAAATGAGGTACTGACATGGAAATGCTGATGATGAACTATTAAATGAAAACAGAAAATTATAGAACTTCCAGTGGTATTTTTAAAGAAAACATTTATTTAACTTTAAAAAAACTTACACGGAAAGACAAAGGAATTAGAATAGTCATGGCATTGTGGAAAACAAGACTACAGGCTTCTCTACATGCTTGTGTCAGGAGCCAGAAGAGACAGTGTCTTCAGAAACAAAGGGGGGCCACACCTCCCGCTCTTCTGCCCCCTCCGACTGCAGTCCCCAGGCAGGCAGTTGGCGTCTCAGCCCCTTAACCTCTCTGCTCCACCAGAGACAACTGGGGGCAAGCTGGACCTCAATTCTGCAGGCCTGGGTTCTCTACATCCTCAACCTCTTCCCTCATCCTGGGAGCCCCTGCCGATTCACTCAGCTGCCCCCACTGCCCAAGCCGGGGGCTGGTGGCCGCAGCCTACACAAGTGCAGCCCTTCTCTCCATGCCCCTGAGGCGCTTTCCCCAGGAAGGACATTCCCCCCACACAGCAGGTACAAGCCAAGAGAGCAGCCATATCCGTGCACCTGGACCCATCGTACAAACCTTATGTGCACTCAACTCCCAAAGTCACAAGGCCAACAGAGGCCGCAGGCCCCTTGGCAGCCTCATGGCCACTGTTCTCATGAAGCACGGAGACCCCCTCAGCAAGCCCCGGGGTGGCAGGAAGAAGGGAGAAATCACACACACACATACCCCTGCCCAGGGCTCACTGGTACTCCTGCCACAGCAGCAGGGGTGGGAGCAGAAAAGAGACAATTGTTGCCATTTTTGGATCCTCTGGGCTGGTGGCCCCAGCTGGCTCAGACAGGTGCTGGTGGTTCTGTTGATGTTACTGGGCGGGGTGGGAGCTTGGAGCGTCCCAGTCTGTCACGTTGCTGAGCAGGACCCTACCTTTTATTGTCCACTATACTTCTACCCACAGTCAAAATTCAGAAAATAATCATCTGCAGACATTGCATCCAATTTTCAAATTTGAACAAAGATTAAGAACACAGAGGGAAACAGAGTTACTGTGAACAAGTCTGGGAATGGAATATTATTTATCTTTCATTGAAGCTATCAAAATGTTCAAGTAGAGTCTATAAAAACATTAATAAGTTTAAAATCAGGAAGAATAACTGAGTCCTCATTTCTCTCCCTTCCCTAGCCCCCACCCTACCCCACACCTGTGACTGGGCTCACCGGACGAAGCGCTTGCCTCTCCACTGGTCCAGAAACTTGTCTCACTCATCTCTGCTGTGTCACCACGTGCCCAAGGCCACTGCGGTCACTCACATGATGAACGGGGAGACTAGCTCTCCAGTGAGCCCAGGGAGTGGATTTAAAAACAGAAAGAAAAGCTGTCCCACCGCCTTGTGGGGGCCAGAACAACTGCGTATAAACGTCAGCGGGGGCACTATTTTCACATCGGCTCCTGAGCTGCCGCGGGACTGACAGGGTGGTGGCTGTAACTGGCACTCATACGTCCTGGGTGCCGTCAGAAGATTCAGGCCAAAAGGAAAATCTGACCATTTGGCAAAAGATGGACTAATTCCGGAGTAAGACAAGTCCCCTCTCACCTGTAGTGTCATCGCCAGGCACTCAGCACCAGGGGGCCTCCTCTGTATTCTCACGCAGGGGCGCTCTGAAAACAGAGCAGATGCAGCTGAGGAAAGAGAAAGAAGCCATGAGAATCTAGTCTTTTACAATATTGCTAGTTACACCAGGCGTGAGTCCCCAGCCATTCACCTGCAACCCCCTCCCACCCAACCCACAGTCGCGCACAGACAGAAGAGCCCGCTTCTCTCCAGGGCGACAGGACAGCAGTGGTGGCCACACTGCACATGAGCAATACAGTGGCGCCCCCACTTTAGAGAGAAAACTAATCAAGAAATACTCTCCGCAACACAGCTTCTCCTCGTGAGGGTAACTATTTAGAGACAGGTGCAGTTCCTTTAGCTGATGACTCCTTTCATCCTGCTACTGTCCTAAACGCCTCCCAAAGTAACCCTGATGCCTTTGGCCGGAGGCTTCACTGTTTACAGGACTGTCACCAGGTCTGCAGAGAATTTGCAGCAAGAGGATCCATATTTTAAATGGATTTTAGCTGCAGTCTCTCAGACTGTGGGCTTCAGAGCAACTCTGTGTAAGGAATGGTGTTTATGCTGATGCCTGATGTTCAAGGAAGATTTGAGGGGTCTAACGTGTTCATATTCTAACACCAAGTTAAAGAATACTTAGCTTGTATTCACTTCTATGAAGTTCCCAAGAATGCAGGAAAGAAAAGGATACAATTGGAGAAATAAGAATGCGCCAGGATAGATACGATTCTTCAATTTTCCTGTCAGATCAGGAGTAAATAGTGCAGGGTTTGAGGGAAAAAATATTTTCAGATCTTCTAACAGTGAGCTGAAGAATTTCCTCAACTTATCTGATTAACCTGTGTGTTAGGTGACTTCTCTTGTGAAAAGTGAGGGAAATACAGATTACTTAAAAATCAAAGGATATGGAGACGATCTGAAATACTTACGAGGTGTAGACTAATGACACAATTATAAGAGGGAGTGCGGAGCCAGAGACGTGTGCAAGCCATCAGGATGTCTGCCACCCTGACGGGGGTAAGGACCTGGCTACATTCAGCTATGGGATAAGCAGATATTTGGGGTAACCGGGGATTGGAGTCTTGATCAGCAGAGGCAATAAGAGGTCAGAAGGACGTGAAAAGCATTGGTCTTCATAACTATATGTTGAAATCACTTAGTTTGATTAAAGTTGGCGTAAAAATGAAGATAGGCTGGCACAGATGTTTAGGAAGGGGGTCAAAACACTGGAGGTTCTCCTAGCATTTGGCATCAGGGAAGAAACTGAGTGACTTTGAATGTCAAGGATTAATTACTTTTTAAAAATTCTATGATATTCATTTCCTTATAAGTAAACTTGTGATAATATTTCCCTCATGAGAATCAGTAGCCAAAGCTGTCTTAGTTTTGACTCTGGGGAAAAAGCATTCTCTCTTCTTATCTTAGACCACTGCGCATTTACAGGTGGGTGGCTGGTCAGCCCCAGGTTGACGTGTGGGGCTGCACGGCTGACAGGTCTGAGAATCGCGGGGAAGATTCAGGTCTCGTGGCTTTCTTCTCTGTCCTCAGATCTGCCTGCTTAGAGTGCAGACCATCTCTGTGAGAGAAAACAGAGGAGAACAGGGGGCCACTGAGATGCTGACAGTGCCTCCCCGAGTGACCAGGGGTTTGCTCTTTCTCTTGAACTGCTAAGTGCCTGTGGTGGCCAGAAAGCTGTCTCCACCTGGGTGAGCCTTCTACGTGTACCCAGGAGGCATCCCAGGCTCGGAGCTCCAGTCCTGTCATCTCGTGTCTCTAGAGGACTGTCGATGGGTCAGGGACTGGTGCAGAAATCATATCCTTGCCCACACTTACACTAATGTGTTCCAGAAACCACGCGGACTGTGCTTGAAAAGAGGGAATACGGGAGGCTGTATTTCCCTCCCCTTGCCCACGGTCCTGATGGGAAAGCAAGTCACTTACTAATCACTCGTCTGTGATGCAGGGAGCTTGGTCATGTAATGGACATAGGTGTGAGGGATGAGTAAGAGCAGAAGTTCAAGGTCTAGTAGGGGAGGCAGGTGTGCCAGCGGTGAGTGCGGTCAGTCCAGGGTTACAGGTGCTGGCGTGAGTGCCGTGCAGAACTGAGGGACCAGAAGGAAGAGGAGAAGCACTTCTATATGGCTGGGCAGGAAGGGGCAGGGAAGAGTCAGTTTGCTTTTATTTTTTTTTCTAATTTTTTTCTTAGCTATATGATAGATACAGATATGTGTTACAGGCTGTATGTAAGAAATTTTTCAGTGAAGGAAAATCATACCCAGTGGTTGCTCTATGGAGTGAACTGTTTGACAGAGCAGTAACAATAGTGTTCCTAAGATTACCCAGAAGCTGTGCTAAGCCCAGTGTTCTGACAGTACATGGGTGTGAAACCATCTCTGTCTGCAAGTAAAATTCCAACAAATCAGACCCAGTTAAACTTAAAAGCTTTTGCACAGCAAAGGAAACCATAAACAAAAAGAAAAGACAACCTGGGAACTGGGAGAAAATTTTTGCAGACTATGCGATTGGTAAGGGATTATACAAATATACAAGCACCGCGTGCAGCTCAATATCAAAAACACAAACAACCCAATCAAAACTTGGGCAGGAGATCTAAATAGACATTTCTCCAAAGAAGACATACAGATGGCCAACAGGCATATGAAAAGATGCTCAACATCACTAATTATTCAAGAAATGCAAATCAAAACTATAATGAGGTATCACTTCACACCACATCATTAAAAAGTCTACAAATAATAAATGCTAGAGAGAGTGGAGAAAAAGAAATCTTCCTACTCTGTTGTTGGGAATGGAAATTGGTACAGCCACTATGGATAATAGTATGAGGGTTCCTTAAAAAACTAAAAAGATTTACCATATGATCCAGCAATCCTACTCTTGGGCATATATCCAGAGGAAACTCTAATTCAAAGAGATACATGCACCCCAATGTTCATAGCAGCACTGTTTACGACAGCCAAGACATGGAAGCAGCCTAAATGTCCATCAACAGATGAATGGATAAAGAAAATGTGGTGTGTGTATACATACACACACACACACACACACACACACACACACACACAATGGAATATTACTTAGGCATAAAAAGGAATGAAATAATGCCATTTACAGCAACACAGGTGGATCTGGAGATTATCATACTAAGTAAAGTAAATCAGACAGAGAAAGACAAATATGATATCACTTATATGTGGAATCTAAAAGAATAACACAAATGAACTTATTTACAAAGCAAAAAGACTCATAGATGTAGAAAAGAAACATGGTTAAAGGGGGGAGAAGGGGGAGGGAGGGATAAATTGGGAGTTTGGGGTTGGCAGATACAAACCATTATGTACAGAATAGATAAAAAATAAGGTTCTGCTGTATACCACAGGGAATTATATTCAGTGATTTGTAGTAACCTGCAATGAAAAAGAATATATATGTCTAACTGAATCACTATGCTGTACATCAGAACTAATACAACACTGTACATCAGCTATACTTCAATAAAATGTTTTAAAACTCTTTTCTGATATTTGATATATATGCAGATGACTTCAAAAGCTGTATCAGGGGAGGGCATAGCTCAAGCGGTAGAGCGCATGCTTAGCATGCATGAGGTCCTGGATTCAACCCCCAGTACCTCCTCTAAAAATAAATCAATTGAATTACTCCCCCTGCCCCCAACAAAATAAAATAATTAAATAATACAATAACAAGTAAATAAAATATTTTGTAAAAAGCTATGTTAAAGTGTCCTGGCACAGTGTTCTTTCAGTGAAAGAATTTTTATACACGGTGAGTGATGCATGTGGTGACTTGATCAGGAGCCCTGTGACACAGGTCTTTCTAAGGCTAGGTAGAAGCTTCACTAAGCTGGTGTTTCTAGCACTGAAATGGATGTGAAAGCCTTTCCATCTGCATATAAACTCTTGGTCCCATATTAGATATATATACGTAGATATTTTTTACAAGCTATTTTAAAGCCATTTTCAGCAAGGTGTTCTTTCAGAGCAAGGCATTAGACAAAGGTAGTGATGTGTGTCATCAGTCCACTAACAGGTGTGTAACACTAGTTTTCCAAAGGCCACTTATCTGCTGTGCTAAGGAAAGTTATCTAATAGCAAATGGGTGTGAAAAGATTTCAATCTGCCTGCAACATCTTTATGAGGTTCCTGTATTAAATATATAGTTGTTCATTACAAGATATATGTAAGAAAACGCTGGCTCAGTGTTCTTTCAACTAAAGGAGGGTACATCCAATAAACGAGCAACACCGTGAGCTGTTTACCAGGCCTGTAGAGCTGGTGTCTCTGCGCGACTGAGAAGCTGTGTCAGGCCCGGTGTTCTAACACTGAATGGTTGCTAAAGCATTTTATCTGCAATTAAAGTCCTGTTCCCATATTAAATCTACATATGGATGTTTTAAACAAACAACTTGTTAAAAAAAATTGGTACAGTGTCCTTTCAGAGAGAAAAATTATTAACCCAGTGTGTGATGAATGTAGTAAAAAAATTGTAAAAGCCTATTATTTTATAATCTAAGGATAGAGAGGAGCCCTGTTAAGCCCTGTGTCCTTACAGCCAATGAGTTTCAAAGCCCTTCCATTGCATGTGAAGACTTGTAAATAAAGTGGTTACATAGAGATGTCTGATATGAGCAACGTGAAAGCAATCTTTGGCACAGCGTCCATTCAGTGAAAGGGAGCTCTGTAGTGAGTGACGCATGCAGGGAACAGCTCAACAGACCAGTAACACTAGTGTTCAGGGAACAGCTCAACAGACAGACCAGTAACACTAGTGTTCTGCAGTTACATTAAAAGCTGCAAGAATCCCACGTTCCAAGAGCAAATATATGAAAGCCTTTTCATCTGCATATAAAGTCTTATTCACATATTAAATACCTAGAGAGGTTGTTACTATATATATGGAAGAAATTATTTGCACATTGTTAATTTAGTGAAAAGAAATAAAAAGTGAGTCACGCATGCAGTGAATTGTTTAACAGAACAGTAAAACTGGAGATTTTAAGGCTATTAATAAGCTTAAATAAGCCCAGTGCTCCAACAGCAAATGAACTGGAAAGTCTTTCTTTCTGCATAAAACCTTATCCCCCTGTTCTAAGTATTATTTACACAATTGCCACAAACTATATTACACAAATTTTTGGCCCAGTTTCTTTCAGTAAAAAGGAAGTTATACACAGTGAGCGATACACGCTGTGAATATTTAACAGGTCTATAACAAAGCGGGGTTTCACAAACTGCTTAGAAGCTACACGGTATTGTTTCTAGGGGAAAAAATGCATGTGAAAGACCTAGGTCTCCATGTTAAAAACTAGTTCCCATTCTAGAGATATACAAATTTGTTACAAGCTATATGAAAGAAATATTTGGCACGGTGTTTTGCAGCGAAAGCAAATTATACAAATTAAGTGATGCATATAGTAAGCTAATGAAAGGAACCGCGAAACTCATGTTCTCAGGCTGCTCAGAAGCTTCTCTATACCCAGTGCTTTAATAGTTAGTGGATGTGGAAGTAACCCCACCTGCAAGTCAGTCCTGTCCATATATATTATACATACAGTTGTCACTAGCTACATGAAAGAAATCCTAGACAGAGCTCGTTCAGTGAGGGGAACCTGGTGAGTGAGGCCCACAGTGACTAGTCTAACAGACCTGTGCAGTGCTCCTCAGACTGCCTGAAAGCTGAGTGCCGCCTAGTGCTGTAACAGTGAGTGGACGCAGAAGCCTTTCCCAGGGCATGTGAAGATTCGTTCCCATATTGCTTGTTCACAGATGATGTCACAGGTGCCAGGCGGGCATCATGCACACAGTGTTCTTTCAGATAAATGTTACACACACGGAGTCGTGAATGCAGAGAATAGTTTAAAAAGACTCACAGCAGGTATGATTCTCAGGCTTCTTCAAACACAGCTGTGCAAAGTGTTGTAATAGGCTCTAGACGAGAAGGTCTCTCACCCTGCATTTGAAGTCTAGACTCCACGGCAGACACACACAACTGTTGTCACCAGCTGGATGAAGGAAATTCAGAGCGCAGCGCTCCTTCAGTGCGAGGCAGCTGCGCCCGCTGAGCGCCGCGCGCAGACGGCCATGCGAGGACCCGGAGGGCTGGTGCTTCCCAGGTGGCTTAGGGAGCTGGCAGTGCTGATGCTCCAACGGCCAAAAGATGAGAAAGCCTTTGTGCCTGCAAGTCAAATCTCGTTCCCATGTTAGACACATTGCACTTGTTACTAGCTGTATGCATGCAAGATGTATCAGACACGGTGTTGTTTCAGGAAAAGGAAGTTATAAACAGCGAGCGGCACTAGTGGTGACTAGCTCACCAGGCCTGCGGGACTCGTGCTTGTCGGGCGGCTGGCAGCTGAGTCCTACCTAGTGTTTTAACGGTGAACGGATGTGAAAGCCTTTCCAGCTGACTGTAAAGATACAAGGTGGAAACTTCAGCCATGTGTTCTTTGACAGGAATGCTGTTACACGTAGTGAGTTACATGGGTGCTGAATCGTTTAACAGGACTACGGAAGGTTTCTTCCCAGGCTTCTTATAGCTTCGCTATACACAGCGCTGTAACAGGCAATGAGTGTGTTAATCTTTCCCTATGAACGTCAGTCTTGCTCCTAGGTTACGTGTAGACAGCAGTTGTTGCTAGCTATAGAAAACCAATTTTAGATAGAGTGTTTTTATAGTGAAAGGAAGTTATGACCTTCAGTGAAGCATGTAGCCAAACGTGTAATTAACCTGTTGCAGTGGCATTTCTCAGGCTCCTTAGAAAATCTGCTGTAATTGATGTTCCAACAGCCAACAGATGAGTAAGCCTTTAAGTCTGAAGGCTAAATCTTGTTTCCATATTACATATATATATACATAGTTATATATGGAAGAAATTTAGGCAGAGTTCTTTCAGAGAAAGGAAGTTACAAGCAGTGAGTGAAATCAGTGGTGAACAGTTTAATAAACATGTAGAATTTGTGCTTCTCAGGCTGCTTAGACGCTTCCATGTTCTAATAGCCCACAGGGGAGAAAGTCTTTCCATCTACATGTAACAGCTTGTTTCCATAGTAGATAATTATAGCTGCTATTTTTAGCTCTATGAAAGAAATGTTAGCACAGCGAAAGGAAATCACAATGAGGAACCTCTGTAGTGAATAACGTAACATCCTTGTGAAACTAGTGTTTCTCCAGCTCCTTGCATCAGAGTCATAAGCAGCATTTTAGAAGGGGGTGATGCACAAGCCTTTCCAAGTGCACGTAAAGGCTTGTTCCCACATTACTTCAACATAGGTGCTGTCAGCATCGGTAGGGTAGGTGTCAGCCGTGGTGTTCCTTCAAAGAAATATTAGGGCATGAAGTTCATGTCTGACCAACACAAACAACCAAAGGGCAGGTCATTTATTAGAGAGAAAACCAGAGGAGGGGAAATGTCACGACACCGAGGATGAAGACGTCTTCCCTATGTAACAATATGAAACAGAAGGGCCCTTGCTACACCACAGAGGCTTTCGGGCATCTAAAATCTGTGACCATTTCTGATGGACTGAATTATTTAAATTCAGTAAAGTGTGAAAAATAAAACCTCATCTTTTCCTTCTCTAACTGTCCCTCTTTTTTAATTCTTTGAAGTTCCAGTATGCCTGCTTATGATTCACTCGGAACAGATAATGATCATCAAACCATCAAACCAACAAACACTTACACGACACTTACCATGAACTTGGCCACAGGATGGATCCTATGAGAGATAAAAAGATAAGCAAGGTAGAGTCCCTGGCCTTGGAGAGCTTAAGCTTACGTTCTAGTAAAGAGTTTGCCTAGAAAACAGAAATAATGATGGTGTAAGTTAGCACGTGGTCAGTGCCCAAGGAGAGAAGAGAAGTGTCATAAGAACACTCCGAATGAAAAGTTTCATTTAGGTTTTCCAGAGTCTTAGGAAATGGGTAAGAGTTCATTCAGCAGGTATAGGGGAAAAAAAAAATTCCAAATGTACATTTGTTCAAAAGCACGAAGGTCATAAATGGTGGAGCTTGGTCACATGACCGCTGGCTGCAGGATGGCTGAGAAAGGACAGGAGGAATAGTTTTGAGGACAGATTATAAATAACAGAGAGGTCGCCCATGGGGATGGAATTTTCCTTTACGCTTTGATTTTGCTTTTGTTGTTGTTGCTGCTTAGCTGTTACCTGTTTCCCGTATCCATTTGCCTTATTCTGACAACAGCATCTGATTTTTCCTTTAGGAACCTCTCCTCCCCGCCAACAGTCAGTCACTGCTCCAGTCAGGCTAAGAGAGCAGAAAGTGGCAAAGGAGAGGTCAGGAGCGAGCCTCACTGTCCTCCAGCATCTAAGAGCTACTTGCAAGGAGGTGACCCGTAAAGGGGACGGAGCAGATGTGGCGCAAGATGGGGGAGCAGTATCAGCAGAGTCTGTACCCTGGTGGCCAAAGCTGGGCAGCATTTCTAGAAGTGAATGGTCAACAGTCCCCGTGGGTGAGAGGCCAAGTTCGCAGTGACTGAAAAATGCTCATTGGATGTGCGGACAGGATAGTCACTGATGATGTAAGAGAAGAGAGCGAGGTGTTTCTACAGAGGATCGAAGTGGGCTGGCAAGTGAGCAGGAGGCGAGGACAGGGGGACTGCCAGGGTGGACAGTTCTCTGTAATCTTCCAGGTCATTTAGCTGTGAAAGAAAGAGAACCCATCAGGCAGGGACTCAGAGCGATGGGGGCGCTTGTTTGTTTTTCATTGGATGTACTCAGGAATGATTAAAGTCAGACAGGGAGAATCTGACTGAGGGAAAGGGTGAAGACACTTGACAAAGAAGGAATAATCGATGGTGTGAGGTTCCTGAAGGTGGGAGAGGGTGTGACCTTGAGCAGAGGTCGGCAAGCCCTCCAACAGGAGGGGGACGACAAAGAGATGCAGGTGAAGACAGAGCAGCATATTGGGTACCAAGAAAAGGCGGGCATTCTCAGACAATGGCGTAGACTTGCTCTCTACAGCTGGAGGTGCGAGAGGGATGTGGGGTCGGGGGCCACGGTGCACTCACGGTAAAAGTGGGAAGTAAGGTTGGAGGAGAAGGATGAGCTGCTACAGTGCCTCCAAAGGCTGATTTTTTAAAATACAAGTTTTGATGTGCACATTGATGTGGCACAACCACCAAAGCAGGTAAAGGGAAGAAACATACCTGAGGACGCTTAAAAGAGTTTCTCCCACTCTTGAAGAGTATACATGCTGCCTGGGCCAGCACAACTCCCCTCTGGAACGCCCATTAAGTAAATTGCAAGTGAAATCACACTCTTAACCCTCCAGCTTTAGACGATGTTCAGAGATCTGGGTAAACACACGTTTTCAATGACAAACCTGAGAGTGAGTTTTGAAACCAACAACTAAAGTCAGTGTTGCCCATTGACTAATAGCCTCATCGAGTGAGAAACGTTACATAAACTGCAGCTTCCGATCACCGCACCAGACGTTCCAATTTAATCGGCAGAAGGATAGGTGGATTGCTTGAATAAAGAAAGAAATAAAATAATGGCTTTGTCTTTGGTGCTTGGTTATAAAAGCCTTACTCAATCTCAGACATTTTAAAGGTATTGTGAACAACAATCCGCTAACATAAATCAGAGCATATACCTCACAAAGCAGTCTCACGATGTCTATTATCTGGCTGTGACTGATTTATCGGCTTGCCCCAAATACATCAAAGTGCCAACCCAGATTGTACACTGAAAGCAGGCTGGGTTCTAAAAATGGGGGAAAAAAAATTTTTTTAAGCCAATGCATTCGTGTTTCAGAATTTTAAATTACTCATCGTAACCATATTTACCATCTGGAATAAAAGTGATCATTAGGTAACAGTATCATAGTAGCCAGAGTCACAGGTGAGATGGCCAAGTTGTCTGCAGGAGTCCTGAGAAGGAAGCTCCTGGGATACGATTTTCAAGGCTGCTTTGTTCATCTGATGCTCAGTAAAGGCCAAGTAAGAGATTTATTGCGAGTGCCAAGCTCCTATTTATCTTGCCGCACGTCAGCTTCTCACCAAGTCAATAATTTTATCTCTGTTTAAAAAAAAAAAACCTGTCAATGATTATGTGCTAGTTTTAAATGTGCTGACTTTTCTCTTTTTTTGAGATTCTTTAATCCATTTTCTCATTCACAATATCTCATCATCTGTCAAAACCCAGTTTAAAATGCCACCTCCTCAGTGAAGCCTTCCCTAATTCCAGTTAGTAAGTTAACCCATCCATGCCATTAGGTATAGTTAGGTACCTCCCTCTGCTTTAGACCTCCTTATGCACTGAAATTGGCATCTCAATAAACGGAGGATATCAAGTCACAAGAATACACGTAGGCACTAAGATGACTATAACGTGACATCACGAGCAGTTCTTTAACACTGTCCGTGTTAACATCATGTCCTTGTCAGACACACAAACTGCAAGCCGCTACACGCCACCCACCTTGTTGTGGACTCATCCTCACACAATTCTGTTTGTACAACCCCGTACTCTCATATCTGCACCCATGTTTGTCTCTGTCCCCAGAGTTTACATCTCTGCATCAGAAGGGGAGAAGTCAGTATTCTCATAGGTGCTTCTTGCTACTCTCAGACTAGTCTCTTGCAGTTTTATCCACAAAATCCTCTTCCTCTGAAGTTCATGCTTCTCCCTGTGGTTGTCCATTCCAATTACCTGTTTCAAGACATGACCCCAAAGTCACCCAATTTACCCTCTTCCTTTCATCTCTTATATGATTGCAGGCAACTTCAACAATGGTGTGGAAGCACTAAGTAACAGTGACAATCCTAGCTAGTATTCCTGAGCCCCTTCTAGGTGCTGAGCACTGTGTGCATGTGTCCATGAGGGCCTGTTAACCCCTCACGGGAGGTATGTGCTACCAGGTGGCCACATTACTGGTGAGAGAATGGAGGCTTCCACCCCCGTCGGGTGCTTGGCCGAGATCACACAGCTGGTACGTAGCAGAGCTGCGAGCGATGCTCGGGAGCCTGACCACCAAACCGCACTTTAAACCAGCCCCTACTCTGTCTCAGCCTGGCCCCACAGCTCCTTGGCTTCCCCCCATGGCGGCCTCCACCTGCAAGACCGCAAGGTCCCACTGCAAACCCAGGAGTCTGTGGACACCGGGAACAGCTCCACATCAGAACCCTTCATGTTCCAAACTGCAGGATAAGTGATCCTTCCCCACCTCCCACCATCACTTCCTCTACCCTCCGCCCCAGGAGCTCTCGTCCTTCTAACCACTCCCTACTTATCTCCCTTACTTACACCTTCTGGACCATTAATAACCATCAAGCCAGCACCTTTAATTAGCTAACTCCCTGTCCACCAGCCTTCCTGCTCCCCAAACTTCTAATGTCATTCTAACCACTTGCCTTTCCCGTCATCCTGTATCTAGTCCTCAGACCACCTCACCTCTCAGCAGCATCTGATTGGGATGCTGTCCTGTTTCCTTACGTGTTTGGGATTGGGTTCCCCTCAGTTTTCTATATTTCCCCTTCTCTCTTTCTAAGAGTCCTTATTCAGCTCTGCCGCCCGATCCTTTTTGCTTTTTTTTTTTTTGGTATATTTATTTATTTTATTGCAGTATCGTCAGTTTACACTGCTGTGTCAATTTTTCATTCCAAGTGAAGTAAGACAGAAAGAGAGAAAATACCACGTGTCGCTTATATGTGGAATCTTAAAAGAAAGACCAATGAGCTTATTTATAAAGAAACAGATTCACAGACATAGAAAACAAACTTCTGGTTACCATGGCGGGGAAGGGAGTGGGAAGGGATAAATTGGGAGTCTGAGATTTACAGATACTAATATATATGAAATAGATAAATAACAAGTTCATGCTGTACAGCACAGAGAACTATGTTCAATACCTTGTAGTCACCTATGGTGAAAAAGAATATGAAAATGAATATATGTATTTCATGTATGACTGAAGCGTTATGCAACACACCAGACATTGATACAACATTGTAAACTGACCATACTTCAATAAAAAAAATTTATATACCATGTCAAGTAAGCCAGAAAGAGAAAAGAAAAATACCATATGATATCACTTATACGTGGCATCTTAAAAAAAAATGAACTTATTTACCAAACAGAAACAGACTCAAGACATAGGAAATAAACCTGTGGTTACTGGGGGCGGGAGGCAGTCAGCAGGGATAAACTGGGAGCTCAAGGTTTGTTTCTCCTCCCTGTTATGACTGCTGCTACTCTGAGTCTTTTGCCCATCTCTTCGTCCACACACACAAGGGTTAGCTACTCTGGGATGGAGACTGAGGAGACCTGCCAGGCCGTGTGCTCTGCACACGTTCCGTTTTGCTAGGTCACAGCGAAGAGTGAAGCACGGATGATGTGCACCTTCCCGGCTGCAACACTGTTGTGAGGGGGCAAGAGTGGAGCAGAGGTCAAGACTGTGGACTCTGTAACCAGTGCACCTTCAAACCCTGGCTCTGCGCCTTCTCTGCTGGGTCACCTTGCAAAACTTAACCACTCTGTGGCACCGTTTCCTCATCTGTTAAACGGAGATCATTAGAGAACATACCTTATAGGGCTGTTGAAAGAATTAAATACACTACTGCTTACAAAGCGTGTAAAACATGGCCTTCCTACCCAAATGTTAGATGGTTTTTATCACTTTAATTTAGTGGGAATAAAGGAGTATCTTCCTTGTGGTTTTCATTTCTCAAAATGACTCCTCACATCTTTTGCCACTTTTCTACTCCAATCGTTCATCTTTCTCCTACTGATTCACTGAAATTCTCCATGTAGCTTTCTGGACTCATCAGTTATACGTGTGGCAAGTATCTTTTCCCAGTTTATGGCTTGTCTTGTTCACTCTCTTTATGACATATACCATACAGATGTTTTCTCGGGGAGACGTGAATTTTCAAAAAAGATCCCCCCAACACGGAAAAGTCAAGGCCCAACCTCCAGGGAACAATTGGCAAGCCCTCCCGTTGGCTTTTTACTAAATCAAGCTGGCCTAAATATCCCATGACGTTCTTAAGTCAAAGTAAATCTATAACTGATACTCATCCATAATAAGACGCTCAGGGATGCATGGAAAAATCAAGCACAATTCCTGCCTTCATCAGGCTTCACGACCCAGCTGTGATGAAATCGTAAACACACGGGAAGACACCTAAAATCACAAGGGAGTAATATCCTTTCAGATAGGATGCACCACTGAACATTTCATCATAATTCATTCCTAGATTCAGGGAACGCATTTCATAAGTCACGTCTACAAAGAAAGCAAAAGGGTGAAAAGCTTATTTCCTGCCCTGGAATGGCTCAGGCTAGCGTCCAAACAATGAAAGAACAGACTTCTGCGGTTGAATTAGTGGTCCACGGATGGGAACGCTGTCGTCGGGTCAGTGTCTGCGAGGATGCTCAGGCTGTAGCCAGACCCCTGTGCCCCTCCAGTCCTGACCATTCATCTATGGTTTCAAACACATCCTGCATGTTGGGCAACTCCTGGCCTTTAAAAAAATCCCATTAACTCAGTTCTTGTGAATATTATGGTTTCTTCATGAGAGTTACTTGAGTTGTTCAAGGACTTTCCCATATATGTCGTCAGTGATCGATGCCAGTTGGTTTTCATTATTTTTATTCTTAATCATTCTATGGTCCAAATATGGCCTCTATGGGCCTGAAATATTTAAAGTCTATGGTGTCTGCTTCAATCCATCCAACTTCGGTCCTTAGTTCAATGTCACTTTTCAGAGAACAAGATATATTTTAAAACAGTTTTTCTCTGGACGTGAAAAACATCACAATTTGAATAAGCAAAACTTGTTCAGGAGGTCTTACCATGACTGTTAGAAGCCAAAAGACCAGTTGGCAGAGCAAGTATTTAAATTCTTTTTTTAAATTTAATTTTATATTTTTAAGCTTTTTTTGGGGGGGGGTAGTAATTAGGTTTATTTCTTTACTTATTCATTTTGATGGGGATTGAACCCAGGACCTCATGCATGCTATGTATGCACTCTACCACTGAGCTATTTCCCTCCCTCTAAATTCTGATTTACTATTTCAATTCAATAAATGTTCTCATTCATAATAATAACAGGTAACACTAAATCAGTGTCTTTGTGTGGGGCACTGAGAAAACCACTTCATACGAATTATTTTACTTTAGCAGTAGCCCTGCCTGGTAGGGATTGTTAGCACTCCCACAGCTCAGAATCTCTCTGAACTAGGGCTTATCTATTCAAGTCAATAAACATTTCTCGTGCACCTGTTACGTGTGAAGTAGGTCAAGGCATTTGGGAGGCTCTAAAGATGACAACACAAGAGATTATGCTACGAGATAGTAGAGGACCTGAGGAATCGGAGGAGAAACACAATTGCTTTGGGAGCTCAAGGACAGGAGGGACCATATCTCAGAAGGGATCTGGAAAGACTTCACTGAGCAGATGTTAGCACATTATGGCTTCCAAACCAGGGAAACCCCACATTATAGCTATACATATATATATGTATTTATATATATACATAAATATATATAAATTATATATGTGTATTTCAGATATATTCAATTATAGAGAATTGAAGTATAGTCGGTTCACAATGCTGTGCCACATTATGGCTTTAAAAGCAAGGAGCCCCTCTCCCTCCTTCCCTCCCCACAGGCAGGCGACACAGCAGGGACCACAGCACTCCATCCGGGTTCCTGCACGGGACTTCTAATCTCTATCACTCAGCCTCGATGCTCTTGTGGACTCTGATCTTGAGTCTCAATCCTGCTTGGTGGTGGTGTCACCCGCTCATGAATTGGTTCCTGGTCCTGACCCATTCTGACCTCAGCCTGCCCCACATACCCCAGAAAGATCTGTTAGGACCCAGCAGATCACATCTGTGTAACTCTTTATATAAGGAAATACATGGAGATTTAAAGGTGTATCATTATATCCCTGAAAGTAGGTAGGAAAAAATATAGATAGAAAAATACATTGGATTGTAGTGGGAACATGCAAGGCATTTGGGGGCAGTAGCTTGGGCACTGAATGACACCCTTGACTCCAACCCACTCATATTTTTTCCATTTTGATTTTGTAGATATTCTGTAATAACATGCCATCAAAAAAAAAAAAAAAAAAAACCAAAAACTTCCACAGGAATCAGCAGAATTTTCCAAGGTCTCATCCAAATCACTCTGTACACATTCATAATCTGAGTAACAGAATTCCTTTTCTTCTCTCAATCACCATGTTTTGTTTTCTTTTTGTGGCCAGCAGAAGCTACCAGTGAGAGGACCCAGAAAACATCATGCACAGAGAGCTAACTGGAATGGACTTTGCTACTCCTTGGCTTGTTTCAAGCAGCCTGCCTCCGGCAAGACATTTCAGAGGTTGGGCAATGACTCAACCAGCCGTCTGTATGTCCTACGTAATTCCTTCAGCCCCCTTCACAGCTCGCCTCCTCTGGGCGTGATCTGCCCACAGGGAAGTGAAACCACCACAGACCCTTCATGGCGGTCTTAAGGGTCTGTACTGAAAACATTCTGTCCTTGTCATCACTTAGGGAGACATGTGGGCCAACGCAGACATGGGTGAACTCAAAGCAGAAAGGGCTTGAGATCTAGTCTGCCGATAAATTGTCAGTCCTCGCCTAAGTCAATCCTTTGGTTTCTTCTGCGGCAAGGGCATGGGGAGTGCACTAAATAATCTCTGAAATGCCCCACAGTCTCAACATTTTCTGACCAGACTACTTTCCATTCCTGACATGGTGCTCTTCATCAGAGGGCGGCAGCCTCAGAAGTGGCAGGAGTTAGATTTCAGGTCCAAATCATCATTAAGAATTAGAGTTTTTTCTGTGAATCAAGATAAAGCCCACACCACCTCTCAACCTATCAGGGACAAATTGACTCTCTCTATGACTCCAACCCACTCATATTTTTGGCATGTTATTACAGATTATGAGTCAAACTCATAAAAATTTTATATGTGTGTGTGTGTGTGTGTATGTATGTATGTATTTTGTGTGTGTGTGTGTGCATACTTTTTTAATGGAAGTACTGGGGATTGAACCCAGGACCTTGTACATGCTAACTAAGCACATACTCTACTACTGAGCTACACCCAACTCCTCCCCAAACACATAAAATTTTTAAAGTTACATTTAAAAGCTTCTTATACTTAAAACCCTGTCACTGCATCATTTAGCCATTCAAATACTTAGGAAGAAAACGTGCTTACAAGGGACCAGATAAAGACGCCTGCAACAAGCCAGCCTCCACCCCTCCTTCCCGTGGACCTCAGGTGGGGCCTTCCCTGGCCCCCTCCCTGGGGCCCCAGCCTCACTCTGACTGTGTTTTCTGCTGTAGTCCTTACCAACATCTAACATAGGATATATTTTAATCATTTAACGTATTCTCTGTCTCCTCTCTATGAAAGCAGAGTTTTGCCTGTTTTATTCACTGCTGAGTTTGTAGCACACAGAAAAATACCTGGCATGTATGTTGAGTGTACAAATGAATATTATTTACCATTGTGATCTAATAATTGCCCTTTTT
Organism: Camelus ferus; assembly: GCF_009834535.1. Lineage (NCBI taxonomy): Eukaryota > Metazoa > Chordata > Mammalia > Artiodactyla > Camelidae > Camelus > Camelus ferus. The sequence continues at coordinate 36,670,715 of NC_045713.1, read as the reverse complement.
AAATTGAAGTATAGTCTACTTACAATGTTGTGTTAGCTTCTGGTGTACAGCATAGTGATTCAGTTATACATATATATATATTCTTTTTCAGATTCTTTTTCATTATAGGTTATTACAAGATATTGAATGTAGTTCCCTGTGCTGTACAGTAGGACCATGTTATGTATCTATTTTATATGTAGCAGTATCTAACAATTGCCACTTTTAAAGGAGGGGCATATAGTAGGCCAAAAAAAAAAGTGGCCCCTTTCTTCCAGATGTTTCCAGCTCCAGATTATAAGAATGGCCCCATTCACCCCCTCTCCCCCCAAAAAACTAGAGAAATGAACACTGATCATGGGCGATTATGACACAGTCTGAAGTCTCTGACATAAATCAGGGGATATGGCCTCAAGATGATAAGAGAATCAGATAAACACATCATTCCAGAGTGTGTTCAGTCGGGGCTTAAGTGACACACAGAGTGAGCACAGGTATCTTAAAGGCTTTTCTGCTGGAGAAGCATCAGTCTGCATGCAGCTTCAGCTTTGTTTCTTAAACCCAAATTATAATGAATAATTATAATTATTATCCACAACAAAATATTACTCTGGTTCTGACCTACATTCTGGAGGAGAAGAAAACCAGAATCTCTTCTCCTAAGTGATCCCCCAACTCCAGCGCCTTATACAACCTGCAGGGGGGTGGGCAGTGAGACCCTCACTCCAGAACAGGGTGGCCGTTCTCACATCATGTCCACCAGTCTCACGCTCAGCCCTGGAGCCTCCCACCAGCTCAAGGGCACCGTGGTGAGACACGCTCTGTAGTCCAGACTTCGCGCATCAAAGTCACTGCCCTATTTTCCCTCCCAAAGATCAGAACTATCTTTTCAACTACTGATACAGAGTTTTGTTTTGTTTTGTTTTTCCCTCTCCCCTTGCTCAGAAAACATTGGGTGTTTCTAGGGAGCTCAGACCTGGAAACTCAAAGAAACCCTTGACCATCCAGCAACCCACCTCCTCTCCCCACCGCCTCCCTCTATCCCGCCCCACCCACACTCATTTATTTAACAATGTCTCCTTTATCCTTCTTTGCAAAACCCCAGTACCTTTTGCTTCCTTGGCAATAGCAGGAGGTTGGTTCTCAAGCAGCCCCACTTTCCTGTTTACTCTCTGGAAGTCATGCTTTTTTTTTTTTTTTTTTTTCCAGCTGTATCTACCTCCCCCAAAAGTCCTGCTTTCTTGTCTCACTGTGAGTTTACCACCTCCAGGCTCTGTGGGCAGAATTCAGTGGCTTGCAGTTATGGGACTGGGGACCCTGTTTCCATGCTGGGCACCAGCCAGGGGCCACTCTCAGCAGCTGGAGGCTGCCCATGTGCCTGCAGTGTGGCCCTCTCCACCCCCAGGTCAATGAGAGACAATTCTGTCCTTCTCGGGTTTCCTAGATTTGGTAAATGGCAACCCACTACAGTTGCTGGAGCCAAAAACTTGGCCATCTTTCTGTCTTTTTTTTTTGTTTGTGGGGGGAGGTAACTAGGTTTACTTTTCTTTTAATGGAGGTGCTGGGGATTTACCCCAGGACCTATGCATGCTAAGCACGTGCTCTACCACTGAGCTACACTCTATCTCAGCCCTTTTATTTTTTTGGTCATCTTTCTTAACTCCTCCTTCCCCTCACTCCCCAGGTCTGTTCACTTCCATCTCCATATGTGTATCAAATGTATCCACCTAGAGCCCCCCATCCCAACTGCCACTATTCTAGTCCTGACTGCCATTATCTGTCACTTGATATTCTGCAACAGCTTCTTAGCTGCTCCCCTCACCTCCCTGCATTCCCCAAACCCCGTCTCCTTAGCGTGTCCAGAAGGCTTCTTTCTACCACAGATCTGATCTGACTTTTTAAATTGCTTTCCTAATTCCCTGTTTCCTCAGGGTAAGGATCAAATTCCTTAACCTCGTTTACAAGCGATGCTCCCACTCTAAGCCCTGTTTCTCTCCCTGATTTCATCTCTTGCTCCTCCTCCCACTCCTTACCCCCACCCTACACTCAACGCAGAGTAGAAAAAAATCCAGAGTCTCCCTCCTAAGGCATCTTCTAATTATTCACAAGCTTTCTCCCTGCCTCTCTGCTCCAGCCATTCACAACGACTTTTTTTCTTGCGGATATAGAAAACAAACTATGGTTACCAAAGGGGAAAGTGGATGGAGGGATAAATTAGGAATTTGGGATTCACAGATACATACTACTACAAATAAAACAAACAACAAGGACCTACTGTGTAGTACAGGGAACTATATTCAATTTCTTTTAATAACACAGAAAGGAAAAGAACCTGAAAATGTATGTGTATATATGTATGTATGTATATGTCTAACTGAATTGCTTTGCGGTACACCTGAAACTGACACTGTAAATCAACTACATGCCAATAAAAAAGAAAACTAAAAAATAAACTAAAAAAATTTTTAATTAAAAAAAAACAACTATCTTTTGTTCACCCAACATGTGGTATATGCTGCCAGCACCACCAAGCCTTTGGACCTCCAGTTTCATTTTCCTAGAACATTCTGTCCTGCCCATCAACTTTCTTAATGCCAACTTAGAAATCACATCTTTAAGAAACCTTCCCCTACTTCCCCAAACCTTCAGTCCTGCCAGGATGCCGTACTTGCTTCTCACATTACCCAGCATGCCCTGTTATCATTGCCTGTCTGTCTGTCCCCCTCATCAGATGATAATAAGCCATTTCAGGTGGGAACCATATTTTGTCCTTTACTGTATCTCTTGTAATTAGAAGGTGACTAGCAAATACAGACCACTAATTTTTTTTTTTAAGTTAATGCATAATAAAAAGTTAGGCGCACAAGAGCTGTGCTGGGGAGTAACATCCTATGCAGCAGAGGAGGAGAAGCCAGGTGGGCAGAGGGAGATACCAGGCTGAGAGGCACACCTGGCTGTGTCTGCTTCCTCAGCAAGGCGTGTGGAGCACAGACTGACCATCAAAGGGGATTCAACATTGGGCAGAGCGACTGGACCCCATACACCTCCCTTAGACATGGGGGGTGCACTCAAGAAGAGGATGGCCTCAGCTTGAAAGCTGAGGGCAACTCTGACAAGCCAACAAGTAGAGCTGTCAACTAACCACAGCGCTGGCAGCTAGGTAACAAGCAAGTCCTTTCCTGAAATCAGATCCCGGCTACCACACCAATGGAAGTATCCAAAGGTTGTGCCTTAGGTTTTGAAAACAATATCAAAAGATGGGTTCCAAAGATAGCTTGGAAATTGATGACATCATTGTACTAAGTATATTTCTCCCAACATAACTCTTTTTTAGTGGAGGTACTGGAGATTGAACTGCGGACCTCGTGCATGCTAAGCATGCACTCTCCCACTAAGCTGTATCTACCCCACCCCCAACATAACTATTTTTGAAGAAAGAGCATCCATTATTTGAACAAGCCAGTCCCTGCATATTTGGTTTTCAAAAATGTAGTCCTATTGCTTTAGCCTCGTTACTCCTACACATGCAGGATGTTGGTTTCTTTTTTCATTTTATTAACAAATTGTTAGAATTTTTTGAATGGAACTTTCTGACCCAATATTTGTTTCTTTTTTTTTTTTTTTAAACAACTTGTATAGGATGGTAAAAGGGAAATTACTGTCAGAGTGTCACAGCATATTCTCATGCTAATGTCATCTAATTTGAATTCATGCAGTCCAGACCCTGCAAAACATTGATAATTTAATGGTAGTTTGATAAGCTGAGTAGAATGTAAATTCCACTAGATAGAATGAGAAGAAAATGGTTTTTGCTTTTAGCATGTCACGGGTATAGCTAACTCTAAGTTTTAAAATAAGGTTGAATAGTTTCTAAAAATCAAGTTTGGCTAAGTTTTCAGAAACCACAGGTAATAGAAGCAACTACAGAGTTTTCAGGAAAATATGCTACAGGAGGCAAGCTGTTCCCTGAGACCTAGATGAGAACATGCCATTTTACATAGCTTCTGTCAAAATACTATGACCACACACATGTGGTTTCACTAAACTTAATAATACATGGAGCAAAATAGTTCAGAGTCCCAGAACTTTTTTCCCCAAACATTAAACATTTTGTGTTCCCCTTCCTAAATTATCCTTGTAATTGGGTCAACCTTTTCTTGAAATTTTAAATTCTTGGCTTTTCTCCATACTGTGTACACGCAAACCTTCCTTCTAAAAGGATCAAGTCCACATCTTCCCTCATAAGGAAAGGGTTCTGTGGGCCACCTGTAATGTCTGGAAGACAAAAATGATCCATGGGGGATGGGAAGAGTTGATTCTATCCCACGAGCATGGAGCGAATGGTGAGTGACACCAGGATGTAAAACTAGAATCCGGACTCCAGTTTCTGCAATGTAGTGAAGAAGAGACACTTCACTAGTAAAGGGTGAGAATGTTGCACCCACGAGCCTACCAGAAACAAGAAGAGGAGATGTTCATGAAATGGCGAGGTGTGTGCTGAGGACATTTAACATGAGATCGATCCTGTTCGTAGATGTTTAAGTGTCCAGTACAGCATGTTGTCTACAAGCACAGAACCATTGTGGCCTTAAAACACAAAGGATGTAAAAAAAAAAAAAAAAAAAAAATCTGCCTTTTGAACCTGTGGTTGAAAACTGGGTCTTCTTATTATCATCAAAAAATGTTTCCCCCCAAAAAGTCTGCTGTGTTGCTCCCAGCCCATGGTGATCCGGTGAGGCTCTCTGCACTGTTCACACCTTTAGAAGTCAGAGCACGTCCCCCAGACCGCTCAGCTCTCACTCTAGATCAGCACGCCACAGGTAGTTCTTTGCTTAGCGGTTAACTTCCTCCCGGAGCAGTGGTTCCTGGGTCAAGAGGGTGTTATTCACCCAGTTACCCTTTATTGACAGCCTACTAGGTGTCAAGCTCTCAAGAAAAAAATTACAGCCCTCCACCCCCCGCCGCCTTAGGAGTTTGCGATTAACATAGACACACTACTATGTATAAAACAGACAAATAGCAAGGCCCTACTGTAGAGCACAGGGAACCATATTCAGTAGCTTGTAATAACCTGTAACAGAAAAGAATCTGAAACAGAAAATATGTATGTATAACTAAATCACTATGCTGTACACCAGAAACTAACACAACATTGTAAATCCACTATACTTCAATTAAAAAAAATTGTATCAACTCTCTAGGAGTTACTTATTTCCTCCAGGTGGCAGTTAAATATGTTTCTGTGTGATTGCTTGTCTGAAGTCTGGCTCCCACCTTATAGGGTAACTTTTTTGAGGCAACATGATCCAGCGGCTAACTCACAGGACTATGGAATCCTGCCTGCATCCAAATCCGGGCTCTGCTGCTTACTTGCTGTGTGATCTTGAGCAAGTCACTCAACCTCTCTGCACCCCAGTTTCATCATCTGAAACATACTCTAAATTGCTGTGTAAATGAAACAAAATAAGATCTATAAGCCCTGAGTATTTCTCTGTTTCTGCCCCACAGAAATGCTCAATAAATGGGAGATATTTAGGGGGCATATCTCCTTTGCTTACCAGCTTTCCCTTGTGCCTGACACCCGTAGGTGCTCAACGAGACACATGAGTTAATTTTGGTCACACAACTGGACATACAGCAGGTATTGAAAGCATAGTTGAATTCCTTAATTCACTGAAAGAAAATTTGAACTATTTATTCTGTTCCAGGCATGGGAAGTACAGCAATCAAGAAAACAGGCAGAAATTCCCGTTCTTGTGGAGCTTAGAACAGAACGGAAGAAAGACAAAGCCAAAACACAATGCACATGGAAATGCAACACTATGTTTAAAGGTGACAAGTGCTGAAGGGACAGCACAGGAGAGGCTAAGAGGGACTTGGGAGTGCAGAGAAGGGGTCAGCAAGTCTAAACTCTCCTTGAAAAGGTTCCATCTGAGCAGACTTAAAAGAGGTGAAAGAGTGAGCCATACAATTATTAGGTGGGTGGGGCAAAGCCCATGCAAAGGGCCTGGGGCAGCAGCACACCCAGCCAAGGAACAGCAGAGGACCTGTGGGACTGGAGCAGAGTAAGCAAGAGGGGACAAGCAGCAGATGGGGGGACAGGGGGAAGAGGCAGAAACCTCATAGGGCCCTAGAGACCATCGTGAGGCTCTGGTTCTTCCTGAGTGAAGCAGAAGCCTCATCCAACAGAATGGCATCAGACAGACACAGACATAGATACGTACTGAGATATTCAAGTCAATCTGGTTGTTTTCTTGAGAAGTAAGACAAGGAGAGGAGACTAATTAGGCAACTGTCATAGTAAACCACGTGAGATGAAAATAGTATGAAGATTTCTTTAAAAAACTGAAAATCGACCTGTCCTATGATCCAGCAATCCCACTCCAGGGCATGTATCTGGAGGGAACTCTAGTTCAAAAAGACACCCGCACCCCAATGTTCATAGCAGCACTATTAACAATAGCCAAGATACAGGGGCATCTTCAGTGCCCATTGACAGATGACTGCTTTTCCACAATGTAATATTACTCAGCCACAGAAAACTGAAACAGTCACGGGCTGGCGCCAGCCCGCGGCGCACCGCGCGCGTCCCGCCCCTCGCCCCCGCCCCTCGCTGCCGGCTGGCGGCCTCGCTCCCTGGCGGCGGCGGAAGGCCGGCGGGTCCTCGCAGGCCCATGGCAGCTGCCGCGTTGCTGCCGGGCGCAGGCGGGCCTCCCGCGGGCGGCGGGGCCCCGGGCGGCTAGGCCAAGGCGCACCTCCAGGGCCGCTGGTTCCGGTACCTGATGAAGCGCTCGGTGACCAACGTGGGCAGCTTGCCCCAGGGCGCGGTGGACGTGAGCACGGGCCCCTCGACTTCATGCCGTGGCGCCACCCGGAGATCTTCACGCCCCCGGGAGGCAGCGGCCAGGGCGCGGCGGCCCCAGAGCCCGCAGGCGCAGCCCGCCCGCCGCAGCGACTTCTCCCTGCTCTGCCTCCGCAAGAACGGCGTGTTCGCGGACGGCGTGTTCCAGAGGCGCCCGGCGCCGCCGATGCAGCTGCAGCAGGTGTGAGTGGGGCTGGCGGTGGATGGGGGCTGCGACCTGGCCGGCAGGCCTGGAACCGGGACCTCCACCCCGACCTGGACCCTGACCCCGCCCACGCCCCCAATGCGCGACCTGGCCAGAGACCCACCCGGTCCCTGATCCCCACCCAGGACCAGGAGAACCCAGATCCAAGCAGGCCCTGACCACCACCCAGACCCGCTGCCCCTGACCTACGTCTTATGGCCAGGACGCAGCCCCAGGTCCTCCCCACATGTAGGACATAGGACCGAAACTCGGAACTGCAGCCTGACCCTAAACCCAGGCCTTCTTCATCCAGGACCTACATCAGGACCTCTGGCCTCAGCCTTCCTCCTAGGAGACCCCGACCCCAGCCCTGTCACCCTGGCCAGATCCCACTCCAGGCCCCCGCCTCCCGGCCTCACCCACCGGACCCATGACCAGAACGCAGACCACAAGCCCTGCCATGGATCCTCAGCCTTACTTACCCGAAGCTGGAGGCTCAGGCAACTGTGCACGTGGGCTGAGAGTTTCTGTGCTTCTCTGTGCATTCTGGGAGTTTGCATTTGTTTTTCATAATTAGCATGTATGTGGTACAGTGCCGAAGTGTTCAACTCTGGTTGGTGGAATGGCCCAAACCTAAAATCTGTATCTTCACTGATGATGGGTTATGTGTTACTTCCTTTTTGTTCGGGGTATTTTCAGTAGCACATTGTTTCAACAGTTGTTTAAGCTGCAGGAACTTTTCATATTTTTTGTTGCCTAAAAATGGAAAACTCTTGAAGGTGATAAATTTTCAAATCTAAAAATTTGGGGAAAACTGGACACTTTCAACATAATTTTTGAAAGTCACTTGATTATTTAGGAGTTCTTATAAGGTCATACAGAGTTAATTAAGACAGCCTCACGAGGAACTGTCAGTCCTGTGACAAGGCAATTTGGCTGGTTCTCTGGTTTTGTGAGGTTGTCATTTACTCTGCTTGAAAAACAAACTTGCTCGCTAGGAAATGCTAATTATTCCCCAGGGACTCTCCAGATTGTTCCAAATAGAACCTCTCTCCACACACTGGAATTTCCGTCTGCTCCCAGCTGTCGGCGTGCGGACGGCAGCTGCTGCCTGTCGTCACCGCCGCATGTTCGTGCGCGTGTGCTGCGTTGCTGCACGCCTGCGGCGCGCGCGCCGGCTGGGCCCCTAGGCCTTGATGAGAGCGTCCAAGGGACGTTGCTTTTCAAACCCAAATGCAGCTTTGTGTGTATTTATGCTGAAAAGTGCGTTAAATCGGTGGTAGGGACCTAACGGCTGCCTTTTAATTTGATTAGTTGTTTACAAATAACTTGACATTGCAACAAAGGGTATTATATTTTTGCTCTGGGACTTTTGAGGTTTTTAAAGAAAATTCTCTCATGATCATTCAACCAAAACTATTTGTGTTGACATGCCAAACATGGAAATAAGTGGAGCTTTCTGCGAGGGAGCAGAATTGAGACTTTTCTGAGGGGTGGAGTGAGCCTTGTAGAAGTGATGAGCAAGAGAGGCAGTGGGGCAGGGGCAGGGCCTCTGGCCTTCAGCTCCAGCTGGCTCACAGGGCAGAGCCCAGGCTTCTCACGGGCCTGGAGACCTCTGCCCGCACTGACAGCTGGGAGTGGTTTTTTTCCATGCAAGGGGTTTTGGCATTTTTACAGTGTGAAATGAGTGAATAACTGTTAGGATTTTTAAGGCAAATGCGTTTTTATAAGGCATTATTTCTAAGTTGTTGGTGTAGGATGGTAATAGGTACATAATGGGAAAAAACTATGGACAGTTGGTGCTACCTAAATGTGGATAAATTGTTTTAAAAATCTTTTTCTTGAAATTAAACTCAGTTTTATTTTACAAGTTCTTTTTAAGATTAAAAAATCAAATTGTATCAATTTAAAAAAATAGGATGAAATGCCATTTGCAGCAACATGGATGGACCTGGAGATCATTGTACTAAGTGAATTAAGCCAGAAATAGAAAGAAAAATACCATATGGTATCATCTACATGTGTGATCAAAAAAAAAAAAAAAGGACACAAATGAACGTATGTACAAAACAGAGACAGGCTCACAGACATAGAAAATGAACTTATGGTTACCAGAGGGGAAAGGGGGTGGGGAGGGATTAAATTGGGAGTTTGGGATTAGCAGATACTAACTACTATGTATAAAGCAGATGAACAACAAGGTCCTACTGTACAGCACAGGGAACTATACTCAATACCTTATAATGGCCTATAATGAAAAAGAATATGAAAATGAATACATGTATGTATATACACATGTAACTGAATCATGATGCTGTACACCAGAAACTAGCACAACCTTGTAAATTGACTACCCTTCAATTAAACAACAACACAGAAGAGAGACGGTGGCGAGGTGGCCATTGTCAGTGATCAGGTTCTGGATGTATTTTCAAGACAGAGTTATCAGGATGCCCTGACAGACTGATGTGGGTTATGGAAGAAAGTGGGAGTCAATCAAGGCTGTCTCCAAAGTTTCTGGCCAGAGCAACTGAAAAGATGAGGTTGTCACCCACCAGCGGAGGCTGGGAGCAGACACAGTGGGGGTCAGGGACCCAGAGAGCAGTGTTGGACCCAGTGAGTTGGAGCGCTTACACCTGCAAGTAGAGAAGCTGCGTCAGCATTTTGGAGTACAAGGGAGCATTCATGTGGGACTTATAAATGGGGAGGGAAGGATGCATGATAAAAAAATAAAATCATGTAAATGTTACAGGATCTGAGCAAAATGCTCCCAGAGCTCAGCATAAGCAGCTCAGTCCAGGATGGGAGGGTCAAACGGGGTGAGGACAGGAGAAGGGGGATTCCCAGAGGAAGGCGGAGCGCGGGGTCACGGAGGGCCAGAGAACAGCGAGGGCTTCAGGGGTGGGAAGGCCAGACAAGGGGCAGCGGGCAGGGGAGGGGACAGAAAGGAAGGTAGTAGCCAGACGATAAGGGATGTGGAGACACCAACATTAATTTAAGACTCACGTTTCTGGGGGATCTCCTCTTTGCTTTATCCGTCCTTGAAACTTTTGCTTGTTTGATGATCATTTAAAATGATGCTGAGGGCTTCTGGTTTCTGATTCCACGTGTATGGAGCCTGGAAGTCACCTGGATGGGAAAAAAAAATAGTAAAAAGCTGAATGGACTGAAAAATCAGCAACTCCTCTTGGGTCTGTAAGAGCAAGGAGGACAAAAACAAACTCCAGACCTTAAGATCAGAGAGCCAGGCAGGTGCACACAGGGAGTCTCGGCTTATGGGAGCAGAGAGGCTCATGGGGGATGAGAGGGACTCACAGGCAGCTGGGCATGGGAACCCAAGCTGCAGGAAGCCCTAAACTGTGGTTGGCAAATTGCTGGCAGCTGAGTGCAGGCCACTCTGAGTTAAAAAGTCCAAGGGGATCCAGTCATGGCAGTGGGAGTTGGGGGAAGCCATGAAATTGTGAGACTTACCTCCAGGGCCCAACCAGGTTCACCGGTAAATATGGGAGAAAAATCCCCTCTGGTCTCTGTTCTTCTTAACAAGGCCCACCCTCAGCAGAAACCACAGCCTAGCCTTGTGGGGGGTCAGCAGAGCCTAACTGATCTGAGGAAGGAAGTAGCAAAACCCAGCCCACCCTAGCCATCTTGTTTCCCCTAAGAGCAGAGAATAAAATTTGGAAACACCTGAGAGGCTCACAGCCCAGAGGCACAGGCTCACTAATAGACTGACCCCTGATCGTAGGACTGTTCGACCTACTCATAGTATTAGCCCGACTATAAGCTTCCCCTCCCCCACACCTCACCGCCACATTTCTCCAAGCCAATTTACAGCAATCTCTTTAACTTGGTATTTCACAACCAGCTGTCAAGAAAAAATTCCAAGGCATACCGAAAGGCTAAGAACACAATTTGAAGATACACAGCAAGCATCATATTTCTTTTTTCCTAGGATTTCCACGTGTCTGCTTACACTATCTGTCCTTGCATGCTGGCTACTTGATCCACTAGCACCCTTTGAATATCAATCATGTTTTAAATTCCCAATCTGACAATCCAACATCCCTGCCATATCTGGTTCTGATGCTTGCTGTGTATCTTTTTTCAATAAGGCTTATTTATTTATTATGGACGGTACTAGGGATTGAACCCAGGACCTTGTGCACACTAAGCATGCACTCTACAACTGAGCTGTACCCTCTCCCCCTGCTGTGTATCCTCAAATAGTGTCTTTTGCCTTTCGGTATGTCTTGGAATTTTTTCTTCATAGCATATTAAGTGAAGTAAGTCAGACAGAGAAAGACAAATATTATAGGATATCACTTACATGTGGAATCTTAAAAAAATGGATATGAATTTTATTTACAACAGAAATAGACTCATGGACATAGAAAACAAACTGGTTACCAAAGGGGAAAGGGAGGGAGAGATAAATTAGGAGTTTGGGATTAACAGATACACACTACTAGATATAAAATAGATTAACAACAGGGACCTACTGTATAGCACAAGGGAACTATATTCAATTCAGTTTCTTGTAATAAACTATAGTGGAAAAGAATGTGAAAAAAATATATCTAAATATGTATGTATACGTATAACTGAATCACTTTGCTGTGATTATCAAAGGCCCATGGGACAACTACAGAAAGTGTAACATATGTGTGTTGGAACTACCAGAAGAGGAAAGAGGGAACGAAACAGAAGAAATATTTGAGACCCAGTAACTGAGAATCTCCCTCAAATCAGACACCAATGTTAGACATCAAACCACAGATGCAGGACGCTCAGAACACAACATGCAAGGTAAATGCCAAAAACCAAAAACCAAAACAAAATGAAAAAACTCACTATACCTTAATGTATCATTTTCAAATCACAGAAAATCCAAGTTTTTTTAAAATCCTGAAAGAAGCCAAAAAGAAAAAAAACCTTAACTACAGAGGAATTAAAGTAAGAATTACACCCAACTTCTCCTTAGAAACCTTGCAAGCAAGAAAAGCAGAGTGAAATATTTATAGTTAAGGGAAAAACCCACCAACCTAGAATTCTGTTCCCTGTGAAACTGTCCTTCAAAATTGAAGAAAAAAGTCTTTCTCAAACAAAAATTAAAGGAATTTGTTGTCAGTTGACTTGCCTTGCAAGGAATGTTTAAAACTTCTTAAGAAAAAAGGAGACTGGAGCAGAGGGCCAGGCAGGATGGAGGCTGGCACCCAGAGACTGGGCTAGGGCCCACATGGCTGGGGTGCCAGCCTAGGGCAGGACTGCCCGGCCCTGACCCCAGGCCACCTGCGCTGCCCATGAAAAAACAGCTCCATGGCCCCCCAGCACGGGCACAGATGTCATTCTTGGGGGAGTCAGCGGCTGGGGACACTGGGGAAGGATCCTGAGCCCAGTGCTGGGTCCAGGTCCTGCAAGAGCACCGAGTGGCTGCAGGAGGAGCTGGAGGCACTTGGAAGTGTGCTCCTGCTGCTGCTCAACTGCCAGGTGCACGAGCTCTTCGTACAGCTAGATGGCCATCAACCTGGCCATCACGGGCCTCATGCAGCGCCACCTGCACAAGGGCAGCCGCCCATCTGCTCCATCATCCCCAACCACGCTGGACAAGGAGCGCATCGCTACCGGCTACCCCACTGCAAGGTGGCCACCGTGCTGCTCTACGCCGAGGCTGCGGCTGAGTGACAGCCAGAGCCCAGCACTCTGGCCTCAGTGCTTGGCCTTCTCCTGCAAAAGCTGTGTGAGGTCAGCTGCCAGGCCTGCTACCTCCAAGGTGGTGGTTCAACAAGTTCCAGGCAGAGTTCTCAGAGCACTGAGACCTACGTGGACAGCTCATCCCCACCGAGCTGCTCACTGCCCGCCTCGGTGCTGGGCCTGGGGGGCCTCTGCATCAGCTCTCTGCTCCGACTGGTGAGTCTGACCGACAGCTGCCCAGCAGTGCCACCGAGTCGGACAGCAGCCCTGTGCCATCCAGCCCACTGGCCTTCCCCATCCAGATCCTGTCCTACCTCTACCTCGGCTGCGCCAAGGACTCCATCAGCCTGGATGTGCTCGGCGAGTACAGCATCGGGTGCATCGTCGACAGTCACACCCAACCTGCCCAACGCCTTCGAGCACCGACAAGCACAGCCCCATCTCTGACCACTGGAGCCAGAACCTCTCCCGGTTCTCCCCCGAGGCCATCAGCTTCATTGATGAGGCCTGCTCCACGGAGCACGGGGTCCTGGAGTAGTGACTGGCCGGCATCAGCCTCTCGGTGACGGTCACCGTCGCCTACCTGATGCAGAAGATGAACCTATCACTCAGCGACACCTACGACTTTGTAAGGGGTACAAGTCCAACATCTCACCCAACTTCAACTTCATGGGGCAGCTGCTGGGCTTCGGGCGGACGCTGGGGCTGAGCAGCCGTGTGACAACCACACCCCCAGCGAGCAGCTCTGCTTCTCCACGCCCGCCAGCCGCACCCTGTCCCTGCTCCACACGCTCGAGTCCACGTGAGGCCGGGGGCACGGGGGCTGGGTCTTCCCCACCCTCCCCAGGACCAGCTGGCAGGGCCCACACCCGCTGCCTCTGGCCTGAGGAACCCGGACATCACATGTGCCCAGAGGCCCGGGCTGATGGGCGGCGGAGCTTCCCTCGCCATCTGGAGTGAGCACGGCCCCCAGCAAGGCCTCCCCCCGCAGGACTCCCCCTCCCTCCCCCCCCAGCTCTCAGACCCGTGGCGTGGTGAGTCCAGCGGAGCCCCCTCCTCGCCCCAGGACACTCTTTTCTGCTGATGGCCCAGCCAGTCTGGCTATTTTTATTTAAGACACATCCATGGATTTGAGTTTACTTTTTACTTTTGGTAGGTAAATCCAAGCTTCTTGGAGCACAGTGTTCATGCTCTTCTTGATTTTTGTTTTTTTAATGAAAAATGTTATTTTCAGGCTACAGGCAACAGTGGATTGTATAAACCAGTATTTTATCTCTTTCTTGATCCTGCGAGAGAGAAATGTTCTCAATTTTGTTTTTCTATTTCAAAAAGCAGTTCTTGGGTTTTTGTTTTTAATGAAGACAAACCCTGCCTTGATCTCGACCAAATGCATTTGGCACATGTGTGAAGCCTCCACCTCTGCAGCAGCGCTTCTGAAAGGGGCAGCTAGCTGCTCCCCCGGCATTGGAGCCCTGAGCCCTGCCCACACCTCCCCTCTCTGCCCAGCCCGACTCGGCACTGCAGCTCCCTGTGAGGACTGCCGCGGGCTGTGAGTGACGGGCTGGACAGGCAGCCTTTGTATTCTCTGCCCTCCCAACTGCCCTTCTGGTGGTCCCTGCAGGCTGCCTGAGGCAGGAGATAGGGGCCCTGTGCTGTCCTGCTGGACGCGGGGCCTCGGGGGACTGCCAAGCAGTAGCATTAGCGCTCTGGGCTCAGCTCTGAGGGGGGCCTGGGCCCCAAGCCCTTTTCTATATGTGCCCACTGCTTCCCTCTCTCTCTTTCTGTGGCTGAGAGTAGAGGTCCAGAAGCTGGGGAAGCTTCTTAGGTGGTGGGGCCCAGCCCCACCTCCCATTTCTTCCCACACTGTGGCTTTCGCTCTGGTTCAGCTGCCACCCCCAGCCCCTTTGTCCCATGGAAGCCTGCCCTGCACTCATCTCACCCATGTCTTCTATTAAGAAACTCGCACCCATTTCAGTCCCAGTGCAGTAAGGCAGCGAGGGTGGACTAGGAAAGAAAGGGGTGTGAGGCTCTGTCCATCCCCCACCCTGCTCCTGTATCCACAGAACAAAGCCACAGATTCCATTATCCTCCTCCAGGCCTGTTCCTTCTCCAAGCTCAGTTCTCCCAGGTGTCAGGACTGCATGGGGGCCCTGGGAAGGGTGAGCGGTCAGGCCGGGGTCCCTGAGCGAGCCCACCCTCAGCATGTGAGCAAGGCCATGGAAACTGCCTGCACTGCATTTTACCTCACAGGGGTGGTTTTCAGGGATCCTTTAAGGGAGCAGATTAAAATCTTGCCACAGTTGAGAAATGACAAAAAGCTTCCATGCTGTACATGGTTCTCTTCCTCTTTTTTACCTTTAAAACTAAAAACCCAGAAAGATGCATCAGATTTATGTAAATGAGGGCATGCCAAGAGGAGAGCTATTTTTGATTTATGGTTTTATGAAGGAAAATTTGTGACTATATATATATATACACACTATACACACACACACACACACAAACACACATATATGTATCCCAAACCAGCAACAGGACTTCGTTTATAGCGCAAATAATTTTTTTTTAAAGGAGATTAATACAAACTCAGATCTACATGAAAAAAGGAAGAACTTGGAGAAGAAATCAGTGAAAGTAAAATAAAAACTTTTATTTTTCTTATTTTTAATTGATCTACCAGGTAACAGTTTGTTCAAAATAATACCAACAATGTGATTATGTATGTATATATTAATATATATATATATTTCTGTGTATGTGTGTGTATATATGTGGATGAATGACAGCAAAGATGCAAGGTATGGGGGGGAGGAATTAGGATTACTTTGTTATTGTAAAGTACTTGCACTACCTATAAAGAGTTACCCTGCTATTTGAGGCTGGACTTGGATTAGGTAGAAATGTCTATTGCAAACTCTAGGGCAACAGCTAAACAAAGTAAAAAAGTACAACAGATCTGTTAAGAAAGGAGAGAGAATGGAATCATATAAAATGCTCAATTAAAACCACACACAGAAAAAGGCAAGGGGTGGGAAGCGGGCAAAATAGGTAAAGGGGATTAAAGATACAAAGTTACAGAAATACAATAAATAAGTCACCAGGACGTAATGTACAGCCTGAGGACCATGGCTAACAATATGGTATTGCATATTTGAAAGTTACTAGGGAGTAAATCATAAAAGTGATCACAAGAAAAAAAATGTGTAACTATCTGTAGTGACAGATGTTAACTAGACTTGTGGTGATCATTTCTAATATATACAAATATGGAATTATTATGTTGTATACTTGAAACTAATATGTCAATTATACCTTAATTTTAAAAATAAATAATAAAATAAAAATACACAAAAGGAAGACAGAGTAGGAAACAAAAACAGGAATAAAGAACACCAACAGATAAAAGACAATAAGGAATATGGTTGATATTTATCCAACTGGATTAATAATCATTTTGAATATCAATTAAAAGAGATCAGAGTGGGTTAAAAAGCATGCATAACCCAACTATATATTGTCTACAAGAAACCCATTTTTATAAATATAAAGACACATACTGGGGGTAGGGTATATACAGCTCAGTGGTAGAGCGAGTGCTTAGCATGCATGAGGTCCTGATTTCAATCCCCAGTACCTCCTTTAAAATAAAATAAAAATTTTAAAAAGACATATAGATTAAAATAATGTTAGAGACTGAGATTTCTAATGAAATCTCATATCCATGAGGTCAATTTTAACCGCTCCTGATTTGCTGAATGTTCACCCATGATTTGAATATGAAGAATGAACACATTCTTGTCTATCTGGTTCACTTGTCCTTTAATAGTAAAAGTAGAACAAAGGGGCCACAGCGGCCCTCCTCTAGGTGAGTGGATCAGAACGCTCTCAGGTTCAGCCACCCTGAAGGAGAAAATGATATGGAGGAGTCGGAAAAAGATATCTTTTAGAGCTTTCTAGCTTTAATTGACTTAGCCAACATTTGTTTTATTGAGGGCCTGTGATGTGTCAGGCCCTTTGGAAGGTGCTGATACAAATATAAAGAAGAAAGCAACACAAAACAAATCTCCACCCTCATGGTAGGTGTTTCATCTTCTCCAAGTCCGTGATTCTGCAGAACAGAACCACCCATTCAAAGGCAGAGCTGAAAAATGAGTGTTTCTGAGGATTAGTCCTTGAGTTAAAAATAAGTGAGTTGCTGGGCATGTATCCAGGGGGAACTCTAATTCAAAAAGACACACACACACCCCAATGTTCATAGCAGCACTATTTACAATAGCCACAACACGGAAACAACCTAAATGTCCACCGACAGATGACTGGGTATACAATAGAATAATACTCAGCCATAAAAAAGAATAAAATAATACCATCTACAGCAATATGGATGGACCCAGAGATTATCATACTAAGTGAAGTCAGACAAAGAAAAATACCGTATCACTTGTATGTGGAATCTTAAAAAAAAAAAAAAAAAAAGACACAAATGAACTCTTTATAAAACAGAAACAGACTCACAGACATAGAAAACAAACTTAAGGTTACCAGAGGGGGAAGGAGGTGGGAAGGGATAAATTGGGAGTTTGAGATTTGCAGATACTAACTACTGTATATAAAATAAAATAACAAGGTCCTGTGGTATAGCACAGGAAACTATACTCAGTATCTTGCAGTCACCTATAATGAAAAATATGAAAACAAATATATGTATGTATATGTATGACAAACATGACCCTGTACACCAGAAATTGACACAACAATGTAAACCAACTATACCCTGACTGAAAAATAAGAAATAAATTAAAAAATAATAAATGAGCTGTTCAAAAGTTATCTCTGGCTTTTTCTTTCTTTCTTTCTTTTTTCCCTCATTCAATGGAGAATGTGAACGAGGTAGTCACCGCGACTGCTTTCCAGAGCATCAACACATGAGAAATCAAGGTGGGACATAATTCTCACAAAACTTCCCTCCCACTGAAGAAACAGCCAGAATGCGAGTCTTCTAGTTTCGATCGAAATAAATGTACAACCTAAAAGTTGAGAGTTTGTTTTATTTGGTGGACAATTCTGAGGACTCAGCCCAGGATAACAGCCTCTCAGATGGCTCTGAGGGACTGCTCTGAAGAGGTAGGGGAGGAGCTAGGACATACAGGAGTTTTACAACAAAGACCAGGTAGTTGGGACATTAAAAGATTACTTGTTAACTAAAGAAAACCAGGCAAATCAAGTTAAAGAATTTAGTGCTTTTCTATGTAGTGGGAGGGAGCAAACATTTGAGTTCAATGAATTCATTCCTTTAACAAGCACCTGGCTCTCTAGGGCCAGTATCCTGTCCTTTCTTATTCTGAGTCCCCTCAGAGTGCACCATTGTGAGTGGCTGCAGAGGCTGCGCTGCAGGCTTGTCTTCATTATGGGGTGGCGGCAGCCGCTGATGACTTGATGGCTTTAGCACTGTTTACTGATATGGCTTGCAGTATTTTTCATGCACACTAGTTAAAAGGAAAAAATATTGCAACTACTAGAACCAATAAATGCCCACCTCCATCATCTGCAGCCATCTATATGGAAACCTCCCTGAGCACAGTGTATGTACGTGCTGATATTTGTGTTAACATTAGCACTTGCTCCAGGAAAATAAAAATGTGCTCCTTAAGGCCAGTGGGACTCTTAAAAGCTTTCCCCCCTCACACTGGCTCCTGGATGAGACTGACATGTCCGCAGGGGAATAGGGAGGACTGAGTCCCTTCTACATACAAGGACGAGGGCTAACCTGTCTAGAGCATCTCCTCCCCAGAATACTGTCTGTATCTGCCTAGATTCACCAACAGAAGATGGAGTAATGGGAGGAAACCCAGGAGGTCACACAGCCAACCTTTCTGGATCTCAGGCCCTGGCCACCCTGTGTTCCCGCCGCCTGAAAACCCATTCCCCAAGATGTTTACTTAGCTGGCTGCTTCTCCTGGAAGCTTCCAGAGCTTGTACTTCACATCAGAAAGGCAATCCTCAACCACCCCTTCTAAGGTAGGACCTGTCCTTCCAGCCTCCTGGCCCTCTGCAGTATACAGTTGCCCTTCTGAGGCAGGTGCAAGTCACTCTGAAATGATCTCGATTGCTCATTTTCCCAATCTTCCTGGAATATAGGCTCCATGTGGGTAAGTGGCTGGTGGGTCTGGTCCTCCTCTGTGGAGCCAGCACAGTTCCCAATAAAGACTCATCATCCAATGAGCAAACACTTGCCCTGCATCATCTGAGTGGAGGTCTATGGCCAAGCTCACAAAAAAGAGAAGAGAGAGAGCACAAAGAAAATAAGAAAGGAAAATGGAGAAATTACAACCAATACCACAGAAATACAAAACATCATACGAGAATACTATGAACAACTATATGGAACAAAATGGATAACCTAGAAGAAATGGACAAGTTTCTGGAAACATACAGTCCACCGAGACTGAACCAAAAAGAAATTGACCACTTGAACAAATTGATCACTAGAAATGAAATTGAATTAGTAATAAAAAAAAAAACCTCCCTACAAACAAAAGTCCAGGACCAGATGGCTTCACTGAGGAATTCTACCAAACATATAAAGAGCTCATATCGATCATTCTCAAACTCTTCTAACAAGATCTTATGGTAGCTCACAGTGACAACAGTGTGACAATGAATATGTTCATGTATAACTGAAAAATTTTGCCCTGCACTGGAATTTGACACAACATTGTAAAATGACTATAACTCAAAAAAAAAAAAAAAAAAACCAAAAAAAAAACCCAACAAACAAAACAAAAACAAAAAACTCCCAGAAGATTGAAAAGGGAGTACTCCCAAACCCAACCTATGAAGCCACCATCACCCTGATACCAAAACCAGACAAAGATACTACCAAAAAAGGAATTACAGACCAATATCATTGATGAACATACATGCAAAAATCCTAGGGAAAAAAAAAATAGCAAACAGAATCCAACAGCACATAAAAAAGATCATACACTATGATCAAGATGGGTTCATCCCAGGAACATAAGGATGGTTCAACATACACAAATCAATCAATGCAATACACCACATCAACAACAGAAAGGACAAAACCCACGTGATCATCTCAATAGATGCAGAAAAAGCATTTGATAAAATTCAACACTCATTTATGATAAAACTCTCACCAAAGTGGGTATAGAGGGAACATATCTCAACATAATAAAAGCTATTTATGACAAACCTACAGCCAGCACAGTACTCAATGGTGAAAAACTGAAAATCTTCCCATGAAAATCTGGGACAAGGTTGTCTACACTCACCACTCCTATTCAACATAGTCTTGGAAGTCCTAGCCACAGCAATCAGGCAAGAAAAACAAATAAAAGTGATCTAAATTGGAAAAGAAGAAGTAAAATTTTCACTATATGCAGATGACATGATACTATATATAGAAAACTCAATGTTCCACACAAAAACTACTAGAACTCATCAAAGAATTCAACAAGGTAGTAGGATATGAGATTAATGTACAAAAATCACTTGCATTCCTTTACACTAATGATGGATCAACAGGAAAAGAAAGTAAAGAAACAATCCCTTTTAAAATACAACCCAAAGTAATAAAATACCTAGGAATAAATCTAACCAAGGAGGTGAAAGACTTACACATGGAGAACTATAAAACATTGATTAAGGAAATTAAAGAAGACTTAAAAAAAGGAAAGATATCCCATGCTCCTGGACTGGAAGAATCAATATTGTTAAAATAGGTCATAATGATGCAGGAAAAACGGATGTGGGACGTGAGGAGGGCTGTGTCAGGCTTCAGTTGAGCCCGAGACATGCCCCGCCAAGTGTGGGTCCTTAGTTTCACACAGGAAAGAATTCAAGAACAAGCCACAGTTGAGTAAAGGTAGATTTATTCAGAGAGATACATTGAAAGGCAAGAGAAAGGCCATGAGGTGTAGGGGTTGGGTGCTCAGATTAAAAGTAGATACACACTCCACAGACAGTGCAGGCTGTCTCTGAATGGAGAGAGAGGCCGTGAGGGGCAGAGTTGCCCAGTTCTATGCGCTTTGGTAGCTTCATATGCAAATAAGTGGAAGGACGGCTAACTAGCCTGGCGAAGGGGCTGGGATTCCCAGGTAGTTGGCCATTTCCGACTCTGATCTTTTCTGGCTAGCCTTGGGATTGTTACGGTGCGTGTAGGCCTGTTATTTCACCATGCTAATGTATTACAATAAGCAAATAATGAAGCTCAAGAGCGATTAGAAGTTAAATCTCCCACCATCTTGAGCCTCAAGGCCTACTGGGGGTTGAATCTTCCACCATTTTGATGTTAATCGCTGTGGCATTCCTTGAATGGCTGTGCCTTGCCCTCTTCCTATCTCACTCCCCCCTCAGAGGTTTTACTCCCATAATCTTATGGGGTTGCAGAGGGGCGAAGGTCTGTTTTCTGAAACTACTTCCAGGCTGAGTAGGGGCGTTGACCCTGCCTATCAGGGAGTAAAAACCTCTGAATGTCTATTCTAGGGGCCCCAGGGGCAGGACAGCCATTTGTTTTGGGGTCCAGAGGTTTGAGGGTATGGGCTGGAATCCTCACACAGCCATCGTCTGATGTGGGGCTGCTGTAACCCACTGTTTCCATTGACTTCTGATGAATTTTCTTAAAGATGAAGCACCTTTGTAACAGCAGTCTATAACAACAAAAAGACTTAAAAGGCATGGTTAAACATCTGTAATCAATAAAGAGACTTGTTTGTAATTACTAGAATTATGACTGATTATATTTAACTTAACATTAAAATAAATTCAAGTTAACTTAACATCTAAAATGACTCAAGTTTCCTTTAAAGCATCTCAAAGGTAGCTGGAGCTATAAAGAACTTTTAGAATTTGTAAAATATTTAAAATCTTGATTATGCATGAAATTTTCTTTTTGAATTTTATGAAACTCTTACTGAAAACATACATACTTTTCCACTGTATATTAAAATACTTATTTTAGGAGCTTTAATTACATATTATAATTTTAACCCTTAAAAACCTTAAATCTCCGGCAAAAACCAAGAAGCAAGCAACTGTGAATTGGTTGTCATATCATCATTTTCTGACTGGAAACTTATGTTTTAGTTTTTTTTTGTTTGTTTTCCTAAGGCAAAGGTAGATAAACCTAGACTTGCCCAGCAATTAATGTTTTAATATTTTATAAATGACAGATAGTGATAATTTTAACTTAGTTTCAAGTTTTAAGTACCAAAATTTGAGGAGACAATTTTAGATAGATTATTTCTGAAACAAAAATCCTAGTTTATCCAAAATCTCTTATTTTGTTACTTTTTTGAAAGCATTTTTTACATTGAGTTACTCTTCTTGTTGACAGATTTGTAACAGATATAATAGTCTTATTTGACCTCTAGTAAGCCTTACACAACAGAAGTATTATACTTAACACTGATGTCTCTAAAGACATGTTTCTATTACTTAAACCAGTAAGCTTAAGCTAGCTTTAATACCAATACCAGTACTGAATATTTTTTAGATAACGTGAACCTGAACTTTATTTTGGCCAGTTTTCTCTATGTTTGAATATTTATGTAAGTATTTAATTTTCTTAAGCCAATTAAAGAGCTCTTTTACCATTTAATTTTGCCAATACCATACATCTATGACATACAAACCAGGATACATTATAGTATTCATTTTAAAACTTTAGTCATGAATCAGATGTAACAAAGTAAAATCCATTAGCTACAAAAGAGGTTGGATTTAAACTGGGTTTTTGGCAGATAGAACAAATCAAAGTTGCCCGTCTAGATGGCTAAGCCTTTTTACTAATATTTATGAAAAAGAGACAAAATTTTTACTTGTTCTTAGCAAATTAAGTTCCGAATTATTTATTTCTCCTTTTTTTGAGATTTGCATTTTAAAAAGATGGTGAGATCAGAGTTCCCAAAGGAAACAATGCAGAATATTTGTATCTCAAAGGCATAGGAAAGCAAGTTTCTCCTAGAAAGCCTTTGTTTCTTTAAGGCTAGAAAAAAAAACCTTTTTAAAATACTTGTCTCTTAAGATAAATACATAGGGGAGGTTTTGGGAGTGGTAGAAGGATCGGTGGGCTTTCTAACATTTTTGGAGCCACACCTCTAGTCTTCTAAAGACTAGATTTGTAAAACAGACAGTTTTGTTTCTCCTCATTTAGCTTAAGTGAGGCTTTCCCCAAAATTTTTTATCAGACTCTGAATATCAGCTATGGTCAGCTTAGTCCAAACTATGGCCTCCCATTTGGCCACCCATTTACAAATACTTTTGAAGAGCCTTCCTAGGTTTGACAAGTTTTATAAATTAAGGCTCTTGGTTCAGCCTTTGATTTGAAGAGGCTTGCCTATAGCCTCGTGTGGTCCCATTTCTAATGAGAACCTGACAACAGTAGCTCTGTTGGGGATCTCAGTTTCCCAGACAGCAGGGTTCACTTGAGAAACAATATGGGGTGGAAGGGAGACCTCTTCTGGTTTAGTACTGAGGTGGGTTCCCAAGGCCAAGAGCAGTCATTTTTCTTGGTGGGTGCCTTCTTCATGAGGATCTCCAAATTGTATTACTGCCTGGATGGGGCACTCACGCATGAGCAAAAACTGATGTGTAAAGGTAAAATTTTCTAGCAGACAGCTAAGGGGGGCTGTAAATCGCCTGGTTTGGGGCTTTCCATCGATCCCCGTTACTTCGCAGGATTGGGAGGACAAGGGTCCAGGGAAATCAGTCAGCACAGAGTAGGTGGCTCCCGCACCTAGTAAGAAGACAACTTTTCTACCTGCCACATCAAGGGTTACCTGAGGCTCCTCTGGAGAAAAGACCAGGTGTCCCGTGGGAGCCAGGGAGGGTCCATCAGTCTTATAGTCATCTCAGCCATCATTGGTTTGGGAGCCCCAAGCCCTCTTCAGGACTGGGGGCAGTCCTGCTTCCAGTGGCCTTTTTGTCTGCACATGGGGCAGGGTTCCAATGGACTTTCCCCATACATGGGGCATTTGTTTTTCCAGTGGCCGTCCTGGCTGCACTTAAAACGGGTCCCTTTTTGGCGAGACAGTGGCTCTGATTCAGGCATCCTAGATCCTGTCCTCGCCATGGGTCTTTGTGGAGGGTAACCCTGAGGTGAGGCAGGGATTAAGGCTGCTGCTAGGGATTCTGCCTTTCACTGTTATCCCTGAATCCTTTTTGCCTCTTTAGCCCTGTCTCTATTGTTAAATACTTCAAACACCAGATCTATGGGGACCTGGGGTCCCCAGCTGCCCAGAAGTGGCCTTAGGGGTAGATGATTGGGAAGACTATCCCCCCTCAGAGTCAAGGGAGGTCAAAGCTCCTGGCTGTGGGCCTCGGGGAGCTGGACCCATAGTCACCCAAAACACTGAGCTCCTGTTGGGGGAGATGCTTTGAAGGGCAAGTGAGCCAGGCACACCCAGGAGTTCCCTAGACCTCGGTCTTGGGATAGGGTCAGAAACATTTGGGCATATGGGACTCCCCCCCCCCCCCCCCCCCCCCCGTTTACCTCTTCTTTTACAAAACAGGTCTAGTTGTAAGACGGTGTTGTAATTTAATGACCCATTCTTTGGCCAGACCTCTTCGTCCCCTAGTTTGTATAGGGGTCATGCAGTATTACAAAGGAAAGTTAACTCCTTTTTCCTCAAACTACCCATGATACTGCTTGCTATTTTTGAATATAAAGTCTCACTGTCTCCTAAAAGCATAACTAACATTAATTGAAGGCTTGCTGTTAGGTACCACAGTAAGTTTTCTGAAGTATTACCTCATTCAATTCTCATAACAACCCTATGAGATAGGTACTTTTATCACAACCTCTATTTTATAAAGAAAGTACTGAGGCTTTAAAAGTGTAGCCGATTTTCCTAGTCTTCTCAGGTAGGTAGTAAATAAGGAGGAGGGATTCCGAATTAGGTAACTGGATTCCAGAACTTACGCTCCTGACACTACACACCCTGTTTTCCAATACAGATATTTAATCAAAGATTTTAAAATTTAAGGGGAAAAACAGAACTAAGAAAATTGACTTTGCAAAGTGCTTAAGTGTTGGTACTAGTGACACAGTATCACCTCTTCTATTGGGTATTTAGGGTGAAAATTCAGTATTCAATGAAATACGTGAAAACAGACCCTGTCACTGTTTTTCCTTTTATAGCACTTTGATAAAAGGAAAAGACAATGGTATTTTGGAAGAAAGTAAGCTTTAGCTGTTACATTTAAAAGTAACTATTTCAGGACTAAGGAAACCTCCTTTGGTCTTTCTGGGGAAAAAAATGTCTCCCCTTTGCTTCACACTAAAGGAGAAAATGGTGTAAGAACATCACTTCTTTCTCAGTGGATGCCTAAAACACAACCACAGTCCTGGTTACATGTAAGAATCAGGCCAAAGGCTTGTTATATGTACTGGTTCTCTGGCTCTGCTGCCTCAGAACCTCTGGGGGAGGACAGCCTGAATAGCTCCCCAAAGCCATTCTGATACATCAACCTTGATGACCAGTGACTGGATTCCAGAAGAGGAGATGGTTCCCTGGCCTCTAACCTCCCTCTCCAAAAAGGATAGGAAGATAGTGGAGATGATCTGGGAACTGGGGAAGGTGCAGAGACATGTCTGCCTACATTTCTTGCCTTAGGCAGATACTGGCAGGTGCTTGATGAGAGGCCAGAAAGTGCTGCCCCGTGAGCCGCCACGGTTGGAGACAGTGAAGCAGGTCCAGAGCAGCACTTCCCTTTACAAGTGGGGAGAAGTCTCTGGAGGCCACTATCTAGATGCCACTTGGGCCAGATTAGTTTTTAAATGAGAGGCCTGAACAAGGTCCAAAGGACTAAAAAGACCTGTGCTTCTGGCCTCCACCTATCTTTTCAGACTTATTTCACTTTCATGTACCTTCTTTTAGTGCCTCCAATCTAGGAAACTCTTTCATGACTCTGAAATTTCATATGCTCAATTCTATCCCTTCAGCATGAAAATATGAAACATTCCCTCCCAGCACACATTCTTCTCTTTTCTTCTTTTTCTCTCTCCTCCTGACTTTCCCATCCCCTCCAAATAATTCAAAATCACCTTTTAAAGTTCATTTCAAAAGAGCCCTTCAAAGAAGCCTTCCTTGCCTGTCCCCTCCACAATCAAAGTCAGGTGTCCCTGTTTTAATTGTTCATCTCACTCCTTAATTTTGCTTTGTACCTACCAGAGCCTGGTGTTAACTCGGTTTAACTTCTGTCTCCACCGTTCAAATCTAGGTTTTCTGAGAATTGAGTCTGAGTCCCTTTGCTCCCTGCTGTCCAGACATAACCAGGTGCCTTTCTTTTAACACATGCTCAAAACCTCTCTGCTGAATGAATGAAATTAAAGAAAGACTATTTCAGAGTATCCTTTTTTTCTTCATCCATGGTAGAAAGCTATTTCATTCATTTATTCAATAAAATGTTTTGAATTCCTCCAATGTGCCAATGCCTGTGAGAATTAAATGATAAATCAGATAGAGACTCTTTCCTCAAGGTCCTTAGAAGTTACTGAAGAATAAAAGATATATATTCAGATAACTATTACAGGAGCCTATAAAAGAAACCACACACTTTTTTGTTAGTATGCTTGGATTACAGTCCTCTGCAGTTGTCAAAGAAAGTGCCTGCTCCTGTGAGAAGAGGCTAGGGGCCCTCCTGAGTCAGCTGAATTTGAATCCTTTGCATCACGGCGGCCTGGCTTGATAGCATCTAAACCATCTGGGCAGCAGCCTCCTCATCTGCACACTGGTCAGTTTTCTAGTGGAGAGAGGATGCTGTCTCTACATGCAATGTTTCTGGCAGGTTACTACAGATCCCACAACACTGAAGACACACAGATGGCAAATAAGCACAAAAGGATACTGAGCATGACTAACCACGAGGGAAATGCAAATTAAACCCACAGTGAGACGGCACTACACAGCTATCACATGCCTAAAATAAAAAAGGACACCATCTACTGTGTGTGTGCAGGTGGGGAAACTGAATCAGGCACAGATGAGAATGAGAAATGGTGTCACCACTTGGGAAACAACTTGTAAGTTTCTTTAAAAAACGACACACGGCTACAACAGCTACACCACCACCCAGCATTTGCCCAGAGAAATGAACACTTGTGTTAACACAACCACCAGCACACACACACATCTGTTGCAGCTTTATTTGTAAGAGACCCAAACTGAACACCGACCCAGACGTCCCTTCAGCGAACTGTGATCATCACTATCATGCACCACTGCTAAGGGTTACCAAGGAACCAATTATTAATGCCTGCCACAATCCTGATGAAACTCTAATCATGCTGGGTGCAAAAGAGCAAATCCCAAATGGTTATGTACTGTATGATCCCACTGACAGAACATTCTAGAAATGGCAAAATTAAAGAAATGGGGAACATATCATAGGTTTCCAGGGATTAAGAGATGGTAGAGTGGGAGGGAAGTCTGTCCGGCTGAGAAAGAGTAACATGAAGAATCCGTGAGGGGATGTTCTGTATCTTGACCGTATCCATGTTAATATCCTAGTTGTGATATTGCAGTAAAACCTGGAGAGATGTTACCATTGGGGGCGACTGGGTAAAAGATTATAGACCCTCTTTATAATTTCTTACAGCTGCATGTCAATCTACAGTTACGTCAAAATAAAAAAAGTTAATTTTTAAAAGTGAAAAGATGGAGGCAAAATCAGGGAAACAAGTATGTCAGTTTGTCAGTTACAGCATGAGCCTCAGAACCTTGACATCACAATGGCCAGAACCCTGCCTGCAGCAGCAGCTCAGGCTTCCTGGAGGAGTTCACAGCCCTCTGCCAAGTGCTGGAGACACACTCGGTTTCGAGAGCAAAGAATTAAAGAAGACAGGATGTTCACCTCAAGCAATGAGCTTGTAGGTGATCGTTCAAGGTTTCACCATATAAGGTAATCTTTTAATACACTATTTTTTCACTGTTAACATTGTATTTCTTAATTACATTATATCCTGTACAGCTTTTTTATTGAAGTATAGTCAGTTGACAGAGCTGTGTTAATTTCTGGTGTACAGCATAATAGTGTGGTCATACATACACATACAGACACTATATCTGATCATCAAAGCAGACTGGTGGTCCTAGGAGGTGCTTTGTTTCCTCTAGAATATATGAACTCTTTTTCACCTTCAGCATTGGTTTCATGAAAAGCTACTCATGTCCACAAGATTCAGTGCTGCTGAGCACAAGACAGCAGGTTTTATGTTCTTGGTTGGGGCTGGGGCTCACTTACTTGACTCCCTGGGAAAGAATTTTTTGTAGATTAATGAAAATATCTGGTCTACATATCAGTTTTTAAGCTCAGTTCAATTCAGGTGTTTTACCTATTATGACCAGAAGCTCTGTTAAGAGTTTAGCTGTAGCTCAGCCAAATAATAGCTAAGCATTTCCCCATATTTAGAAACTTTTTAATGATTCCAGTGTTATTTGCTGATCTTTGAGGATTTTCCCCAAGAATCTGAATATTGATTTAGAGTCAGTTTACCAGAATCCTCAGTTCTTTAAATTTTTATGTTAAAATGAAACCAAACTGTAAACTTCTCTGTAATCTCCACATACTTTTATCTATGTTAGGCCACAAGTTATCATATTTGGGTTTTTTGTTTGTTTGTTTTTGATTAGTTTTTTTACATTCTTGTAATACACTTTTCACTTAAGCCTCTTGGTTCCTTCCTCCTTAAATTTCATGAATCAACTTCGCTGTTTTCTCCTTTTCCCCACTAAGAGTGGCATGCCTTGGCACTTTGTCCCTAAAACTGTTTTCCATCTACATCAACTCCTTAAGTGACCTCTTTTCTTTCAATAGCTTTCTATAATTTACTAACTCCTGATTTTGAGCTGTGAAGCCCTGTTTGGGAGATTGAGGCTAATTTTTAGTGTCAACCTTGACATTTAACAAATTCCATCATGTACTTGACCAGTGACTAGCTGTTCTGTGGTATTTGATGTTTTGCAGGAAAAGCCCTTCTGTTGAGGTGGATGCCCACAGTGCAAATACGCCATCATCTGAGGGCACCAATCATACCGTGCTGATGCACAGTCCTGCAAAGCTCCAAGGAAGCAGAAGAGGCAACTCTTCCTGTATAGGGATAAACTGCTAATATCAAACATCAAGTATGCACATACTTCCTCTCCCAATAATCATAAAGTTGCATGTTCACTAGCCCTTACTGTAAGAAAATATGACAGGCAGGGTCTCTCTTGTCTGGGGCTTACAGACAGATGATAAATGAGGGGGACAACTACAGATCATTATTAGTGCTTCTGATAAAAGGTAGACAGGATGCCATGTAAAGATGATGGGCCCGTATTACAGAGGGGTTGTCTAGCAGGACTGCTCAAAGTGGCAGCCTCTGAACTGGACTTATGGGATAAGCCACTGCCACCATTCCCAGATAAGGTTTCTGAGCCTTGTAGGCCGAGGGAACAGCAGGCCTAAGTGGGTGCAGCTTGGACCCTGGAAGGGAGGAGTTCAATGAAGGCCAATGTGACTGGAGCCCACAGCATGGGGCACAGTAGATATGGCATTGTGTTCAGGGGATCCAGTCACACAGGGTCTCCACAGGCCATAGAAAGGGATTGAAATACTATGCTGAAAGGCTTTTAACCAGCAGTCACCATATCTGGTTTATATTAGCAAAATTTTCTGCTTGTAGGGAGATCTCTCTCCCTCTTAGAAGCCCACCAATCCTACTGGATTAGAATCTTATCTTGATGACCTCATTTAACCTTAACTGCACCCTAAAAGCTCTGTCCCCAAATATAGCCATACTGTCAGTGAGGGCTTCAGTGTATAAAAGGTGGTGCTGGCAGGGATGAGGGAGATGCAATTTCATAGATAGCAGTAACTAGCCGGCCTGAATGCTGTCACCTTGTACAAGTTCCTATGATTTTTAGCAAATTACCTTCAAAATCATTCCCATAACATTTGAGTATATTCATGATCATTATTCATATGATCATTTTCAGGGCCTTCCTGCACCAGCCTCTGCTCAACACACACTTGGGAAAGGCCTATCTAACCGTTCCATGTGCTGTGCACAGAGGGTCATAGAGATGAAGGAGCCATGCTTTGCCTGGAGCAGTGAGAACTAGCTTTTTACCATGAATGTAGTGGCTCCAACATTTAAGAAACAAACTAATAGAAGTCTTGTCTGGTTATCTTTGCAGGTACAATAACAACTTCAAGATAAAATATGAAATAGAACTGAACACCATGTGGTCTGCCAAATGTACAGACAAAGCAGGGGAAGCCATCAGTGCATGGAAGTCCTTTGTCTTGGACTGGCCCACAGTGAACTTCATGGCCACCTTTAAGTAAG
Organism: Camelus ferus; assembly: GCF_009834535.1. Taxonomy (NCBI): domain Eukaryota; kingdom Metazoa; phylum Chordata; class Mammalia; order Artiodactyla; family Camelidae; genus Camelus; species Camelus ferus. The sequence continues at coordinate 36,640,646 of NC_045713.1, read as the reverse complement.
ACCTACAGCTTGGCCCTGTATATTACATGAGTTAAAAAGGAGAAACACTTTAATTGGATTATATATTAAGTCAGTGACCCACTTTTTGACCTCCCAATATGACACTTGTGTGCCTTGCACTTCCCCTCCAAAAAGGTTTTTATATGCAATTGATGATAAATAGGGGAACTACTGGAGGACTTTCCTTTAGCTTTGCTCCGTGGTTTTTCAAGTGGGCTATAGGAGCCCTTTGGGGAGCTGGAGCTCACGTGTCCATGGTGAAAGGATGTCAGTGGAAGGAGGATCACGAGGTCGAGTCTCCAGGGCCCTCTCTCACAGCCTGCCCCCGATGCCCAGAGAGCACCTGTGTTTCTAAATCCCTGGAATACCTTTCTTGTGCAAGTCCTATCAAGTAGTTCAAATACATTTGAAAAATTGCCTTTACACTCCCAAGTTAATTCCTTTAAAGACAGGATTTAATTATAGAAATAAGATGAATCATCAAATATTAGATGGTCTGAATTGCTGTGCGCGGACTATCTTCTTTGGTGTCTGTAGACAGGTGACCATCTTAAAGCAAAGGTGTGATTCCATGGAGTGCAGGGCAGTTTTCCAAGACACACTCTTGGCTGGACTGAGGATGGGGAACGTAGCCATCCTGAGTCAGCACTTCTGGGTTCACAGGGGTCATGCAACTTTCACCTGCAACAATCACAGCCCAAGTCTCATTCTTGTCATGCACATCGAGTGTGCATCACAGCACTCAACTCTTCTTTCTTGTCCTCCTCACCCCATGCTACCAAAATCTCACCTATCATCACAAAGATAAGACAACTAAAATGTTACCATGCTGTTAATTTATCAAATTCTAGAATGCAGCTATTGACTTAAGGAAAATTCTGAAAGCTTTTTGGGAAGAATCATATTTGTATCATTCTCTACATATTTTCTTTAAATGAATTATTTCTCTAAAGATTAATGGTTGCTATTCTTTAATATCTTTTCCATGTTGCAGGTGAAAGGATGCAGTTTCAATTGGGAATATACAAAGGTTTTGATAAGGGAGTGTCCAAGAAACATTTTTTCTAGGGAGGGGGGAAATGTAGAAGCCACATTTACATGTTATACTGGTTCAAAGGCTGCATAAACATATATAAGGCAGTGACACTGCCTGACACCTAGTGCGTGGCTATTAGCTGTTTTACTCTTCTGCAGACTGGCCTGAGTCATTACAAGCTGTGTCCATGGACATAGGCAGGGTGGGGAGCTAAGTGGGAATTCTACTTTCCTGATGAATTGGGTCCTGACATGGTGATGGGGAAGGCAGGAGCAGTGCTGCTGGTAGGAAGATAAAATGTGGCAGCCCCTGCAGAACATCCAATAGAAATAAGAACAAACATCCACACAAAAATTTATACAGAAATGTTCATAGCAGCATTATCCATAGTAGCCAAAAAAAAAAAAAAAAAAAGAAAGAAAGAAAGGAAGAAAGAAAAGAAACAACCTAAGTGTTTATCAACCAAGGAATGGATAAACAAAAGGTAGCGTAGGGGCTGAGGATGGGGGTGGAATGGAGAGTTAGTACTTACTGGACACAGAGTTTTTTGCTTTAGGGTGATGAAAACATTTTACTGAAATGCTTTTTACTAGCTTCATGTTATATAAACAAATGAAAATAAATTGTAATTAGGGGGCTGGGCTCTACATGTGCTTTCCTTGTCATTGCCTGAACACAAGCTTTGCCTGTAGAATATGGATCATGATTTGACAATAATTATTTACTCATCTGTTTTAATTTTTTTTTAAATTTAGAGCAATGTTTCTCTCTCTTTTTTTTTTTTTTACAGTCTATAACTATAAGAATAATGAATTCAGACACAGCAAATGATGTGATCAACATGTCACTCTCAAAGCTAGGAATAACTGTAAGTTACCTGCAAGTTCTTTTTAGTTAGAAACCAACTTTTATTTTTGAGATTTGTGTGTGTGTGTGTGTGTGGTGTACCTCCCATCATGATACAGAAGACTATTACAGATGGTTAAGTCATATTTTGTCCCCCCGAATTTAGAAATTGAAAGCAGTAAAGCTAGATTATCAACCTATACAATAGTGTTATTCTTGTATTTCTGTTTACAATTCTATGTGAGTTGAAAGTGACAGCATAATGAATTAGGGCTATACTTTTAGAGTGCTAATAACATTCTTTATTATATACATTATATAATAGATAATAAAATATGTATATGAGCCCAGATATTACCTACTCTATTGGACTGTTCTTTCTATATCTTCTTCCCTATACCTCCCATCCCATCCCCATTTATCCTGATTGTCAGCTGAGGACTCAATCTCAGTATGATAAATCCTAAATGAGGGTTTTTGCTATAAATTTTGACATAAAGACCAGCTGGCTAGAGGCAGGTCCCCTTGAGACAGGTCCTGAGGAGGAGATGGCTAATGCCTCTTGTAAATTGGTAAAGGATACAAGTTCTGAATAAGATGATGGATCTGGGGACGTGTGTGTACACATCGCTTTCACCTTGTTTTGCCTTCCAGTCTCTGCTCCTGTATGTTTTGCTAGGGCTGCTGTGAGATGTTGGAAAATTTTTTGGTGAAAGACAAGGCTATGTTTGAGGATGAAGTCGTGAAAGGGAAAAAGGGGGAGGGAACTGACATGCAAATGGACAGAATTGAAGGAAACACAGCTGCTTATATACAATTCTCTGTAAATGGGAAAACCTGCTACTGTGACATGACAAGCACAGCACCTGCAACCAACACTATTTCAAACACTTTCTGCTTTATCTTCCTTTCCCTGGAGGACTCTTTTAATATAATGCAGCAGCCCTTATAATTTAAACTTGTTTCAAATGGGATTTCCAGTATTTCTAGGCAGTAAATCTGCTGGGACAGAGTGTTTTCTGCATCTCACTTGTGCTCTAGGTCAGAGTCCTTGTCCCCCGTCCCCCGTCCCCCTGGCGCGGGGCTGGGTGGCACCAAGGCCCCGGGGCTGCCTTCTCTCTCCCATCCCCAGGCCTCTTGGGCATTTCCCTCCTTTTGCTCCCAGCTGCTGAGCCGACACTGCCCAAGTTCTCCTTGCTCAAGAACAGCCTTGGCAGAGTACGTGGCTCTGGACAACATGCTTGTCTGGGCAGGGACATTGAAAGGGAAAGCCAACATTCTCCAACGAGTCTAGAGACAGCAGAAAGGAGGGCTCTCGAGATGAGACTTTCCCTCCACCGTGAAGGGGCACTGCCGTGATTTTTTTATGCCATGGACCACCCACAAAGGACAGGGCTGTTTGCACTGTGGTTCCATAGATCCTCTGCCTTTATCAAAAGGGACAAAAATCTCAGGTGGCCTGTTGGCAAGAAGGACCGGGAGTTATTACTGATATCAGGACTGTTAACTCAAAAACTGTTCCACCCCTCTGGATCTAATACCATTTCTACGGGTCCAAATTCTTTTTGGAAATATAGTAATGCTAAAGAAATGTGTTCTTCAAGTACCTACTGGGAAAGATTTGCAGTGACACACAGTTCTTTCTGTCCCCAGTGGCTCTGAGAAAGAGTACCAGTTATGGGTCAGTTCTGGCAAGAAAAAGGCCTCGTAACCACTCATTGGTAAGTGTCAGGGAAACCTAAGGTAGGCTGATTGCATAACAGACTGTAACCCTGAAGTCTCAAAGTGACAGTTAATCAGTCTGAAGCTTAAATACCCTCAACAATGAAAATCTCATGCAATGCTCATTCATACATTTACTCAATAGCCCCAGACACTTACTCCACCCCAGGCTTGGAGAACATCTCTTCATTCTGCAGCTTATGGTCTAGTTGGGTAGAGAAGGTGAATTTTTCTTCACTGCTGTTTTCCTTGACAGACAGAGCTATCTTGAAAAAATTTATTAACTTGTTTATTTACTTCATTACATAGGCATGAAAGCAACATAAATTGGAATCTCTTTCCTCACACATTATTTTCCACATTCCAGTCTTAAAGTTCTCTGTTCCATTTCCTAGCCACTAAGCAGCCTCCATTTTACAAGAATCTTCTAAAATCCAGCCATGCCTCTAAATCCAATATTTATTTAACACCTGCTCCATGCCTAAAACTTTTCTCAGCATCAGGAAAAAAATGAGATAATCACATTCAGACTCTTCAAGTCTTCGTGGCCTAAAGCACCTTGCTTTGCTGTTTCTGCAGCTGAGTTTACCAGCATTGCTCTTGAGGTTTTCTATAACTACATCACACTTCTCCTAAAATAGTTACTAGAGCAAATTAGCTAAAATAATACCTATTCTTGGATCAGGAAGTCTGTGCAGTGTGGTCCGTGAAAATAGAGGGATTCAAACAAGGGGAAGGGCAGGATCTGCAGCAGACCCTGCAATATGGTAATGGGAACAGTGACTCCTGCTAGAAATCTTAGAGCGCTCCCTCTTACAAGCAAGATCTTTCTTTCTTTCTTTCCTTTCGTCCTTCCTTTCTTCCTTTCCTATTTTCTAATCCATTCAACAATCCTCCAGGGATATTACCCTTTTTCAACTGATCTGAAGAACATTTTCAAATGATCTGGAAAATCCAAACCACCAAGTTTTTTCTATGAAATGTATATTCTACTCTTAGAATATATGGGGTCACCAAGTACATAGCTGAGGACTAAAGTCCCCTCAACTATTTCATAATTTTTAAAATGTTGACATCTTTGTAAATCTTTGTCAGCAATAAAGTGAAAAGAATTGAATATTTAGGTATATTTATTTTAATAAAATGCATTAATTTAGATAAAATCACGAAGATGACAACTTGCAGCCTGAGAATGGCTTCACACACCACGGCTGCTCTAAGGAATCCTAAGAGCCTGTCATTCATGATGGGACCTTAGCAGTCGCTCTGCAGGCATTTTTTACATGCTCTGAATTCTCAATTGTGGACAAGCTCCTGGTTATCCTGGTGAGTTGGTTGTATTTTATTGCTGTCATGGAAGCTTCCTTTGTATTAAAAGTTGGAAGTCACTATGATTTTTGTTCTGAACAGAGCACTGAAATTGCATTTGCACCACATGAAAAGCAAAGGCAAGAGCTCCCCAAGTTGTACTCAATAATAAATCTGAAATAAAAGACAAGGAACATTCATTCTATTCTTAAAAAATGAAATCCACATCAGTGCACAGGGGCCTTGAGAATTCTATGGAGCCTAAGAAATTTAAAGCACGAACGAGCAAAAGAAATCACTTGGCAAGTCCCAGTGATTTCCTGGGAAGGTCTCCATTCTGTAAACACTGATTTGCACTTGGCTTCTGAGCTTCCATCACCGTGTAGCCTCGTGTCTAAGCCTTCCCCGGCAGGGCCCCCTGAGGGGAAGGCAGCAGTGGGAGGGAAACTCAGAGACAAACCTCTCTGTTGCTGTTGAGCAGCTCTGGCTACTGAGCTGACAAAAGGAAAACTCTATTTGCTGAACTGACATGGGTGAGACAACAGAGAACACAGCAATTCCTAACACAGTCCAACTTCGTAAAAAATACTAAGCACCAACATGTATTAATACATTTACTTTGGCGCTTATGGGTCTATGTGGGGGTAAGCGGTTAAAAGGAGGAATGTAAGGCCAGTAACTTGCCTAACACGTACAGACCTAGTGCTCCTGTCAAGGCAGAAACTACGGGGCCGTCATCACCCTCAGAGGGACACACAGGGGAAGTCAATGCTGTGCGACGCACTGACACAGCTACACATTCCGAGCCAAGCACCGTGTCTGAGGAAGAGTTTTCTCTTTCCTTTTCAAACTCCTCTGCTTGGGCACCTTGCTTCTGCAGGGGGTCCTCCATGTCAGCCCACTTCATGCTCGTTCAGGAGGCACAGACCTCTTTGCCCAGAAGCCCTAGAAGAACGGCAGCCACATCAGGGTGCCGCCCTCGCCCATGGTGAGGTGGGTCTGACCACACCCACAGCCAGCAGCCTGGATCCATATTTAGTTTATCTGCACACAGGGCATGAACATCCTTACAGAACTAAACTGAGCCATCTTCCAGCTACTGCACTCCTGCCACAGGGACCGGAAGACTCCGCCTCTCCTTCTGCCCTCCTGGAGGCCATCCTCTTGGAGAAGAGGTCCCCAGAGATGCAAGGCCAATTCGTCCCAAAGCCCAGGCACCCAGCCAGGAGCCAGCAGGGAGAGGTGAGCCCCTTCCCTCCCTCAGGTGTATTCTCTTGGCTCACATCTCTGCTCTTGAAACCAAACTCACGCATAGAGCTGCTTCTCCATGTGGGGGTGCAGGGACAGTACAGGTGGGCACCCACTACCCACCCACGATCAAGCTCAGAGAAACCCTAAAGGTCTGAGATCAAGACCCAACTCATGTCTAGGAAGGTTCAGTTTTTGTGTTTGTTTTCATTCCTCCAGGCAGACTGCCCTTCTCTGTGTCCCATAAAATTAAGTGTGTCCACTACTCTTCCTACATAAAATTAAGTGTGTCCACTACTGTCTGTCTTAATAAAACATGAGCTTCTTCCAGCCTGGGAACACATCGTACCCGTCCCAGTGTCTTGTCCAGCATCTCAGACCCTCACAGGAGGCGGTCAGATGACTGTATGAGTCAGACACACCTGGAATGGAAGAACTCCAGCGACGGAGAGTTATGGAGTTGAATTGGGTTCTATTATGGCCTTAGGCTGAAGTGGCCTTGAGGGTTCTAGTCAGAACTGAACTCTGAATTCTACCTCCACAGCAAGCTCACTTCCCACGTCTGCTTCACACTCAGCTTGCAACTGAAACCACACTGAATGTTCATGGGTTGTTGTTTTTTTTTTAAATCTTTCCTCCTGCAATTTTTCCCCCTTTTCTTTCTTTGGAGGAAGTGTTATTAATCTGGGAAGTACTGCGGTGAGAGTAGAATTTCTCTTTTCTACTAAAAAAGTATTTTCATTTTTATGATTGTTATTCTATAAGCACAATGTCTCAAAAATTTTATTTTGTAATATTCAATCCTGAATTTGAACATGATGAAACACTAACCTAAATCTTGCCAGGAAAGGCAAGGTTTAAGAAAGGCAAGGTTATAAAACCACCTTAATAGTTTCCATATTTTTCATGTATATAGCATATATTTTTACTGGTCACAGAAGCAACATGAACTCTAGTACCAAACAATGTACATTATGAAAAGTCCTACTGAGCCTGAAAGTATGTTTGAGAAAGCACAGGACTCAGTGTCTACTTTGCTTTCTGTCTACGCTCATAAGAGTATTTGGGTATATAGCTTTGTAGCAAGAGATGGAGCACTCTTCTTATGAGCATCCCTCTCACAAAAGCTGAGCAATGGAGCACATTTGGAGAGTTTTAGAAATAATAAAGTTGGTTAAGAGTAGGGAAACTACGTTGCATTAAACGGCTTAACCTATACAAACATGTATCTTTAATAAGCCTTTCTGCATGTTAGTGCAGAGGAAGCTCCTCCTGGTTTCAGGAATATATTTGCTTTCATCCTTCCCTCCTTTTAAAATGACAGTGGTATGGCTGTCAGGGCAGGAAGAGCCTTAGGGAGAATGCTGGCATTCCTTCATGCATGCATACCTTCTCAAGGCTGCAAAACCAAGTGGAGAACAGAGGTGGGGACTGCTTTGGGGGAGGACACTGATATCTAGGCTGCTTTAGACCCTCTGAGGGAAATACTTTGACCAAGGCTGCTATGAGCCATGTCTTGGGCTGAGTAGTACATTATACTACTTAGTGTAGTGGGCTGTACGTAGCGCCATTTATGTTAAATCTGAGCAAACCAAAGCTCACAGAGTTTTGAGTAACTTATCCAACTAAATGGCAGAACAAAGCCTCCTGGTTCCCTCATCCAGCATGAGTGTTTTGCCCACGTTGAGTGGACACAGTGATGCATTCGCTACATCCCAGAAAAGGTAAGTGGGTGGATGTTTAAGGATACTTAGTAAAATGTTACTCATCTGTTTACTTTTCTACAACTTGGCTCCTCTGTTGACTTTTTTAGTTGGTTATTTGAGCAGGGTATTTAAGCAAATGTGAAGCAGGTTATTAAGAAAATAACAGGAAAATATTCATAGCTGAGCAGCAGAAATTTTGAACTCAGCTTTTCATTGCTTAACACTTTTTCTTTGAAAACCCCTTCCTCAGTGTTCCTTTGACAGGGGCTGTTGAGTAAAAATCATCTCTGGGTGGCTTGGTAGGATGTCCCAGGAACGTGAGGACCTAGCATCTTAACAGAAAGCCAGCATTTAATGACTACTTCCCAAGGCCCCTGACTACAGTCATCCATGGAGCTGCCCGAGGGTGGTGGCCTCCCAAAGGAGAGGGTCCAAAGGCCGGCTGAGAAGTAGGGTCAGGCAGGTTGTGTCATGAAAGGCAGATCCTTGTGATGGGAGGAGGCTGACCATCATTGGCTATTCAGAAAGCTACAGAAAATCTAAGAGTAGGAGGAAACATTATGAAGGTAGGTGATTACCAAACTCTGTTAGGGAATACCAAATCTTTTTAGCTTTTACAATGAGATCTGACACTAGAATCTGCTGACAATACTTGTCAGGAGCCTTGTATACCTACAGGTTAAGGGACCCACATGACGCAGGGCAGAGGCAGGAGAGAGAGCTGTCCGGGAAGTGCTGTCACTGGGAGAATCATCCTAACTCTCATAAAGCCTCTCCGCTTCACTAGCAGTTTGCAGGGCCTGGGGAAGAAGGACACACTGACACCACAAGAATCCAATGAGCCAATGTCAGCATGTAGGAAACTCTATACAACAAGGGGCTCAGCTTCTCTCTCTTCCAGCCATGCAAGAAATCTGCCGTAAAATGGAAATAGCGGGGATAAGGTTACATGAATTAAACTACTTCTAGTAATAATCTCTCTTCTTCATCACATTCAGGTCGCAAGACAGCCAACACAAGTTCTGTCAGGAGCTGGGCCCTCTGGCGGCGCTCCAGCACTTGCCAGGACAACCAGTGCCCAACTCTACCAACGGCAAAGCCAAGACAGCTCTTTGAAGCTTGGGGGACGTGTGCAAAGATGACAAGCTGCCAGCCCCAGTTCTGGTGGGTCTCATTTTGATCTTCTGTAGCCCTCCTCTGACGAGGGCAGCTCTCACAGGTCACGTGTTGTCATCCAAACCCATTCCCACGTGGAGAAGTCTTTACACAGCCCCTGGCTTTGGCTGAGAAGTTTTGTTAATATTACTTCAGAGAATAAAATCTGATTTCAATACCGCAGAGTCATAAAGCACATACAGCAGGAAAAACTATTCTTGTCCATTCCACTGGTTTCAGCAAAGACCCACATCCACTTGCTCAGATCCATTAAAATGGGCTCTGCGTATGTGAAGCTCTGCGAGTCCCCCCACCCTCGTCATCCTTCTTCGTCTCCTTCCTTGAACTGCACACTAGTCTCAAGTCTCCTCCGTCTGAGTCTACTCAGTCTTATAACTCAGCTCTCACAGAGATTTGATTTGTAACCCGAGGGTTTAAGTATAAAAAGCCTCATCCTCTGGTAAATATGAATTGTTTAATCCTGACAGAATGTATCAAATCAAAGTCACAGAGTTTGGTTTGTGTTCTGTACAATTCATATACTGAAATGTCAGTGTTAACATTTATTCACCACCCACTGCTTCTCTGAGCACTATACTAGATGTAAGAACTTGTATGCCAGATGTGAAGAAATGTATCACACTAGTTACATGTCACCCCACCCCAGTCCCGGCATCTTTCACAGCAAATTTAGAGTAGCTGTGATGATCATCATCCCCAAAAATGAAGAATAAAAAGGCCTCAGTAAAGTATGTGCTGTGCCCAAGGTCAGATAGACAGCATAACAGATTCCAGAGTCCTTGGATTCCCTGACTCCAGCACCTGTCTGTGCTAAAAGCCACTCAGCAAAAGGACAGGAAAGACTGATGAGCAGGGGATGCACCCAGAGGGGAGGTGAGGGGTTTTGAGCCTGATTTAAAAGAGGGGAGGAATACAGGCAGTAGAATTGGGGTACACAGTCAGTGAAGGGGGGTTAAACAGAGAATGAATGCGGCAAAGATGACCATATTTGGGGAAGAGCATCTGTATCAAGGAAGAATGAGACAGGACCGGGGAAGGAGAGGGTGACTCTACAAAGGTCTCAATGCAGAGAAGTTTGACTTCACAGTGTACATTCACAGAAAAGGAAAATCTGATTAAATACGCATTTAAAATATTTCAGTGTATAAATGTTAAATGGATTGCTGGGTAGAAAATACATTTAGAGACACTGAAAAAAAACTGCAAATTGGCTTTAGTCCCTCCAGTTCCACACTGGGCCCTCACACATGCTCCTTATCTCCAAAAAGAGGACAAGCATCTGCTCTGGGCTGGGAGATATGAAATGCCACATGCTTTTCTTTTCTTCCCTTTAGGATACACTTACGTTTATAAATCAAAAAGGGCCACTCACAAAACACATCTTCAAAAAATCAGCCCATATAAAATCATGCAGAGCCCTAAAGGAGAAGCTGAAATCTGGGGACAAAGTGAACTTGGAGGATGAGTCCATTCTTGTGGTGACAATCGTCTTAAAGGTAGGGAAAGCTCTAGCATTATCTGCACAGAGTGACTCTGAAGCTCTGTGAGGGGTCCTTCGTCATGACTGCCAAAGAACAATAGGTGTAATAGATGAAGGACCTGAAAAAATGGAAAACATCCACAAAGTCTAAATTTAAGGAAGCTACTTTGGGTGTTAGAAGTCCCATGTTAGGTATACTTTCCTTTTTCATCACAACCCTCTCATCTTCACTCCTGAAAATTCCATGCAAATACAAAAATAAATAATAAATTCAAAACACTCACCAGTACAGAATGTACCAAAACAAGCTTTCTGACTTCCTTACCATCTTCCTAATGAAGGCAGTTTCCACACACACACACACACACACACAAATTCATATTAAGCTTTTGGAAATACTTATACAAGTTTATCAAAGTAAGTAAACATCTGCCTTACAATGAATCAAAACATGCTCAGTAAAGCCATTGAAATCTGTGATCATTTCATCGTCCTCCCTCCCCGTCTCCTAATGCATTTACTTGAAAGCCAGTGTAGGGAGGATGGCACCACGTGTGCCTCCTCTCACCTCCTTTACCACCTTTGGCTTCCCTTGTTCATGTTTGTTACATTTAACCCACCACCCATGGTTTGAGTTACACAGTAACCAGCTCCTACCACATGCCTCTTTCTATAAATCTGTCTTCTAAAGTGGGTGCAGCAGTCAAAATTAGTTTGGAATTCTGAAAATTCAATAGATTTATAGAAGAAATAGACTGATTTTGAAATAATACAGCTAAGTCAGGTATCTAGTTACATTTCTACAAAGGGAATCATAGGACAGAAAAAGAATTTAATCAATCCATCTTGGTTTTTGTTAGCAGTTCTGAATAAAAATATATTAATGTAGTAATGACTACAAACAGGTTATTAAAATTATCTTAGAAACTCCATTACATTTGGGCTTTCCTTGTCCCCTAGTAATGTTGGATCATAATCTGATTGTGGGATAAATAGCAACAGTTCAGAACTGACTTAGAGTTGACCCCGACCACACTCGCACCACAATACTACACACTAGGTGTGCAAAGAGCAAGATGAGTGTTGCTGTATGTAAGTGCACATGGAATTAATTTGATCATCTAGTAAGAGTGAGGCTCTTGTCTATTTCCCATTATAAGCACAGACTAGCAAGAGGCTGGCTACTCAAGGGTACACTTCTTAAGACACTCCTAAAGTTCTTGCTTCCTGAAGCTGACTGATCTTAATGGGGAATCAGACTTTGCAAACTTGGCCTTGATAATACCATGTGTCAAATAACCAGACAGTTGGTCTAAACCAGAAATGAATATTTATCAGCACCACATTGAGTTTGCCATTAAACTGTAGACAGAGGTCCCACAGCAACACCCTTGGCATATCCTGCTTGAATCATGCTCAGGCTTCACAGCAAGCAGCCTCACCCATGGGCTCCACAGCACAGGGTCCAGGAAGGAGGACACACATGCTCCTAGTGCATGGAGTTTGCACACATGAGGCACAGGCCCTGCTGTCCCCTCCCAGACTCCCGGAACCAGCCACAGTCGGAGCGCTTCCTCCCTCCAAATACACTGGGGTTACTCCAGAGGGAACACAGAGAAAAACCCTAATGACAAGAGAGGGTGCTGCACACCAAGAACACAGTACAGGGATGAGAGGGTAGAGACCTTGTCCCCTGCCGTCACTGCTCCGTCGGCAGTGCTCAGGAGAGAGGCTGGCGCACACACAGCAGTTCAGTAAGGACTGGAGCATGTGAACACCGACTGCATTACAATCATCACAGTTGCCTAGAGGCATTTTCTGAACAAGCTCCTATTAAGAGAAGTCTTGGGCTGTGGAGTGAGACCAGTGGAAGCCCAGTGTGCCTTTGAAACTAGCAAGGTGATGCAAAAATTTCCCTTGCACAAAACATTACAATTTCAGGGGTGGGGAGGGTATAGCTCAGTGGTAGAGTGAATGCTTAGCATGCACGAAGTCCTGGGTTCATTCCCCAGAACCTCCATCAATAAATATATAAGCAAACAAAGAAACCCAACTATCACCTTACCCACCCCCCAGGAAAAAAATTACAACTTCATATACTTTAATAGGCCCAATTCTGTGATACAAAGATTTGTACACCAGAAATTAATACATTATCTCTGACTATACTTTGAGTAAAAAAAAAAAGATTTGTTCATCAGCCCTCTAAAGTGACACATTTTCCAGGCCCCCACGTAGGAAGCTTACATTTGCGTACCTCTAGCCCTGACACTCAGAGGCCTGAAGTTCCACTCTATCTAAATTTTACGTGTCCTATTTGGGAGGATGTATTCCATTCAAGGAGTTATAAGGAGTAACATGTAGGCACCCACTGGGGATTTTGATATGTTAGCACCTGCTGCTTAAAAGGCTGCAAACTGAACTTTCACACAGCTTAAAAAAGAAGACTGAAGCTATTATGAGTAGTCTTTCCCCATGAAGCATGCACACCTCGCTCAGAAAGCCTAGTTCTCTTGTAATATGTGTGCAAGAGTGTGAGGGGTGTGTGTTCTATGTCACAACCTCTCTTCCTTGAATTAAAAGCAAGCACTGTCTGAAGTAAACAAGAAACATGGGCGTGCGCGGGGCTTCTCAGACACTCGCAGGATTCGGGATGGGTGAGCACCAGACCTTGTCAGCTGGGACCAGTGCTGACACGGACACAGAGAGCGAGGCCCAGCTGGTGGGGGAGCCTCCCTCATCACTCTCACTGCCGTCCAGACTCTGCTGTGATGCTTCTAGTTTTAGACAGAGAGAGTCCAAGCCCCTCCTGGGTGTGCGAGTCTGTAGAGTCACAGCCCAGCTCTGCCGGGGTCACAAACTGGACGTTGTGAAGGAAGTGAGGCCTGAACGGAATTTTTCAACTTAATGTTTTCTCTGTTATTTCTCTAATATGTATTTATCATAATAATATATATCTTTTTTTTAATCTAGAGAAGCATTTCCTTCAAAATATCGAAGTATTTTTACAGCCAGTCTCCATGACAGATGGTTCAGTGTTCTTGATCAAGGGAATGCGGAGGAAAAATAACTGCAACCCGGAGGTAATGACAGTCACACCTCAAAAACACAACCAACATCCTCTTAGGAAAATATTAGCTTATAGTTTGCAGCTCTGTCCACTAAAATAATGACCAATGTCAAATGGTTGCATTTGCTACCCATAGAAGCCACTTGAAAAACAGATGCATGCATTACTGCTCTTACTGAATTCTTATTTTTATCCTAATCTTATTAATATTGAATCCATGACCATTTAACACCTGCTGAAGACATGGAACTGCTGGAGATGAAATCCACTGGTCTAAAGAGAGGTGCTAGAGAATCAATCTGCCAGTGTTATGATCTTAACTTTTCAAACACTTAATCAACCACAAAAGTTATTATCTGGTTCAGGAATTGAAATCAATGAAACATTTCTGTATGCATTCATGCTTAGAACTCTGCAAGAGAGGACTGTGTGCATGGTTTACAAAGACGTACTCTGTTCTCTGTCTCTGTATTTCCACTTCCTAAGCAAAATGACATGCTTTATTTAAAAGCGCATTTTTCTGTCTGTAGGCTTTTAGATCAGCTGCCAAGAGCCAATGTTGACCTACTGACACACCTTTTTTGAGTGCTCCACAACACTGAGCAACACTCCTCATTCAATCAGATGATCAGCTTATAACTTATCACGCTGTCTAGCCCCAAGCCTTCTTGGTCCACCTCATGCCACCAGCTCAGAATTAGAAAAGGACTTCACAAAAAATGTAATGAGATCTCTAATTTTTACGCCTTGTGGGGCACGGTCCCCACTTTGAACCTGAAATCTGTGGTACTAACTGTGATGGACCAGTTTTTTAAAGTGCACACTTTAAATACGCTCCCCTGGAGGGGCAGAGTCATTGATCTGGGGGTTATGGGACGGCGGGTTGTTAAGTGGGAAACAGAGCAGTTGAGTCATTTCTCCTTTCCCATCCAGGAGACTGAACCACAGAGAGGTAAGAGCAGGATAATGGCACAGAACTGAACCTGAGCTTTGGGGTCTGACAGCCGAGGTTCAATTCTCAGCCTAATCACTGAGGGAGTGTGAACTAAAGCGAAGGTCCCATGATTTCATCATCTCATAATGACAACAACACCCAGCTCCTCTGGTCACTGCTGGCACATCTCGGCGGCTTGGGCAACATGAACACCCATGGCTCCACACACACTGGCCTTCCTCTGCCAGCTGTAGTCCCTCAGAAGGATACTCAGCTTCTATGTCACCCCCACTGCAGGGGGAGGAGGCTAGTAAAATATTCCAGAACATCGGAACAGAGCCACAACAGGCCTAGTAAGATCACAGGTCTTCCCCGAGCTCAACCCGACAGCCAGCATAAGACGAGGCAAGGCAGTTAGAAAGACCTGTTTTCTCTCCAGCTGCTTCCTTCCTTCACAAGAAAAATCACAGAAATCTCTGCTTCTGAAGTTTCAGATATTTCTTCACTTAAGAGGTGAATTTCTCAAGTTTTTATCTATTGGATACTTTATTAATTACCGTAAGATGTTATATGCCAACTTAATAAAACTGGAAAAAATGAAATAATAACAAATAAATGAAATTTAGTAAGAGAATACACAGATTCACCCCAAGTATCCTTCATGGGTCACTTGAAAATTATCCTAGTTTTAAAGATGTAACCATCGTTACAAACATGTTAGCTATTGAACGAGGCCACAAATATAATTTTAGCCCACTAATTAAAAGAATTTTAAAATCTGTACCCAAAGTACTCTTGAAAGTATCACTTATTAGAGAAAACTAATTTGTATACTCATTTTTTAATCAACTCCGAATTTTTCTCAGAATTCTCTTACATTTTTTAGATTCAAGAGTTAGATATGAAATGATTTATAACTATGCCATATGGAAAAGAACACCCCGTTTTGCCCTTACGTGTTTCAGACTTCTTTTGTGCAATTTTTCCTGGAAAACGGCCTCCAGCTCTGGGGAGAAGACACCCCTTCCCTCTGGGGAGAGCGCGTGGCCACTCCTGATGAAGGTGACGTCACTAGTAACAGGGAGGGGGCTGCAGGGTGTGTGAATCATGTAAGTGGCTTTGGTGAGAAAGACAGCAAGGCTGCCAGGGCTCATGGGAGACTGCTTAGACAGTGCCGTTCTGGAGCCCAAATCACATCCCAAGAGCAATGATTTTCACCTGCTCCAGGTCAGGGACGCTTTCATACCGTCGTGAGACCAAAGAAAGGGTAAGGCAGGTCTGACTGCAGGAAGTTGCTAGTACAGCATTACGAGACATCAGGGTATAACACAGTGTTTGGAAGTTTTTTCAAACAAAACTTTAAATGGGACTCATATATATCAGATGTGCTCAGGCTGAAAATAGAGTGAGGGGCCCAGAGCACTGCCTTGTTTATTCCCCACCCCCTTTTTTCCTGCTTAATGGTACCTGAGGTACCACAGGTTTCCAATGCCTTTGAAACAGGTTGAAAAGAACCAGCATCACTGAGAAAAAAAAGGACTTGATTTGATGTCAAACCACCTTTCCAGACTGTCAACTCCTGGGCTACTATTCACAGCTGTGTTAACTTTGGCCAATTATTTTAGCTCAGTTTCAGTTCCTTCATCTCTAAAATGCGAATAAAAACATCTAAGTTTTAGGATTGTTGTCAAGATTAATAATGGAAGTAAAGTAAATATGTAAAAAACCAATTACAAAGGCCAGTAGAAGTTCCTCTGAGAACTCTGAGCTAGGATTGTCTGAGCCTAGGTAATCACAGCTAATTGGGAGCAGTCCATTTGATAAGGCAGAGTTTAGATTCAGAACCTAGGGACATGTATCATGAGATTCTTTGTATTTGATGGGGTAGGTAATTAGGTTTATTTATTTTTATTTTATGTATGTATGTATTCATTCATTCATTCATCCATTCATTCATTTATTTATTTTAATGGAGGTACTGGGGACTGAACCCAGGACCTCATGTGTAGTAAGCACACACTGAACCACTGAACTATAACCCTCTCCCAAACTCTTTGCATTTTTGACATTTTTTGGTTTTATGACATTTATCTCACTGTTTTGAGGAAATCTTTAGGAAAATCTATTTAATCAGGAATTTCGTTGAGTCTAGTACCTGAGAATGTGCTTTACTAAGATAACTTTGTTTTTCAATTCATCAGTGACAACAGAACAACCACTGGAATCCACGTGAATGACAGTAACAGTCATTTTCAAAAATGCACAAGGACAGTATTAGGCCAAGGCCCCATCTACCATGGGTCTACGCAGATGCCTGTCCACAATTTTCGAAGCTCCTAAAGATTAGAAATGGCCATAATCACATCTGACTCTACTCTATCTTCTATTCCTCACCTATTGTTTTACATTTGTTCCTACTGTATTCTGCATTTTCATATTGATTCAATAAAAATGGGTTAGATAACCACTTTATTTGCTTATGGCTCATATTACTACCTTGGAGGAGGCGCATCTGGGCAGCCTGTGTCTCAGCTAAGGTCACTTCTGCACCTGCAGTCAGCGGGCAGCTCAGCTGGGACTGACTCACGTGTCTGTTGCTTGGTGCTGGCTCTAGGTGGATCCCCATCTCCTCAGCAAGCTAGCCCGGCCTTCTTCATACAGCGGAGGAAGAGTTCCCACCAGCAAGATGCTTTTCAAGAGTCCATGTAGGGGAGGACTGCATGAAGGACCACAAAGACAGTGAGTCATCCATCACTTACTGAGGGCTGTGACAGTCATCGACCACACATGATACTCAAAACTCAAGACAGCATTCCTACCACACACCTACTTTCATTCATGAGTTGTTAACCCTCCATTCTTTACACCAGCATTTTCCACAGGGTATTAAGAAGTTTGGAAGGGAGTGTCTTTGAAATAACCATTGATTTTTCCCCCCAGGTATTTCTTACCTCTGTCTTGCTCTCTGTCGTGAGCTGTCTTAAGAGACAGATCATTTCCTCAGAGAACAGAAGTTACAGAAGAATATGAGGGATAACAGCTGTTTGTTGCCTCTGAGTTTTAAAAATTCAGTTTCCTAGGAAACAAAAACAATTCATGGCATGAAGATTTAGGTGGCAATCGCATGGGAAAATCCCAAAACAGTGAGGTATATAGGACATGTGCACCATTTCCTGAATAGAAACCAAGAGGAATCAGGAAGCCCTCACAGAACAGCTAAATCGCATCTCTAAGACAGAGCCTTGTAGAGTCATACAGAACTTCTTGCACCGCAACATGGAACAGATCAGTGAAATGATTCCATCAATCTGAGAATGTTAGGGAAGGGATAAAGTCACTGGATGTGATGACACACGTCTCAGCAACAGCTGTGCAGGCCGGCTCCCCAGGGCCAGACAGCAACTAGGACAGCTCGGCAGGTGCCCAGTGTACACAGATGACACAGAGGGCCAGGTAGGTGTCATTCCACATTCTACTACCTCCTAACTCCTTGGCTGTAGAAAACTCCAAAACACAGACACACTCATGGATAAAATGGAGAGATCTTGCATTGCTACCAATTTGGGAGCAAAGAATTAAGCTGTAAATCAAATGAGTTATTTAAAATTATAGACCAGTATCCATCTTACATCTATCAGTTCGTAGACAGACTGGCACAAGTATATGGAATACGTGGTCCCCACATTGTTTTCCTAGGCAGTGTTCTGTGGTCAAATAGGTTTGGGAAATGCTGTCTTTTCCTTTTGGAAATCAAAATGCCCATTAACACATTAATGTCTTAGAGAAGACCCACAGGAAAGACACCCAGTATTTCCCCAGGTATTTGACCTGGGAGAGCCTTCTGGAGAAACTCTGTTGCTGAATGATCCTGGGCAGACACATTAGTAAGCAATGCTCTCAATTTACCTTCTTAAATCATAATTTTACTCTTTCACTCACTCACTCACAAACCTTCAATAAGTTTCAATGGATCTTTAGATTTTTTTTCAGAAAAATTTCTTTTTTAAGAGTCTCCACAATGCAACCTGCTCTAGTAATCAGTTTTCACTATTTTCCTGTGTAGATCCTTTCCTTCAGCTAGGTCAAGCTCTTCACTTTCCTTAACGAGGTGCACTCATGTTTCTAAGTATAAATCTCAACTTCCCATGGTCTCTACAGACCACAAACTAAGTGGCCATTTGGGTTCTACTCTCCCAGAAATGTCACAGAGCTGCCCCAACCATTCCAGCTCAAACTAGCTGTTCTCTGATAACGCATGAGCACGTCACCCTGTTACAAGTTGGCTTCTATGGTGCTTTGCCCTGGCAGGAATGATGCCAGTATGTTTACACATCATTCAACAAATCCAAATTCCTATGGTAAATGACTGTATTTTGCATTACTTTTATATTAATTTCAGTGGCTGGCTAAATGTCTACCCCTAAAAATGAATAAATACGTGCATTTTTCTGAGTGTAGAAATTTTACATGCATTGGGAATGACTGCAAATTTTAAAACTAATGAGGTAGAACACAGCACAAATGGAATTTCAGTGGGTGGCAATAAGACATCAGTTTGACTAAATAAGTTTGTTAGAGAGCATGTCACAGTGTTCACTATTCACAAGTCCTGGGACGTACTCTTTCCATTCATCATGTAAAAAATGAGGTATTGGTGTGATGTATTTGGGAAGAATTGCATGCATCTGTGACATTTCTTTTAAAAAGCAACAATTGCATAATTAAAAGGGAAAAAAACCATGGCTGGACAATGCACCTGTCAGTTGTTGAGCCAAGAAAGACATGCATAAGTCCCTGAAATCTGAAAAGGAGACAGAAATCACAGTAGATAAAGAGAAGCTGAAATTCAACTAATTTGTCCCATGCAATTCCTGCAGGATTGCCATGGGAAAATAGTTAATAAATGTTCATTTCACCCTCAGCATACTCAAGCACCATACATCCTTGAAAAAGTCAATTTATCAATTTTTAGGAAAGACCCTAGGAACTGATAAACTGTAATAGGACCAAATTGTCTAATCTAGAATGAATATAAGGCAATTAGACTTTCTGATATTGGTGTTTATCATTGCTGCTAAGATCTGTGTAATCATCTGCCAACCTGCACTTACTGGTGTAATTAAAGTTAAACATTTTCAAAATTTTATTCCAGGAAGAAAGCTATTCATAGGCCATCTTTATTTGAGAAAACTAATTTTCTCCATGGTTATTAATTACTGTGATATACTGAATGGAATATATATATATTCCATTCTGTATATATGTTTATATTATAAAATATATATTATACATAAACATCATATATATATATATATATATATATATATATATATATATACACACACACACACACACACATTTAACTTTTTATTCTATAAAAGTAACATGTAAGAATTTGGGGGATAGAGTATATAGTTGCACAAAAAGCCGTCTTTTTCCAGAAAACATTAGGCGATGTCTTTCCTGTTCTCTGTAACTCCTTCCATGCTGGCCAAATGAGCCACTAAGTACTCTAAAGATCTGTAATGAATGGTGACTCTGTTTTCCACTTTTATGTTTTTCATGCCCACAGCATAACCGGTGCTAGGAAGAAACTGCTTTCTTTCCGGCCTTGGACCTAAATGTCAGTCTTCACTTGGTTGGCTTAGCGTGTCCAAAGAATAAAACCATTCCTTTGTCACGTGAAGGAAACACCACAAAACAAAATTCTCAAAGGAGAATTATAATTCTCTAAAATGGAAAAAGCAACTCTGAGAATGGGAGTTTTCCCAAAAGGAATAAAGGAGTAAGACTAGCTAGGGGAGGGGCTGGGAGAGCGGCGGGAGGCACTGGCAGCAGCCCCATCCGGCCTGGCCGCGTGGGGGGCGGGCGGCGCCGAGAGTCCGGGCGCGGGGCGCGGGGCGGGCGACTCTGAGGGTACGGGTGGGGTCGCGCTCAGCGGCGGCCCGAGCTCCACAGAGGCTTCCGCGCCCGTCGCCGGAGCGCCCGAGCGGCGGGGGCACAGTGTTTCGGCCGGCGGGAGGGGTGCGGAGCGACGAGGGCTCCGGGATGCTCCCCGCGCCCGCAGCCGTGCCCCGCAGCCCGGACGGCCGGCGCCCGCCCCGTCCTGCAAAGGCCCGCAGCCTCCTTCCCCCGCGGGGACCCGCGCCCGCCGGCCCGCCCGCTCCCCGCTCGCGATCGCTCGCTCCCTCCCGGCCTCCCTCCAGGCTCGGCGCTTCCAGCCCCCGCGCCGCGGCCGCCGCTCGGCCGCGCCATCCCGCCGCCCGCACTCACCTCAGCGGCCCATCCGGGAGCGCCCGGCCGTTGACCTGGTTTCCCCGCAAACCTCTCTGGTGGGTTATTCCTGATGGTGGGGTGGGGTTGTTACCCGGGAGTCGCCGGGGTTCGGGAGCGGGGCTGGCTTTCAACGGACCTGCAGTCCTCAGCCGCCCTCTGCTGGCACTTTCCCCAGGCCAGCAGCACCGCGCAGACGTGGGTCCGGGCCGCCCTCTGCGGCCGTGGCGCTGACGGCCTCGCTGACGGGCCGGGCCGGCGGGGAAACGGTTCCCGAGCTGAGGCGCAAGCGGACGGCCGCGCGCAACCGCCTTCCTGCGAGGACTGCGCGCACGCGCACCAGCGGGGCGGGAAAACTGCCGCTGCCCGTCGGCCGGGTCCCCGCGCGGGGCGCGGGCCCTGCTCAGCCCATCACGCGCGCCGGGGACCTCTAGGTGAGGGCGCCGGGCCGGGTCGCGGGCCGCCGGAGGCGGGGCGGCGGGAGGACGGCCACGGCGGCGCCTGCGCGCCCTGCCAGGCGAGGTGCTGCCGGCCGTTTTTGGAGATTTTTCTAGACTCTTTCCGTTAATATACTTTTAATATTCTTTTATGCTGTTATCACTATAACAGAATGTTTAATTTTGTTGCTTCTGAGTTTAATTAAAATAATCCTGAAGTTTTAATTGGTAATTGGCTTTGATTCAGAAGGTGAGAGCATTTCTTCTTTGTTGGTGTTTACAGTCTAGTACATGCAAAAGAAAATTTTTGCATATGATATTAAACTCAGAAATAAGAAAGATCAATGATTAGGTCTTTAAAATAGCTGAAAATACATGGGAAGTAGATCAGAATAAGCTAATCTCTGCCCAACTGAGTTTGCAGAGAAAAACCAAGGTAGACCGGGAAACTCAGACTTTTAGTAAATTTCATAAATTAGCTAAAGTAATCACTTATTCAAACTATGGTAAAATAGGAAAAATGTATGAAAATCTAAGAATTAGATGATTTAGTGATGCTTAAAGTGGGTAAACTTGAGGCATTAAGTAAAAGACTGTATTTGAGTAGATATGTGATTTGGGCAAATTTTTATGCCTGTTGAGGTAAGTTTTATCATCTGTTAAACAAGGATAATAATTTCTGGTTCACAATCCTTACTGAAGTTTAAAATAAATAAAATATGTGAAGTCTTTCAAGTAGGATGATCGTATAAATTGCTTTCTAAACTAGAAACTTTTTAAAATTATTGTAAGTGAAGGGTAGTGGTATCTATTACGCTAGAAAATTGAATGTAAACCAAAAGTGTCATAATTATTTAAAACCACCTGTCAAAATTCCAACATCTGTCGTTTCTGGGTCTGATTCTACATACTGGTTTTTTATCTTCAGATGGATTGTGTCCTTTGTTGTTACTTTTCTGTATGTCTCGTATATTTTGATTTGATGTTGGCTATTGTGTATGAATTAAAATTTATGCTTAGAAATAGACATGGCTCTTGTACTGAAAGGTCTTCAATGTGAAGTTCTGAGTCAGTCTAGTCAGTAGTTGGCCTGGGTGTAGGTTTTGTTTTTGCTGTAACTGCCTACATTGCACCACAAACTACAAATCTGTTCAGCATCTAACTGCTACTGCCTTGTGCTTAATTTGAGGCCTGGAGTGACAGATGTTTTTCCTTGTTGCTCCTGACCCACCTTCAACTTTCAGCTGCCCCTACATGCCTTTCCCACTGAGATTTCTCTCCAGTTCTTTCCCCTCATCACACAATACAGTGCTGTTGCTTGTTGCTCAGTTCAAGGGTTGTGGTGGGGACAGGGGTTCTCCTTTCTTCTACTCTAGCCTTAATCTAGGGAGTCAGTGTGCTGGCGGGCCTCTGCCGTGAGCTTTCTCAGCTTTCTTCTTCTTTCCTTTTGTGTCATTAAACTCGAGGTTTAACCTACCCTAGGATAGAGCAATCCCACTCCTGGGCATATATCTGGAGGAAACTCTAATTAGAAAAGATACATGCACCCCAGTGTTCATAGTAGCACTATTTACAATAGCCAAGACATGGAAACAACCTAACTGTCCTTTGACAGATGACTGGATAAAGAAATTGTGGTATATAATATATAAAATGGAATGCTACTCATTCATAAAAAAGAATAAAATAATGCCATTTGCAGCAACATGGATGGACCTAGAAATCATCATTCTAAGTGAAGTAAGCCAGAAGGAGAGAGGAAAAAAAAAAAAAGAACACAAATGAACTTATTTACAAAACAGAGACAGACTCACGGATATAGAAAACAAACATGGTTATCAGGTGGGAAAGAGGGTGGGGAGAGATAAATTGGGAGTTTGGGATTTGTAGATACTAACTACTATATATAAAGGACATAAACAACAAGGTCCTACTGTACAGCACAGGGAACTATATTCAATACATTGTAATGGCCTATAATTAAAAAATATGAGAAGGAATATATATACATATATTACATATATATATATGAATCACTATGCTGTACATCAGAAATTAACACAACATTGTAAATCAACTATACTTTAATAAAAAATTTTTTTTAATTAAAAAAATTAAGCTTTCTTTGTATCAATGAGGTGTTTTAGTCAGGAGTAAGTTTCTTGGCAGCCTCTGAGATAGCAGATCTCTGCTTGGTATCAATGCAATGTCACAGAATCAAGCTGGTTTCCTTCTCTTCGTTCCCACCCCCCTGTGGAAGACAGCTTTAGCTTTTGTCCCTTTTTTAGAGTCACTGAATATTTGCTTTGTGCCAGGAGTCAGGAAAGCTTTTTCCCCTTTCATTAGTGACTTACAGCTTAGTGTCAAATAAAAGAAAGATCTGGGAACCAAGCAAAGTTTCTTTCCTATGCTTCACTGAGTAGGATTCTCTTAGGTCTTCTGCTGTAGCTTCAATTTTTCTTGTTAAGTGCTTGATGGAAGGTGCATGGGAAAAAACTGTTGCATGAGCTAGGACTTCCGATGAGTCACAGAGCTGCAGGGCTACTAAACTCTGCTGGCTCACATGTAGTCTGTACATATTCATTCAAGTTTCAGCCGCCTTCTCCCCACTGGCATTATGACGGTTCATCTTCCTCCTGTACTGTGACCAACGTGAAAAGTTCATGTGCCCCATTTCTCTTCTGGGGTCCTGATCCCATTAAGAATTCAGAATAGCTGGCTGCGTGCTGATCTCAGTTTTCCAGGAGGTCAAAGAAAATTTATGATTGGAATTTATTCAGCTTCTTCCAAGCAGCAGTAGAATCTACCTATTTGCTTATGAGCCATCCAGTTTTGCATTATTTTGGGGATTACTCTAAGAATTAAATGCAGTTATTGATCTCACAGTCTAATTTAAGTTAATATATTTAGAACCACAGCATCTTTCTGCTGTTTCTGTCTTACAGAGTTCAAGTACATATATTTAAAAAACCTGTAAGACTATGCTATATTTCTATTTTAACATTCATGTGTATTTTAAATAAATTAAACAGCAATGTAGTCTTTTATATTTTCTCAGATTTTTACCTTTCCAATAGTCTTTATTAATTTATTAAGATTTAATTTATTTATGAAGATTTAAGTTTTTATCTGTTAGCATTTTAGCATTTTTGTAGAATATGTTTAGTGGTGAAGACTTCGTAATTTTTAAAGTTGAAAATGTGTTTCTCTTCAAATCAAGAAGAATCTTTTTTCTGACAAAGAATTCTGTGTAGTTGTTTTTTCTTCTATACTATGAAGTTGTCATTCCACTACCTTTTCATTTTCATAGTTTCTGATAAGCCATCCATGATAATTTGGATTGATGTTCCTTTATGTAATATATTATTTTTTTCTCTGCAGTTTTTCAAGGTTTTCTCTTTATCTTTATGAGCAACATGCTGTTAGCCTTATGTTTAGCTTCCTGTATCTGTAAACCGATGTCTTTTCACAATTTGGGGAATAATTCACCCATTATTTCTTCAAATGTCTTTTTCTGCCCCATTCTCTCTGTTATTTCTGTCTGAGTCTACAATAATCCAAGGTTAAGTTTTCATCTTATCCACAGGCTCTGTTCTTTTGTTTCTTCTTCATGTTGAATTTCTATGAATCTATTTTAAGTTAGTTTTTTCTTTCCTCTATCTCCTTTCTGCTTATAAACCCATCAAGTAATTTTTTAAAATTTCAGACAATATATTTTTTAATTCTAGAATTTCCATTTGCTACTTTTTGTGTATTCTATTTCTCTGGTAAAATTTCTTTTCTTTTCAATCATTAATGGAATAGGTTTCTTATCTCTAATATAATTAGAATCACTGCTGTTTAGGTCTGTGATTGATAAATTCAATGTCCACAAACATCAGCTTAGGCTTGACATTTGCTGATTGTCTTTTCCTTGAGAATGAATTACATATTCTTTCTTCTTGTGTCAACTAACTGGATTGCAATCCTGGATGTTATGAATGCTATGCCTTAGAGATTCTGGACTGTCTTATGTTGCTACAAAAATGTTGATGACTTTTAGGAGGCCATTAAGCTAGATTCAAACTGAAAACTTCTTGACTTTGGTGCATGGCAGTTCTAATTTTCAGTCCAGTCTTCTTGTGATCTGCCTCATGCACCATGACTCAGATATCATCTAGGTTCGCATTTACTCCAGTTGTAGCCCGCTGTGCTTTCATTCACTCATTTATTCACTTGATGAGTTCATCAAAGAGGCATTTATGTTGCAAATAGTAACAAATCTCTCACTGTGTGTCAGAATCCATGATAGATACAAAGAAAAGTTAAACAGAATCCCATCCCTAGAGAAGAAACAGACAGGGAATTGATCATCAAAACAGTAAAACAGCAAGCATTTTAAGAGTTGTCACAGGACTATAGTAGGCAAAATTAACCTCAGGGATGGAAGCTGATTAGGAGGTAAGAGATGATGCTTGAGCAGTTTGACAGACAAGTAAGAAATTAGTCTAGTGAAGAAAGTCAAAGGATCTCCCTTGGGGAAGCAGCTTGCTTTATAAGAGCACGGACTCGCAAGAGAACATGGTGCACCTTGGGAATACAGGGAGAGGGTTTTGCCGGGAGCTAAGATATCTCTTGATAAATCAGGGTCAAACGTGAATGCTAGTCAATGCTAGTCGAAGAATTTTGACTTTATTTCAAGCACTAGGAATTTAAAATAATCTAGACTGTCATTTAAAACCAACTGATGATCAAAATTATACTGGGGAAAAGCCAGTGTTTACTTGCACGGTTCTGATGTAGACAGCTGGGATGGTTTGAGAGGAAAGATGCTGGATTCAAGCTTGTTTATATTAATTTGAGGTAAAAAGTAACCTTGTGTCCTTAGGATTTCCACATAGAGCATAAAGTTTTTTGAATATTATGGTGGACCATGATAAGTTAAAGATGTGTATTATGAATCTTATAACAAACACTAAATTAAAAAGCAAAGAGTATTATAGCTAATAAGCCAAGCAAGGGTATAAATGGAACTATAAAAACTAACAAAATCAAAGATGCAGAAAGAGAGAAAAGGGAAGAAAAAAATGGATAGGACAAATAGAAAACAAGTGAGCAAGACAGTAACTTTAAACCTACTCATATCAATTGTCTCATTAAATGTACATGGCCTAAATAATTCAATTAAAAGGCAGAGTTTTTTTTTTTTTTTAGAATGGCTAAAAAAGCAAAACCTAGCTCTATACTGCCTACAAGAAACACACTTCAAATAAAGGCACAAGTATAGGTTAAAAGGAAGCATATAGAAAAGGGTATACCACAACTATTTATATTTATACCTATATTTATAGAAGACAAAATGTCAGAGATTTCAGTGCAAAAATATTACCAGAGATAAAGAAGGTCATTCATAATGATAAATTAATGAAGTCAAAAAATGCTAAATGTGTATGCTCCTGACAACAGATTCAAACTCCATGAAACAGAAAATTACAGAACTTCAAGGAGAGACAGATCCACAATTAGAGCCAAAGACATCAATATCCTCTCTCAGTAACTGA
This sequence comes from Camelus ferus, assembly GCF_009834535.1. Classification (NCBI taxonomy): domain Eukaryota; kingdom Metazoa; phylum Chordata; class Mammalia; order Artiodactyla; family Camelidae; genus Camelus; species Camelus ferus. Next base: position 36,613,870 of record NC_045713.1, on the reverse strand, counting down.
CAGAACAAGTCAACAGAAAATCAGCAAGGATTAAAAAAAAAAAAAGATTTAAACAATACTAGCTGTCAATTTGACCTTATTGACATTTATACAACACTTCACCCAACAACAGAATACACATGCTTTTCAAAGGCACGTGTTTCCTAACCACAATGGAATTAAATTAGTAATCAATAGAAGGAAGGTCCTTTTGAAAATCCCAATATTTAGAAACTAACACTTTTGAGTAACGTGTGGGTCAAAAAAATAAAAAGTCAAAGGAGAAAACAAGTACTTTGAATTGAATGAAAAAAAACAAAAGATATCAAAAGCTGTGACATGCTGCTACAGTACATGCAGGGAACTTTGTAGCACTAAATGCATCTATTAAGAAAAAAGCTCTCAAATTGATGGGCTCAGTGTGCATCTTTAGAAGAACTGGAGAAAGCAAAGCAAATTAATTCTAAAGTAGAAGAAAGCAAATAATAAAAGCCAGAGCAGAAATCAATGAACTAGGATAAACAGACAAGCAACAGGGAAAACCAATGAAACTAGAAACTATCCCCGGAGATCAGTAAATGATAAACCTCAACCAGACAAATCCGGAAAGTGGAGAAGACACAAGTTACCAAGGTAGGCGTGAGCGAGGTGACATCACTACAGATTCTACAAACGTGAAATGGACAGTAAGGCAATGTTATGAAAAACTTTGTCAATAAATTCAACAACTTAGAGGAAACAGACAATTTTCTTGAAAGATTCAAACTATGAAAGTTCACTTAGGAAGAAACAGATAATCTAACTAGCCCTATTGTCTATTAAAAAAGTTGAATCAATAGTGAAAAACTTTTTGATAAGGGAAACCCCAGGCCCAGATAGCTTTCCTGGTGAATTCTACCAATCATTAAAGGAAGAAATAATACATGTTCTACGCAAAGTCTTCTAGAAAACTGAAAAGGAGCCAATATTTCCCAACTTTTTCTATAATGCCAGTACTACCCTGATGCCAGAGCCAAACAAAGCCATAACTAGAAAAGTAAATTACTGACTAATATCCTTCATGAACATGCAATATTTCTTAATGAATTTTAGGAAATTGGATCCAACAATATATAAAAAGAATAATGCCTCCTGACCAAGAGGAGTGTATCCAAGGTAAGGATGGTTTAATGTTTGAAAAACATCCATCAGTGTAATTTACCATATTAACAAACTAAAAAAAAATTTTAAACCACGATCATCTCAACAGACCCAGAAAAAGCATTTGAAAAAAGCTGACATTCATTCCTGATTTTTTAAAAAACTTCCTCACCAATTAGGAATAGAAGGGAACCTCCTCAACCTGATAAAGGGCATCTGTGACAAACCCACAGTTAGCATCACGCCTAACATGAAAAGACTGAATGCTTCCTCCTTACGATGAGAACTAAGCTAAGAATGTTCTCTCTCACCACTTCTCAACATTATACTGCAAGTTCTAGCCAATAAGGCAAGAAAAATAAATAAAAGGCATTCAGACGGGAAAGGAAGAAGTAAAACTGTCACTATTCACAGATGATATGACTGCCTACATAGAAATTCAAAGGAATCTACCAAAAAATACTAATAAGTGAGCTTAACACAGTGGCAGAATACCAGGCCATTTCTATCTACCAGTAATGACTCTCTGGAATTGAAATTTTAAAATAATCATTTACAATGGCATCCAAAATACAAAAAATAAATCTGACAAAAGACGTGAAGGATGTATACACTGGGAACTACAAAAACACTGCTGAGAGAAATTAAAGATGTAAATAAATCAAGAGATGTATCATGTCCAGGGACTGGAGGACTCAACAGTGCCAATAGGCCAGTTTTCTCCAAACTGACCTACAGATTTAATGCAATCCCAACAGACTTCATGTAAAAATTGTTACCAGAGTCTAAAATTCACCTGGAAATGTAAAGGAATTAGAACAGCCAAAAAGAAGAGGCAAGTTGGAATACTAACACTGATTTCAAGACTCATAATAAAGCTAAGTTGACTAAGATGGTGTGGAACTAGCGTGAAAATAAACAGATAGAACAGCGAAACAAAACAGAGCCCAGAAGTAGACCCATACATATGTCAACAGCTTATTTTCAACAAAGGTGCAAAGGCAATTCAGTGGAGAAAGGATGGTCTTTTCAACAAAAGATACTAGAACAATTTGATATCTGCATATAAAAAAGCAAACTTCCATTCATAGCCCACATCATATACAAATTTAACTCTAAATAGGTCACAGACCTAAGCATAAAACTTCAAGCTATAAAACTTCTAAAGGAAAACATAAGAAAAACCCACTGTGACTTTGAGTTAGGTAAATTTTCTTAGATACAACAAGAAAAGAATGATGCACAAGGCAGCAAAGAGATAAACTGGATTTTATCAAAATTTAAACCTTCTGCTCTTAAAAGGACACTGTTAAGAGAAGGAAAAGAGCCCCAGACTGGGAGAAAATATTTGGAAATCGTATCTGATTATGGATTTGTATCCAGTATGTCAAGAACTTTCAAAATTCAATTAATTACAGACAACCCAACAACAACAAAAGGGCGTAAGACATACAAAGAAGACAGATGAATAAACACATGAAAAAAAATGCTCAACATCATTAGTCATTAGAGAAATGCAAACTAAAACCACAATGAGATACACTACACACCTGTCTGAATGGTTAAATTAAGAAGACTGACCATTACAAGTGTCGTTCAGGACGTGGAGGAACCGAAACTGCCCTGCACTACTGGTGGGAATGTAACATGGCACAACAACTCTGGAAAACGTCAGTTTCTTAAAAATATGAGCATCTGATCCAGGCATTCCTCTCCTATGTATTCACCCAAGAGGAATGAAAGCTTTTTAATGTCCTTTCAAAGGTTTGTACACAAACGTTCATAGTAGCTTTATTTATAATGGCCCGGAAACAACTCAAATGCCCCTATTACTCATCAGTTAACAAGGAACGGATTCTTGGTTCACAATACTGTACAACATGGATGGGTCTTGAAACAATTACACTGAAGAGAAGAAGCCAGGAAAAGAAAACATACTGTTTGAGTCCATTTATATAAAATTCTAGGATATGCAAACTAACATGTAACGACAGAGGAATGGCTGTTGGAGGGTGGCAGGATGGATTACACAAAGACAGGAAGAAACAAACAAAAAATAAAATTTTCAAAGGAAAAATCCACCCTGGATTTCCATAGGTGTTTTTTACCTGAATGGAAGTTTTCTTTGAGATAAACTGAGGTCTGGATGTAGTGTTGAAACTTTCTCTAAATATTTTCCTTTGTAGTTATTCTCAGAGCTAGCGTAGGGTTAAACAGCACTCCCTAATATTCCATGACAAGTGGCAAACACACAGAGGTAAACCCCAGAGAAACCATTCACACTTCCAGGGCCTCTAGCTGGCATCCAGCAAGCAGCTACGGAGACATAAAGCATCACCAGAAAACACAGTGACAACTTTTTAAGAACCGTGAAATGAGAGAGAATGACAGCAAGATGTTCCCGATCAGGTTTTTCTTGTGTTTCCATAAACGCAATTCTAACATGCCCGTCATGGGACAAGGGAAAAGGGAAAAAGTCATCCTTCGTGTTCGAAACTTTTCCACCTGAGCTTTACAGGTCCAGGTACGGGTTTAAACGACGAAAGCAGAGCCACGAGGGGAAAAGGTAGAAGGTATGTTCTGTTCTGTCAGTAAATTTATCATCACACTGGCTCCTCTTTCCTTCCACCCATTTATCTTTTCAAGTTGCCAAGAAAAGCCCTGGGAATAATCAGCTCCCACGCCAAAAGCTGGGGATATGATAATTGGTGTCTGATGATGGAAGCTGACATTTTTAAATAGTCACTTTAAACTTCATAACGTATATTCCATCTTTAACCATATATATACTGCTTCAACTCCTAGATCTTAAGGGGGGGGGCATGTATGTGGAAGACAGCCTAGCAACAAGCATAATTCACCAAAGCTTTGCATTGGTTAAAAAATATATATATTTGTGAAACCTATTCGATCAAGTGTCACTTATGTAATGGTGATCTTAAAATACGAGGCCTAGAAAAAGGTCAACACCTACCTACTTATCTATCTGTCTGTCTGTCTATCAAAATGACTTCCTGGTTAATGAGTAATGGCTTGAGTTTTTGAAATATCATATAATATGAATAAACCTAAAGGAAAATAAATGATTGTTGAATTGAGGAACACACACCATGTGTCAGTCATGTGAGATGCTAGTTCTACTTGATAGAAAGTGGCAACATTTGTGAAGGAACCCATTTGGGACATTCACACAATGTTTTTTACAAGCTCATAATATTGAAAGCCAAAGGAATTTGTTAGGTTTGATACCAACACACTCAGACCCATAACATGCCTCCACCATGCTGGGTGGACCTCAGCCAAGACATCACACAAAGCTGATTGTTTCTGCCTCCCTCTAACCAACTCCATACAAAGTTGAAAAAGATAGCCTCGAGCAAGAGGAAATAGCACTCCTGTAGCCCAGCGGCACTGACGGCCAGCTCACTCACCAGCAAGCAGATACCTGCAGAACTATTTGCCTACTAAGGCTACTACAATGTGGCAGAAAGTTATCTTAGGAAAGCAATGACCCTGACATTTATGCTAAAGAACTTTCCACCTGTGTGCACAGAGAGCCACGTGCAAGACACAAGAGCAGCTGTTGTAATGAAAAAAAATTGGAAACAACCTAGGTGGCCAGCAATAGGGGATTTATTAATACTGTGCTACAGTCCCCCAGGGGACTAGAATGCAGCAGTTAAAAGAAATAATGCTATAGCCATAGGGAATGACACAGTTAGACCTCTGATGCTTTGTAGAGTTAAAAAGAAGAAGGAAGAAGAAGAAGACATGTTTAAAATACATGTACAATGTGATTCCATTTGTGAGGGGACCATCCCACCCAAACACTACATTTCCTGTGTATAAACACATATCAATACAAAAGAAAAAGATATGGAAAGATCCCAAATAAACTCCTAAGAGTGATCACTTCAAAAAGGAGGAAGAGAGGGAGGAGGGAAGTGAAAGCTAAGGGGGTGGGAATCCTCCACCAGATGCAGAACAAATAGTAAGAGAAGTAACGACTTTATTCTGTTACTATCAACTGCTTTTAATATACATAAAACTGTTGTCAACTCTGCACGCTAATGTTTGTACCTCAGATAATCTGGTTGACCTTTTTGGAGCATATGTGAAAAAAAGGGGTAGGAGAAAAAGAACAAAACTTTTTATTACTCAGAGCTGCAAACTTGATCTTATTCTGGTTCTGGAATGAACCATCTGAAACGTATTTTTCGAAGGTTGGAGGTTCTAGGTGATTGATGAGGTGATCCCAGGGCATCCTGCATAGCTGTAATTTTTCTGCAGAATTCACCTTTTACCATTTTGTGGATGGGTGGCGTGATTTGTGAAAGGGTGTTAAAACAACTATTGCCTCTCTTTCTAGCTGGAAGACCACTGCTTCTGAATTTTTCACAGAGCTTACACAAGCAACACATCTTGCCTCAGTCCTCATCTTGCTACGTCCTGCAGGGGCCTGCATACTGCCTACAAGTGGCGGGGATTTGTGCTTGGATAGAGTGCCCCCAAAAAAGGTAAACACAGGTACCACAAACATTCTAGCTACGTTGCCACTGAAAATCACAGGAAACTCACATAATGAAATGCCATCAAAATGAATTTAGAATCCAAGGCTCAAAAGCACCAGCAACAAACAACTTTAGTATTCACCGACAGAGGGACTCAATGACATCAATTTCTCCCAAATTCAATTATAGATTCAATACAATCCCAGTCAAAATCTCAGCAGGCATGTTGTAGAAACCGATGAGCTGACTCAAAAAATTATGTAAAAAAATCATACGGAAACAAAGGACTAGAACAGGCAAAACAATTTTGAAAAAGAAGAACAAAGTTAGAGGATTTGCAATACTTGATTTCAAGACTCACCATAAAATACAATCATCAAGACTGTGTGGTAATTGGCATAAAGATAGACACATATAACCACAGAGACTGCAAAGTAAGACGAAATCTGAAAAAAAGAGAGCCACAAAGGTGGTACCACAAATTTTACATATAACCTCTGTCCAAGACTCTGGATGGCCCCTGAATATGCATGCATGGGGCAGATAACCAAGCAGTCCACCGTAGCTTAGAATATGGAGTTTGAGTTTAGGCAAAGTAACTTCTGCTGAAAAAGAAAAAGAAAAAAAAACTACACTCTTTGGGGTAACATAACAAAAATCTAGTCTCTGCAGTGTTATCAGTATACAATACAAAATTACTAAACATACAAGAAAACAAGAAAGTGTCGCGGGGAGGGTATAGCTCAGTGGGAGAGCGCGTGCTTAGCATGCACAAGCTCTTGGTTCAATCCCCAGTCCTCCATTAGAACAAGTAAATAAACCTAATTAAGCCCTAATTAACCTAAATAAGCCCCCCCCAAAAAGCAAGAAAGTAGAGCCCGAAACCCAGATAAAAAGTAACCAATGGAGACTAAACCCAAGATAACCCAGACGCTGGAATTAGCAAACAATGACTTTTTTAAAAGCAGATTTTATAATATGATCAAGGGAATAAAGAAAAATAAAAGAGATAGTAACTATATCAGGAACCAACTGAAAATTTAAATCACCAAATATGACAGAAAAGTCACTGGACTGGAAAAGAGATCAATAGAAATTAGCCACTTGAAAGAGAAAAGAAAGACACGGGGAAAGAGAGTGGAGAAATGCCTGTGAGAAAGTGTTTTAAAAGTATAAAGCACAAGTGAATGGATTCTCCCACAGATAAAAAAATAAATAAAACTCAGATGAAATATTTTAAAACAACTATTTGGAGGACCCAGAAAGCATCCCCAAAACACACAGAAATTGGAGGAAGCTTTACACGGACTTGATGAACTGCACCCACAGGATTTACAGCCTGGAGCTGTGGTAGCGGAACCCATTTTGATGGCAGTGGAACCTAAGTTGATGGCAGCGGAAACAGCAGGCCTTGCCTGTCAAGGTGCCAGAGAACAGAATTCAGGGAGAGAAAAAAGCTGGGAATTTAAAAGAGAAATCCTGGAAGCAGGAGAATAAACACCCAAATCTAAATGTGAATTCTTCCCAAGCCCCTAACAGCAAAGATGCAAGGGAGACCCCAGAGGGCCCAAGGAACTTCCCTGCAACTTCTAAGTTATTTCAAAATAAAAGTGTTTTTAAAATGCTTAAAAAAAAATAAAAAATGAAGATAGACATAAAGATCAACGGAACACAACATAAACTCCAGGAACAGACCGCATGTACATGGTCAACTGAATTTTAACAAGGGAACCACCACAATTCCATCCAGAGTGGAAAATCGCCAAGCCCAACCTCACACCATACACAAAATTATAGACCCAAAGGTAAAAGCTAAAATGATTAAAAAAAAAAAATTCTAGGAGAAAACCTTCGTAACCTAGGTAAACAAGATTTCTTAGACAGGACACAGGCACAAAGCATGAAAGAAAAACATTGATAAATTGGACTTCATCAAAATTAAAAACTCCTGCACTTTGAGAGACCCCCATTAAGAGCATGCAAAGGCAAGTCAGAGTAGGAGAAAAGACTCACAATACGTGTATCTGACAAAAGATTTGTATCCAAAATATACAACGAACTCTGATGATTCAATAATAGAAAGACAAACAAGCTCTAAAAATAGACAAAAGATCTGAGTAGACACTTCATGAAAGACGATGTAACAAACGGCCAAGGAGCGCATGGAAAGGTGCTTAACATCATTTGTCATCAGGGAAATGCAAATTAAAAGGAGAGACCACCAGGCCCCCTAGAGTAGCTAAAATCAAAAAAGACACGATTTGAAAGATGTGACCAAACTGGGACTCAGATATTTCTGATGGGAACGCACAATGGCTCCCCCTCACTGGTCCCCGGCCCCTTATTCCATGTGTCCTCCACCCATTCAATTCACAGGCTCATATAATCTGCCTGGCCCCACAAAGCATTTGAGGCGCTCCGTCTGCTCTAAAACCTGGAATTTATCAGATAAAGCCATGCACAGGGGCTGTGGTCTCTGGTCCTGGTCCTGGGGGTCTAAGCTGTCTGTCACTAACAGTGTGGTTGTTGGGGATGCTAACATGTGAATAGCTAAGTGAGATTTCTTCAGGCATTTCTTGATTTAGGTTATCAGAGAAAAGCCTGCTGTCATCACCTCAGGTGACCTAAATATCCAAGCCTGAAGAGCTGTGGGGTTTTTTCCCCTTCTTCTGCAAGAAAATGAATTTCTCCACGAATACTTTAAAGCAGTGGTTCTCAAAGTGAGCGCCTGGACCAGTAGCACCGTGCGGCCTGGGAGGTTGTAAGAAAGGCAAAGTCGGTCTGCATCTTCCTGCTAAAAACTGTGACATCCCTTTCCCAGAAACACACACATTTTACATACACTTTTGGGGAATTCACAGATTTCTTAGTCTTGAGTGCAATGTGCCTCAGATAAAGAATTCCTGCTCGGGGGGGGGGGGGGGCAGGCACAGAGAAATAGAGGGTCAGGGGGAAAAAAGGTTTAAAACTGTATTTTTTTTCTAAAATGGAAAAAAAGTAACAATTTCAACACGTAAGAAATGTAGACACTTATGAAGTATTCAGAACTAGGCAACTCAGTTATACAGATGAAACAAAAAGATCAAAAGTATTCCATCATGTCACCTGGCCCTGTCACCAGCTCAGTTTTCACATTGCTTACTTTTAAAACATCACCTTCCCAGACTCCTCAAAGCATCATCTGCATCAACCAACCCTAGTTCCTGCCCCCAGCATCTGGGGAGGCCTGGGTGGGGGTCACAATTATTTGTGTTGCATCAGGACTCCCCTGCCCCAGTGACCCTGTAAGGACACAGGAAACATTCGCTGGATTTAAGTTCTTAACATAAGGGTGAACCATGGACAACTCACCACTGAGAAGTTGTAAGTTTCTGCTTGATCAGGGAAGGGCTAATCAGAAGTTCAGTACCAGGACTGTCCTGAAACCATGGTTGGAGGGCACTGACCAACGTTCTGGAGAATCCACATGTTAATTTCTTCTGCAATATTTTTTGAGGACCAACCTAGGCAGGTACCATTCTAAGACGCTAGGGTCAAGACAGACAGATCCTCCAGCCAGGTGTCCAAGATCTGTGGCCTCTCTGGGCTCCTTGCACCAGTGAGACAAGCAGGATCAGACCACCCAGCACCCGTGTTCTCTACTTTAGAGCTCAGAAGGTCAGCAGACCAGCCTTTTTCAGGACAGCCCAGACCCTGGGTACCTTGGGCATCCCACCTGCCCATCAAGGTACAGATAGACCTCTATCATTCAATCTCCTCCCTCCCTTCAGAAGACAAAGCTGAAAAAAGCACCTGTTAACATCTAATCTCCATTCCACCTGCCAGTTAGTTCTGGGCTCAGCTCCCATGTGATGTCCTCTCATCTGCAAATTTCTTTTCACTTTTTATAAGCCCCATCACGTTTGCACAATAATTCCAACAACTCAGTGAACACCAAAAAAAGGAAGGGGACAATGGAACCAATTTAATCATCAACTATTTGGAAGCAATGTTCAGTAACGCATGTTTTAATTCTGAAAATGTTCAATCTTTTTTTAAATTAAGGAGCTACAGTGAGGTTTGCAGGTATTGGATCTCAAGCACTCCGGATGCAGTGTCTCAGGGTTCCTGTCCCAGCATCTGAGGGTAACTGTTGTTGACTTTTCCAGCCACCTGCCCAAACCTTGACATTTAAAGCAACTTGGTGAACACACCCTCCTGGTATTTTTAGGTTTTCTATTTGCTTGTACACCTACAGGGTGGGCAGTGGACATTCTTAATTTCTGTCTCATCCCCTACAAGCATCACTGGTACCCGGTGGCAAAGACGCATGTAGCAGAATGTTCTGTGCAGCAAAAGAGCTGCAGACAACCCAAGGCCTTACTCCCAGAACTGATTAAATCTGATACAGCCACTAGTTGGGAAACTATGCAGCTATTAAAGAGAATAAGGTAACCCATCCATGCATAATATTATAGTAGATGACACAGTATACATAGTTCACGAGGCAATACTGCGATTGTACACATCACATTAATGCATAAGAGAAACTTAATTTTAAAATAGTATAAGCCATTACTTGTTGTGATTATATCGTATTATGTACTACAAGCCATTGTACTAATTTACCAAATTCATACATTAATTCATGGAAAATCAAAGTACACAGAACTGTAAAGTCAGTCTATCTGAATAAAAACAAAAGAGCACATGTTACTATATAAATATGTATACGCGGATCAATTGTCTAAAGCATTGGGGCTCAGCCTTTCCCGCGCATCAGCATCACCTGAAGAGCTCGTTAAAGCCCAGACCGCTCGGCTCCACCAGGTCTAATTCGGCAGGTCTGGGGTGAGCCGAAGAAACTGCAATCCTAACCAGCTCCCAGGTGACGCTGCTAATCCCGGAGCCAGGCACACACCCACTCCACGGTGGCGATCTAGGGAAAGAGGAGCTTTGGGATTTTTGTTTTAGAAAACTTACACGTTCATTCAGCAGCTCTTGTTGAGCGTCTGCTCCGTGCGGGGCGGCCGTGGACCACCGCGGGATCCTGCTGGTAGCCGCACTGCTCACCCTTCCTCCGCCTCCCCGGTGCCTCACCCGAGAGGGGAAACTGAGGCTCCGAAACTGGTCTTCGCGGAGTCTCTCTGGCGGAGCCGGGATTCGAACCCCAGGCTAAGACGCCAGCTAGCGTCCCGCCCGCTCCCAAATTCCACACGACTTCCTCCCGCCGAGGCCGTGGGGACTCCAGGGACGCCGCCCTGAGTCCGCTCAGACACGCGGGGGCGGAGGGACCTCTCTGCAGGTCCGCTGCCGGGAGTTAGTGCGGCCGGCCTGTCGGCGCGCGCACGCTGGAGCCCAGCCCCGCCCCACCGGCCGCTGCGAGGGGGCGGGGCCGGCCAGGCGCGCTTGCGCCCGCGCTCGTGCCCGCGGGGCGAGCTCGCGGGAGTAGCGCCAGAATAGAGGCTCGCCGAGCCACCACTTTAACGCAGGCGCGGTGGCCAAGTGGTAAGGCGTCGGTCTCGTAAACCGAAGATCACGGGTTCGAACCCCGTCCGTGCCTACCGTCTGTCTTTCCTACTAGGGGGTGACTTTTTAGGAGTGGGACCACTTTTCAAGGGTGATCATCAGTAGTCTACACCTCCTGGTTCCCGAACGTAAATATACGCCCCTACGTGACTACCGGGCCAACTGTTTTAACCCCGTTTGGGTTCAGACTCCCTCCTGCACGGAAAGTCAGAGTCCGGGTGGTCCGGCCTTGGCGCGTCTGTGCCACAAACAGCCCACGGGGCGTTCTACTCCCGGGGGACAGCGCCCCCGTGCGGTCCCCGGACGCCTGGTCCTAGGGGGAATCGCAAGCTCCAAGGCCCCAGGGGTCACGTCGAAACCGTGGCCCGAGCGATAATTTTAGCTCAGAAAAACCTTACAGCGGATGGCGCTTCAAGAACCACTAAGCATTTTTCTAAACATTACAGTCCAACTTTATCCACTCTAATGAGAGAACTGCCATTGCCTGATACTGAGCCCACACCCAGAGTCAGCTGGTGTCTGGCTTGCTATTTTTAAAAGGAAATCCATTGTAGGCATCACATTACAGAGAGGAAATCCTGCCCAGACTTGGAGCTGTTCCGACATGAAAAATCTAAACTTCCCTCTCTCGGAGTCTCCGTTTGCCCCTCGGAAAATGGGTCTCTGGTCGGCGTTGGCGTTTGTGAAGCAGCCGCCCGAGAGACCGGCTGTAGAGGCGGCCTCAGTGAAGGTGGCACCTGCTTTCCTTGCCTCACCAGAGGAGGCACCACGGGGCTGCTCCAATGCAGTTAAAAATGTTATGCAATTACCTCAACCTCCAGGAGCTGGCATATTGTATAATCTGAAAACCAGCTTGACCTAAATTGGGGAAACCTGTATCAGCGCGAGATTCCTAATGGAAGAAAGCATTCGTGGAGCTTCTGGTGTGTGCCTGCTGCAGCTGGCCACTGGGGGTGCCTCAGTGAACAGGGGCGGGCTCTCTCAGAAAGAGGAGGAGACTGATGTGGTGGAGGTGGGGGTAGAGCCTGGCAGGAGCGGCCCGGATTAAGAGTCCTCGACTCCGCAGCAGTTCTCACACTTGGAAGCGTTCATCCCCATCCCCTGGAGAGGCGGCTAAAATGCTGATCACTGGGCCGCACCCCCAGAGCTTCCACATCCTGTTAAGTCTGCGGTGGGGCCTCATAACTTGCATTTCTAACAAGCTCCCAGGTGATGTTGGTGCCGCTAGTTTCCCGACCACACATTGAAGAAACCATCCCGCTAAAGAGAGCCATATTAAACCCAGGAGCACGCGTGTATGCGTGTATACAAACAAGAGAGTTAATGTATATGGAAACAGTGAACACCAGTGCTTTTCACCCTTCAACCTGGGGATGGCGTTAAAATGCAGGTTCTGACTCTGGGGTGGGGCCTGAAACTCTGCATTTCTAACATGCGACTTGGTGATGCTGATGTGGCAGGTCCCGGACCTCACTGAGGTTGAAGGATCCACCTCAAAATAAGTTGTTGCCTCTCTGGAGGGAAGAAGGATGGGGGAGCTGTTGAAAGGATTCCCCCACTTCTTACCTGTGAGCTTTCACATTGTTTGGATTTTCTAAGAGATTCTTCTATTACTTCCCCTCTTCCTCCCCTCCGTCACCTCCAAAGTCCACAAAGGCAAAGATAGTTTATTAGAGCACAGGCAAATTAGAACTACCGAGAATTAAGTCAGATAAATGCTTGAATGTTCTCTGCTCTCCCCTGGGGTGTCCATCATTTCTTTTTTAAGAAATGCCACAAAAGAACACTATGTTCCTCTCCATTAAAAATATCCCCAAATATTACTCCCCATTAAAAAATAAGACCACACTGCCCCCATATGCAGGCCAGTATCTGTACAGCATGGATAGTTGTCCACACAGATTTTCCTGTCCCTCCCTCCAAAGAGTGAAGCAGAACACCTTCCTCTGTGACCCCAACCCAGGAAAGAGCTGGTTCTCATCCACCCCCACCACTGCCCTCACCCCAGCCTACACAAGGCACCCCTCCCTGCCCCAAGTGAACAATGGACTTCAGAAAATTTTACATAATGTACCGTAGGTACTATTTATGCAAAAAAAAATTTCATAAGATATCTAAGGATAAATATTCCTGTGTGGAGAAACGCTTGCTGTTTTATTTGTTTTTTGTTTTTAAGCCTGGAAGATTACACTCAAATCTCAGAACCGTGGCACTGGCTGAAATCTGGGGGTGCCATGGAGCTAGAGAACCAACGTGGCTCAGGTTGTGGGATGAGAAACCAGTGAGCAAAATCCTGAATTCAGGTCCTGTTTACACTTCAATGGATAAAGCGGATCGTGTGTCTAAATAAGCATGAGGTTTTGTGTTTATTTAAATCACTTGTGTTCATGAATATAGAGCCGTGTTTGGATCCCTATAACTCCTGTATGAATTTCACATCTGAAAGTCACCTTGAAGTCGTGGTTCTAGGAAGAATCCTACTCTGGTGTCCCTTAGAAGCATAAAGGGAAGAGAAGACCCCTGAGGCTGGGGTTGAGAGGAAAGAGAGGCAGGTGTCACTGAGCCTAGAGGGACCCTCGGAGACCTCACCGCAAACGCGACCACTGGGGAGAAGGTGGATTTGCAGAAGGAGCCCAGGGCTTTCTGGGAAAGAAGTGAAACTCTTCCAAACTACCTTCCTGTTCTGCAAAGTTAGAGAGACCTGTAAGGACAGATCATGATAGTCAGTGGCAAGAAAAGGTTTAATAGGACTTTTGAAGCCAGACGGGGAGCCCGTGATCCTAGCGTTAGCAGGGCAGGGCTGTTTGTCAACAGAGGCTGCGCAGGAGCAGGCTTCTACAGCGACCCCACGTGGCAGCACGAAGCTAGAGCAGCGCTGGAATGACCTCAGGCCCACATCTACGGGAACCGCCGGGAGACACGGAGAAGCCATGGAGCCTCACTGTGCCTCGGTTTCTTCCATTCTGAAATAAAACACATTCATGGGCTTCCCCTCTCCTGGAGTTCTGATGACAACATCATAAACATCTACCAACTAGGATGGTTCAGTAAACGGAGCACCATCCGCCTCGTGGCATCATGGGCAGATACTAAAAGGAATGACTGATTTATTGAATCACTACAGCTTATTGAGGAAAGTTGATATCCTGTTTTGGGGGTTTTGTCTTACAGCTTTATTGAGGTATAACTCATATACCAAAAATGGTGCATATTTAATAGATCCAACTTGACACCTTTGGACATAGGCATACACCTGGGATACCATCCAGCACCTGCAAGTTTCCCGCGTCCCTTTGCTTTTTTGTGTATGTGATATTTAACATGACATCTACTCTCTTAACAAGTGTGGAAGACAGTGCAGCACTGTTAACTCCAGGCACTGTGTTGTACGAGAGAGGTCTAGAACATGTCCATCTTGTATATCTGTGACTCTAAGATGTCCTGTTTTTGTAAAAATAAATAAGTATATTTATCAATACACACAGTGGTGTTTACGTTGGCTTTTTGGAATGGGAAGGATGTCCACATCCCAGGTAGAAGGCGCCACGTCATGCTACTGACCATGGTTAACTCCCGGTGGGGCAAGAGGTGGAGAGGAATTGCAGACAAAATTACTAATTTTTTCCTAATATGGGGAAAATAAAAAACTGTGTTACTTTGGAGTCACTATTTTTGCAGCAAAAACTTACCAAGTTAGCAAAAAAAAAAAAAAAGAAAGAAAGAAAGAAAACATAAAAAGTAAAGAGATGTCAGGCTCTGGAGAGTTCAGGCCTTAACATGGGGCTGGCACTACACCACGTGATGCCGCGTGTTCAGAGAAAAGTCTCCCTCCTGCCCTCCGCCCTGACCCTCTCCGAGGGGAGCCTCTGCTCCGCTGCCCTGGCCCGTCTCCCATCTGCACTGACATCATGCCCTTAGAAAACCTACATTACAGAATAAAAAATGGGATGCTTAATGAGGGACTGAGCGGTGAGTCGCCTAGCATGAGCTGGGAACCACATTTCAAAACCAGAAGCGTATTTCAGGAGTGAGTAGCACTTAAAAGAAAATATTGTGGCAGGCCCCTGGAAGCAACAGACATTGTTTATGTCACATCGACTTGAGTTTTGCTTAGCAAATCACCAGGCTGGCACATGACAAACATTTCCCAAGACTGTATTTCCTTTCGCCCCTACCCTGCCCTTCTAACTCAGGTGAGCTGAGCTGATTTTACTTACTGGGGGCTCAAAAGGAACCCCTGAACTTAAGGCCTGGCTGGATGAAAAAAATCTGTAACAATTCTCGAAACAGGCCCAGATAAGAAAGCCCACGTGTCCCTTGGAGTGTTGGCGAACAGACTCTAAGCTACCCCTTTACCTTAGCCTTCCAGCATTCACGGCCTTGTGAAACCCCTGCCTCTGAAGTGTGAGTGGAACTGTGACCTGCTTCCAACAAACAGGATGATGTCACATCTCTGATTGTCACATAAGATGGCAACACCCATTTTGCTAGCAGATTCTCTCTCTTGCTGATATGATGAAACCAGTAGCCATGTTAGGGAGGCCCATGTGGCAAGGTACAGAGGGCCTCAGTCCACCAGGCTGCAAGGAGCTGGATTCTGTCAACAGCCACACGAAGGCAAAAGCAAGTCCTTCCTTGGTTGCTGTGGACTGAACGCTTGTGCGCCCCACCCCCAGATCCACATGTTACAGCCCTATTCCCTACTGTGGTGGGGTTTGGAGGTGAGGCCCTTGGGAAGTGATTAGGGGTAGATTAGGTCATGAGGGCATTAAGGCCTTATCAATAGCTCTCTCTGGGCTTTATGCAAACATAACAAGAAGGCCGCTGCCTGCAAGCTGGGACAAGAGCCCTCACCAGATACTGAATCTGCCAGCACCTTGATCTTAGACTTCCCAGACTCCAGAATTATAAGAAATAAATGATTGTTGTTTAAGCCACCCAGTCTGTGACATTTTGTTATAGCAGCCGAAACAGAAAGAGACATTGGTGGGGCATTGAGAACCCAACCCCGGCCAGCACCTTGACTGCAGCCTCACAGAGGACCCAGCTAAGCTATGCCTGGACTCTGACCGCCCCCTCCCCAAACCAGGAGAGAACACAGATGTGTTGTTGTCAGCTGCTAAGTGTGGAAACACTATTACGCAGTGAGAGTCTGATATGGAACACCGAAATCTGATCTTCCGAATCCCCCACGTAGTTGACAACAGCATCTGCCCAGTAGCCCAGCGAGAACCGTGGGACTCACCCCTGGGTTCCTTGTCCACCGCTGCTGTACCAAGTTCCCCAGCCTTAGCAGCTTAAAACGGTGTGGTTTTTATACATCAGAAGCTCAGACCTACCTGTGGCTGGTTACACTGCTCGGGGTTCCATAAGTCTGAAATCAAAGTGTTGACCAGATGCACTACTGTCAGGAGGCTCTGGGAAGAACCTCCATCCAGGCTTATTCAGGTTGTCGGCCAAATCCAGTTTCCTGCCCTTGTAGGCCTGAGTCGTCTGTTTGTTTGGCTCTACAGGTCTCTCTACAGGTTTTGTCCCTAATTCTGGGCTAAATCCTTCTCATGTTTCAGATCTCTCTGACCTCCCTCTCCTGAGAGCCAAAGAAAGTTCTCTGCTTTTAAGTGCGCCTGGATTTAGATTAGGTCCACCTGGATAATCCAGGCGACTCACTCTACTTAAAAGTCGAAAACCTGAATTACATCAGCAAAAATCCCTTTTGCCACGAAACATAACATATTCACAGCTTCCAGGATGAGGGTGTGGATGATATTAGGGAGCCCATGATTCTGCTTCCCCAACCCTTCACTCACCCCTCCTCCTCACCTGCTTATCTAATTGGCCACTGCCCAAATTTCTCTCCAGTCTCTCTGCGTTGCTTCAGGCCTCCCTGTCCCAATTTTCCTTTGATATCTGGCACCCAGACAATTGCAGACTCCTTACTGGTACCCCTTGTTTTCAGTCTTGTTCCTCTTCCATCACCTTCCACTGTCACTTGACCTCTCTCAACCACAGCAGTGAACATGTCACTCTCATCCTTTGGTCCCTCACAAAAGACCCACCACCACCACCAGGATAAATCCCAACTCCTTAGCCTGCCCTTCTGGGCTTCAAGCAGCCCTCCTCCTGAGCTCCCTCTGGCTCTTGCTACACCAGCCTTTGTTATTCCTTCAATTCAGCTTGATCTTTAGTCCTCTGTGCCTGTGCATATGCTGTTTCCTTGGCCTATAATGTCCTTCCTCCAGCTCCATCTTCTTGGAAAACTCCTACTCATGCCTCAAAACCTTGCCTAATTATGACTAACTTAACTCTGACTTTGAATCATTCCTCAACCTCTCAGGTGGAGTTAGTTGTTATTTCCTCCAGGCACCACCAGCACCCTGGATGTATGGCTTTGACAACAGCTATCCCAAGATGTTACAGTTACTAGCTTCCGTGTCCATGGATCTCCCAAGAACCCAGAGGTTGAAAGCCCAAATGCTCACAGGTGCCAGACAGATCATGTGAACACACGAAGCTGCTCGGGTACAAGACAACAGGGGCTAGTGGGGACCCAGGAAAACTAGAGAGGACATGCCAGGTGAAAAGTCAGCACGTTTCTGAAAACCCCTGTAGACAAGACCCAGGAATCCCACTCTGAGATGTCAACTGTGCAGAAATTTTCATTCGTGCCCACTAGGCTGCTCAGGGCAGCGTTGCTGGGAAGAGCTAAATGTCCATCAAGGGGAGGGAAAAAATAAACCATGGTGTTTAATAAACAGGGTGGAATGCAGTTCAGCAGTTCAAATGCATAAGCTGTAACTCCATCGCTTAAGGTGGAGAAAACTCACAAAAAGAGGAGCCAAAAAAGGCAGGTATAGAAAGATGACACACCGTGACCCCATGCACACAGCGTTAATGGTAGGCAGACAATACTCTGCTGTTTCTGGCTACATAGGTAGTAAAAGCGGTAAAACATACCCGAGAGTGATGAAGTCTAGACTCAGGACAGTGTCATCTGCGGGGAGGTCAGAAGATGGGCTGAGACGGAGACAGGCCACAGCAGGGGTCTTAGTCAAATCTGGATTTGATTTATGTATTAATTCAGCTGGGTGGTAGGCATACGGAGGTTTGTTAACTTATTTCCTACCCTTTTTGGTTGGCCTGAAATAGCTCATCATTAAAAGCAAAAAAAAAAAAAAAAAAAGTGGGTCAAGCGTGGTCTAACCCACATCTTCCCAGCTAGCACGGAGCCTGGCCCAGTGCTGGTGAGGGAAATACTGCTTCTGCTTTCTGGATGGGATAACGCAGAGGAAGATGGAGGAGCCACTCTCCCCCACCCCAGAGGATTTATCGGTGTTGGGAGCCCGGCTGGAGAAGCGTGGGCAGACGCAGAAGTGGTCCTTCCGCGGGCAGTGCCGAGGCCTCCCCTGGAACCACCCCTGCCTGCGCCAGATTTCCTCAGGTTTTTGCAGAATATGGCAGTCCAATATGGGAAAGGAACTGACCAGCCATTTCAACTTCCACTGTGGGCTCCCAGGAGATATCGGAGCAGGTGTAGGTGGAGGGGGCTCCACTGATAACACAGCTCAGCGGCTTTTAAAAGTGCCCCTCCCCAAACCTTCCTACGCTGTGGGTAGGACTGTAGTTTGGTGCAGCCACTATGGAAAACAGTATGGAGGTTCCTTAAAAAACTGAAAATAGACTTACTGTATGATCCAACAATCCCACCCCTGGACATATATCCAGAAAAAAACTCTAGTTGAAAAGATACATGCACCCCAATGTTCCTAGCAGCACTATTTACAACAGCCGAGACATGGAAGCAAACTAAACGTCCATCCACAGATGACTGGATAAAGAAGATGCGGTATATTTATACAATGGAATAAAAAGCCATAAAAAGAATGAAATAATGCCATTTGCAGCAACATGGATGGACCTGGAGATTATTATACTAAGTGAAGTAAGACAGACAGAGAAAGACAAATATCATATGATATCACTTATATGTGGAATCTAAAAAATGATACAAATGAACTTATGTATAAAATGGAAACAGACTCACAGACACAGAAGACAAACTTACGGTTACCAAAGGGGGAAGGGGGAGTAGGGAGTTTGAGATTAGCAGATGCAAGCTACTCTATATAAAATAGGTAAACAACAAGGTCCCGTATAGCACAGGGAACTATAGTCAGTGTCTTATAATAACCTATAATGAAAAGAAATATATATACGTATAACTGAATCACTTTGTTGTACAACACAACATTGTAAATCAACTATAGTTCAATTTTAAAAAAGCTCCCCCCTCCTCTTTCTCTGTGGCCTGTGCATCTCAGTAAGAAGCTGCCTCTGGCCTCTCCCCAGACTCTGACCCAACCCCACGGGCTGCCTCCCCTCTGTCTGACCAGCTCCACATCTGTCACACACATGATCTATTCTCTTTCTCTTCCTCGTGTATCTCTGATCTGTCTGGCTGCCTTTTACCGGTCTCCTCACCTATTTTCCTGCCGGACATGCCCCCGAGGCTAAGACAGAATTCTTCTGCCATGAGTAATCAAAAGCTATACTTTCTTTCTTTTCGCAAGGATGGCGCCTCTCACAGACCTGAAACAGCAAATCTCTGCTCCTCCCACGTCCCCGTCCAGGACA
Source organism: Camelus ferus (assembly GCF_009834535.1). Classification (NCBI taxonomy): domain Eukaryota; kingdom Metazoa; phylum Chordata; class Mammalia; order Artiodactyla; family Camelidae; genus Camelus; species Camelus ferus. Next base: position 36,594,101 of record NC_045713.1, on the reverse strand, counting down.
GGCAGGGTGACCCACCATCCTGGTTCGACTGGGACTGTCCCAGTTTTATCACTGCAGCTCTGGTGACCCAGGAACCCCCTCCATTCTGGGCAGACCAGGACGATACATCACCCCACCTCTCCTTCCTTCCAAAGGAAGCCAGTTTGAATGTCACCTCAGGGACTCTCTTAAGAGCCTTGGCGAGGGGCTGCCACGGCTCTCATCACTCCTCTTAGGAATGACCGCCGGCCTCTGACCACCTGGAAAGGCTCTGCTCACACTGTACCCCCAGCCCCACGGTTTCCCCTGATGAGGCCCCAAGCTTGAGTGTTTCACCTGGTGGATTTCCACCCCCCATGCACCCCCTGCACTGCTTGCCGCTAACATTTTGATTTCACTTAATTCACCTTGATAGCCTAGACAATTTTACTCTGAAAAAAAAATGTTATCTCACTTCCACAAATGGAAAAAGAACACCATCTGCCACAAATAGACAATTATATGCAACCAAACAAAAGGGTGTTTGTAGATTGTGTATTGATGCTACTACGGATGAAATGTTCCGAGCCAGGAGCCTGGGCTCCCTTTCTTAACAGGGGGCTTAGTGAGTGTTGGGAAAGTGTTAAACACGGAGATGCACCCGACTGAGACTTGCTCCTTCGCAAGATCAGAAGGGGCATAAGACGAGTGAAAGGTGGAGTACATTTCTACTAGGTTATTCATAGCTATCTACATCCTCCTCCGTGCAGGACCTAAAAGCAGACTTGTTCTACCATCTGGGCCTTGTACTTTAGGACTGGGTCTCCCCAGTGAGCCCACAGTTGACAGCAAACCTTCCACCAGGTTTGATCACTCAGTGGATCTCAGCGGCTGGGCAGTGACCAGTCACCAGCCAACACTAACTGTGAACTCTCTGGGTGCTGACCCTTGCCAAAGAACCTTTACATGTCAAGTCACGGAATCTTCCAGCAATGCTCACAGCAATTCAAGTGTCAGAGTTATGTTCAGCTGAGGAAACCAAAGCTTAGCAAGGTAAACTGGCTTGCCCAAGTCCAAGTGCACGAAGCTGAGAAGTGGTGGAACCCAGGCTCAAATCCATACCTGCTCATCTTGGAGTCAGCAGTGCTCACAGAATGCTGCATCCCTGAGATGCAGGTGAAGATCCAGGCCCTGAATAGGCCCACATTGTACCAGGAAGCGCTGAAATTGCATGTGCATCCTGAAGATGCTGGGTAATTTCTACTCCAGGCCATGACGATCAGGGCTGCCTGACAGACCTCAGCTCTGGCTAGAAGAAGAAAGAATTGGAAGACAAGAGTTCAAAACTCAAATACTCACAGGGCCAGGCAGGTGACCTTAGTGAATCCAGCCAGGCAGGAACTATGCTCTTATCTGTTTGGATACTTTATTCTACAGGAGACAGGAGTTCCCTGCCTCACACTGGCCTAAACAGTAAGACAATTTATTATGCAATTCTCAGGAAATCTGGAAGTAGGGTTGGTTTCTGGATTGGTTGTTTGAGCAGCTCCACCAGGCCACCAGAGACAGAGGTTCCTTCCATCTCGCCTTTCTGCCATCACTGTGTTGGTTTCACGCCAAGGCTGGCTCCAAAGTGTCTGCTACAATTCCAGGCATCACATCCAAATTCATCTTGTCTCTTTGGTTGGGATTGTATCACATGGTCATTCTCCAACTAATGACTGGTCATTTCCCCTGAGCCAAATGGCTGAGTTGGGAAGGGGTGAGGAAGGACAACAGGAAGAACAGAACTTCCAGGACCAAGTGGAGAAAGTAGGTAGGGCAGCCACTTGAAACAGTTGCTGCTGTGTTCTCCTCCTTCTCCTGGGCCCTGAGCCAGGTACCACATTTCCCAGCCCCCTTGGGTCCCTGTTAGGCCTTATGATTGGTTCTCACCAGTGTGGGACACTGGCCAGCTGATGCAGTTAAAAGCTGGTCTGCTTTCCTACTGCCTCCTTCACTATCCTTCAGCTCAGCGCAGAAAAAATGAAGCTCTTGAAGATGTCAGAGCCACGACGCCACCTGTGTTCCTAAATAACGTGCGGACACCCCTGCCTCCTACTTCTTGGACTGTGATATGAGCAAGAAATAAACTTGTCTTGTGGTAAGCCACTGAAAGCTTGGGGATGTTTGTTACAGCAGCTATCCTTTGCTGATTAATATCCTATTATCCACTATTTTGCTCCAACCAACTGTTGCCCTATGGGAAGGTAGGCTTGTGGCTGCCAAATCGTTTGATCATCTGATTTTTTTTTTTAAAGAAAAGCCAGCAATCTGGATTTTTTAAATATGAAACTTCCTGATTTACAAATATTGGCCACCGAACTTGGGTCCCATGAAGGGGTTCACTGGAAGCACCTAAAAATGTATTTTTTGTAACTCCTGCCCTGTCTCATGTCCAGCATAACTACACTGCTATGACTGTATTCCTATTTGTGTGTATCTTTTTTTTTAATTGAAGTATAGTTGATTTACTATGTTGTGTTAATTTCTGATATACAGCATAGTGATTCAGTTATATATGTATATGTTCCTTTTCATATTCTTTTTCATTATAGGCTATTATAAGACATTGAATATAGCTCCTTGTGCTATACAGTAGGACCTTGTTGTTTATCTACTTTATATATAGTAGTTTGTATCTGCTAATCCCAAACTTCTACTTTATCCCTCCCCTCTCTTTCCCCTTTGGTAACTGTAAGTTTGTTTGTGAATCTGTTTCTGTTTTGTAAATAAGGTCATTTGTATCATATTACAGATTCCATATATGAGTGATATATATTTGACTTTCTCTGTCTGACTTACCTCACTTAGTATGATAATCTCTAGGTCTATCCATGTTGTTGCAACTGGCATTATTTCATTCCTTTTTATGGCTGAGTAGTATTCCATTATATATACCACAACTTCTTTATCCAATCATCTGTCAATGGACATTTAGGTTGCTTCCATGTCTTTGCTACAATAAATAGTAAACAGTGCTGCTATGAACATTGGGGTATATGTATCTTTTCAAAGTAGAGTTTTCTCCAGGTATATGCCCAGGAGTGGGATTGCTGGATCATAGGGTAAGTCTACTTTTAGTTTTTCTGAGGAATCTCCATACTGTTTTCCATAGTGGCTGCACCAAATTACATTCCCACCAATAACGTAGGAGAGTTCCCTTTTCTCTACACCCTCTCCAGCACTTATCATTTGCGGACCTTTTAACAATGGCCATTCTGACCGGTGCGAGGTGGTGTGAATCCGTTTTATAAGAGTGCTCATTTGTTCAATGCAAATGTTTAAAACCTATGGTACAATGATTTTTGTACACCTGCTTTGGAAGTTTTTCACTGTTGATATTCTAGGAGTCTCAGGAGATGGCAGTGTCCGGGCATTGGCAACCTCCTTTGGTCTCCCTCCTGCAGGCCCCGAGGAAAACCTACAGAGAGACAGGGTGAGGCCTGTGCACACCCATATGCTGGCTTTCTCTGTCTCTCCCCGGGCCTGGGAGCCAAGAGTCCAGGCCTTTCCTGGAGGCTCTCTCTGCACTTCTGGCCAGGGCCTTGGCATCCTTCCTGGGCCAGAAACCTGGGTGTGGTTGGGGCTCCTTCCTGGGAGAAGGCCAGAGTGGGCCTCTGGGGAGGAGAGGGTTGTTTTCCGGAGTCTGGTGGCGCTTCTGGTGCTTAACTGGATTTCAAGCCTGCCACTAGCTTGAGTCATGGGAAGCTGAGCCAGAACAGGCGAGGTCAGGCCTCCAAGGGATCAGGGGGGCATCTTTAAGGGGGCTTTTAAAGTGCAAGGTTAAAGTCAGGGCCCTCACCGCCTTTGGTGGGACCTTGCCCACGGGCCCTGCTGGTCCCACCAGAGCCTGCTTTTTCCTTCTGCATCCAGCTCTTAGGGCTTGAACTAGGGATGATGAGGTGAGCTTCCAGAATCCCATGGCTCAGCGCATAAACATGGGTGGGGGTCAGCTCCTACAGGGCCCCAAGCCAGGCTGCTCTGGCTCCCGGGGAGGTGACCCCAGAAGGGCCAGCTTTGCACATGTTACACCTGCAGCCTGGACTCCACCCCTCCCACTGGCCCAGTTTTTTTCCTCTTTCCAGTCTCAGCGCAGACATCCCCTCCTCCAGGTAATAATACAGAGCACCAACAACTATCTGGTGAATTCACTCAGAGCCCCTTGTCAGTCCAATGTTCAAATTCAAAGAGAAATCCAGCTCTCAATTTTGAACTACCAATAAATTTGGCAAACTGGTTTCCTCCCCCAAGAATGAGAGCAAAAAGAGAAGAAACCCAAAACATAACTCTGAAGCTGCAGGAAGATCAGAGCAAAGAGGAAAAAGCAGCACAGGGACACTTAACTCAACAGAAGCACCTTTAGAGGAAGGAACAGAACAATATGTCAGCAGGATCTCAGACTGACCATGTCTGATGTTTGTCAGCATTGCCTTCAGAAACTGAGTGACTTTCCACTTTGGGCATAGACGGTAAAGAACTGAAGTGCTCCCTGCTCAGAATGATCTGGAAATGTTAATGCTTGTATGAAAGTCATATAATTAATTTCCAGTGGAGTATGTATTAAGTTAAAAGTATAAATATGTGAATCAGGCAAATTGTTTCAGCATTTATAATAATTTTTTCGCTTCTCAGACAGCTTTTGTTATGTATTTTCTGCTAGAATTACTTAAAACGACAACTTCTAAGCACAAAATAAATAAAAAGAAAATATTTACAGGAGAAAAGAAACCTTCTGATTGCCAAATATTCCTACATGGGTTTTGTCTCATTTAATCCCCCTAAAAGTCCTAGAAGGCGGGTATTACAATTCCTACTTTACAGATGAGGAAACTGAGGCCCAGAGAAGCTAAACAGGGCTCTTCCAGCTGGTGGGAAGTGGCAGGGGGCATACAGCTTCTGTCCGGATCGACCACCACAAGAGGGGACACAGAGGACACTGCAGGCTTGATGGAGACAGCAGGGTGGGACCAGTAGGGAGGGCTCAGGGGGTCATCCCAGCCCAGCCTGTCTCTCGCGGTGCCCTGACCCCAGGCAGCTGGGCATCAGAACTTGTGCCCTGGACCATGATAGCAGCATGATAATCCCCTGCTGCCTTGGGTCGCTCCCTGAGAAGCTCCACAGTGGCAGGGAGCTGTCCTGTTTGCCACTGTGGCCCCAGCATCAGCCCTGTGCCTGGCGCCTAGAGGGCGAGCAAGCGTTAGTCCAGTGAACAACTGATCTCTCAGCCTCAGTCTTTTCGTCCAACTGAAGTAGGTGGTGATGGGGTGAGTTCGGTAGGATAGTATATACCATGTGCTTGGCACATAGTAGGTCCTCAGGAGGAAATGAGGACTGATGATTATCAGTCATCAGCCCTTTGCCTTAAGAGGGGTCTGACCTAGCCTCCTTTTGCCTCACCTGCTACAAGCTGCTATTGGAGAAACCATCCCCTGAGGGGGGTCCCCACCCCAGAGTGAACCCAGAGGACCCCACTGCAGACTTCCCTGCCTCCCCTTGAGCACAGCCCTCCAGACTTCTGGAATCAGACGCCAACGAGGGAGAAGGGACATGAGCCACAAGGCCAGTGGGTCAAAGTCCAGTGCAGTGGCTACAAGCCAGGACCCCCTCCCAGGGGGGAGGGGGCAGAGTAGGAATGTAGTGGAGACAGGAGAGGAGGGGCCTGTGTGGCTCACTTCCTCTGACTAGGGTCCCTGGGTCCCCCACCCCATGGCATCAGGAGCACCCACAGGGTTGGGTGATGTTTTTTCTGAGTGTGACACACGTCGGCCAACAGAGGACAGCAAATACATTTTTTATGATCCTGGGAGGCTCAGTCTAGTCACGTTTACTTGAAAAGAGGCTGGGGCAGCCAAAGGGGACAAGTCAAGTCTCAGTTATTTGGATCCTTTTTGGGCAAGAGGGGACACTTCTGGGATAATCTGGGGGTTCTGGGAAAGGGGAGCAGGCCGGCTGATTTTGGGAGGGGTCTGGCTGTGGGGGTCTCCCTTACTGTTGGAACCTTCTGTAGTTTAGAGGTGGGGAGTAGCTTATGGGGGAGGGGAGCGGGTGTCAGCACCAGGGACCAGGTCTTTGCCAGGGAGAGGGTTCCCTCATACCCCAGCCCCCAGTTTCCAGCCTATCTCCCAGAGCCTAGGACTGTGAAAACAGCAGCAACCGAGGGACTTTGGAACAGGGAAGGGAAGCACAACTTTATTTTTTGGCCTGAAGGTGGGTTGGTATTTTGGGGAATTCTTGGGAACAGAGTATGTCTATCCAATTTCAAACCTGGGGCTTCTCCAGTCATCCCAGTGGAGGTTAGGGGCGGCCAAGGGGTGGGTGGTCAGGTGTGGGAGACAGTCTTGGTGCAGCTCCTACTTCTGTTTGTTCATGGGGGTAGGGGGAGTGACACAAATCGCACGAAGGGCTAAAAGCGCCAGCTGGCACTGTCACTGAGTGTTCCCGAAAGAGGGGGGCAGATCTGGGGGTGAGTCTGAATCTTAAGTAGATGTGTTCCCATTCAGACACCCCCGGCTGAGGGATCCCTATGGAGCATTTGGAGGAATCCTGTCCGCCCCCCAGGAGGGAGGCCCGCCTAGGCTCCCTCCTCTGGGCCACAGGGGTATCGGAAGTGGGGAATCTCCCCTCTCCTGTGGGCCCCCCCCCCCACTTTGGAGAACCCCAGGCTCTGCCCCCACAGGTCAAAGCTGACATCGCCGCCGCATTTCTAGGAATGCCCCTATCCGCTGACTATATTTGGCGAGGGTTTCTAGGAAGGGCCCCCCCAACCCCACCCTGGCCCCCGCCCCAGCCCCCACGCCGGGCAGACGGGCGCGCTCGGCTTCCAGGCTCTCGCCCTCTCTCCCGGGCCGGGGAGGAGCCGCCCCGCCGCCTGGGCCGCCGCCGCCGCCTCCCCAGCGCGGCCAACCCCGGGCCGGCCCAGCCCCCGCCCCGGGCCGGCCATAGGGCGTGGGGTGGGGGGGAGCGGGGGAGGGGGGGGCCGGGCCGGGGTTGGGGGGGGCGGGGGCGCGGCTTTGTGGCGGCAGCGGACCGTGGAGGCCGGGTGCAGCCCCGTCGGCTCCGCGCTCTGGGCAGAAAAGGCTTTTCTACGCCCCCCGCCCATCACTTGGACTTGGTCTGGGGCGGGGGGAATTTTTTTCTGGAAGTACTCCCCCCACCCACGGTGAAGGATTTGAGGCTGGGCTCCAATCGAGGCGGAGGCTGCAGGGCCCGCGGGGCGCCCCCCGCCCCGCGCAAGCCTCCCCGGAGCCCTGGAAGGCGCAGCCCCGGGGGGCCCCCAGCACCCCCGGCGGAGGCAGCGGCGGTGAGTCTCCCCCTTTTTCTGCATGGCACCCCTCCCCCTGGCCAGGGCAGGGGCCGCGGCAGGTGGGTGCCCAGGCCCCCGGGTCAGAAGAGGGTGCGGGGCGGCTGCCTGGGGGGGGGGGGGTGGCAACACGAGCGGGGAGGTGGCGGCGGGCGCAGCGCGCGGCTCTCCCGGGACCCGGCGCTAGACGCTTGTCTTGGCGGCGATCCGCCGCCGCTGCCGCCCCCCGAGGCGGCAGGGCTGGGCTCCCCCCCTCTGCCCGCTCCCTGGCTCCCGAGAGGGGCGTGTTAGGCGAGGAGGTGGGATGGGGGGCGAGGCAGCCCCCCACCTCCCTAATGCTGGGACTTGGAAATTAACCAGGCGGTTTGAAAGCCTACCACCCCGCCCCCACCCCAGAAAGCCCGTTCGGGAAACTGACTCGCTGCGTGACCCCGATATCAATGCCGTGCGGAGAAGCAGGCCGCCCGCTCGCGGGTCCGCGCCCGCCGCGCCTCTTCACTCCACGTGCGCCCGGGGCCGCGCTGGCACGGGCAGGGGGGCCAGCGCCAGCCTCCAGGGGCCGGGCCCTGGGGACATCCGGAAAAGCCCGGAGGACAGTCCCCGGAGTTACCACCTCCCGAAGTAAAGTTGCTGCCCCCTCCCTCGTGGAGCAGACGGCCTTAGTACGTTGGCTGTAGCTTTTGCTCAACATGAATAAAAAATTTTTTTAAATTAGAAAACCAAGGTTCCGGGGTGCGGATCGGGGTGTCAGGGCCCGAAACCACACCAAGTTGCTCTGGCAAAAGTTAGGAGAAAAAAAGGAAAAGGCATTTTGATTTGGGGATAGGGGGAGTGGCGTTTCTGGTTTCTCCTGCTTCCAAGCCCCACCGGGAGCGTTGGAATGTGCCGCTCAGATCCTCTGAGGACACATCCATATTTATAATTTATTTTTAGGAGAAGTTGTGAAAAAGGGAGGGGGTTTAAAATGGGGAGAAAAGGTGTGTGTAGAGGGGTGGCCTTTCCAGAACCCAGAGGCTAATTGAGCTATTAAGATGGAAATCACTTCCCCCAGTCTGGGCAAGCAGCAAATTTGACTTTAATAAGACAATTAAGGGCACAAATAACTAAACTTTAGCCTGATTTAAGAAAGGGGGTGGGGTGGAACTGCACGAAGCACCCCAGGCACTCCTTTTGCGCTTTGCTAAGGGACATTTTGGACGCTCAGCGTCTTCCCTGGGAAGATTTCAGGCCCAACTATGGGTCTGGGGGCAAAAGAGGGAAAAGATACACCTCACCCCCTTCCCCACCGCGGATCCCTGGCTTATGAGTGATGAAACTGTCATCCCGTCATCCCTGCAGGAAAACCCAGTAATGATTCCTTTAATTATCTAGGATTCTCCAAAATCCTGTCTCAAAGGCAGCCTGCCCCTACTGTGAGCTGTGGAGGGGAACATCCTTCTGGAGAAAGAAGGTTTTGGAGGCTGTGGTCCCAGAATCGGGGTTTTGAGGGCGAGATGAGTTTATGTTTTATCCAACTGGCCCACAAAGTCCCGCTTTTGGGGTCATTCTAAACAGCGAGGGATTCAGGCCCCAGCAGCCCCTGGAGGGAGGGGCAGAGAGCTAGCTTCACTCTGAAAGTTAGTTGGTGAAAAGGGGGGAGGTTTGCTACTTTTGGTAAAAAAGTGAAATGCCATCTGGGGGATAATCTTGTATATATGTGTGTATGTGTTCTGTTTGTTGAACCTGCTGTTTTCAAGGGCCTTTCTTTGGGAGGCCAAAAAGCCTATGAGAAGACAAAAGTACTTTTTTTTCCCCCAATGGTTTAATGAGATGTTTTAGTAGATAGGATTTAAGGGAACAAGTGATACATAGGTTATGTCGAACCGCTGAACACCCCCAAAATCAAACACCGCTGAAGTTGTGAATCGTAGTCCCATTACATTTGTCTGCTTGCTCCCACGTGGAGCAATATTTCTTTGCAATTCTTTGCTACCTAGATTTTAGTCATTTTTATAGGAAACTCTGTCATCAGGGAATTCTCTAAGGCAAGGGTGGGAGAGAGGTCCAAATGCCCCTCCCAGAACATTAACCTTATTAGTTCGTGTTAATTTACACAGACATGCACATCCCTGCCCTCCAGTTGTAACCTATATAGACACCCACACACCTTCAGTTTATTTACTTGCAAACCTGGATTTCAATCAAGTGTTCACAGCAGGGCATAGAAAAGTGAGCTGTACCTGAGAAACTTTTGAACACAAAGTCCCTGATGGAAGATTCATGTCTAACAGACATGGCACATGTACACCCTGATGACATTTGCACTCTCGGGGCCTTGGCAAAAACCAGTTCTTTATTTTCAGAGTTCTTTCCCTTTGTTATGGGACGCGATGAAACAGCACAATTTTCAGGAGTCCACAATTCCAGCGTGGCTGGGCAATGGGAAGTTGTCACGTTGTGAATTGCTGAATTGTCACCCCTATCGTAGCGCCAGAGAGCTGACTGTCAGATCCTATTTGCTTTGCTAAATAAGGATATCTCACCAAATTAGCCTCTAATGATACTTCTACAAATAGGGTGTTTTACGTGAATTAACGAGGCCGGAACACCAAATGTCGCGCCAAGATACTGAGCTATAATCGCGGCGATGAAGCTGCGTGTTAAAATTACTGAATTGTTAAATGTGGAGAATCAGAATGTAGTGCTGAATGTGAACCAAGGACTGCTTTAATTCGAGTATTCGCAACAGTACAGTCACTGCGTATGCTCAGCCCTCTGAAAGGGTGCATGTAATTATGAATACATTTAGCAAACTCCCCCCCTCCCCCGACCCCCCGACCCGCTCCGAGTCTGGAAACAGGCAAAGTAGTATGGTGAAGAGATTATAAATCAGTGCTTTGCAGTGGGAAGTCGTCATTAATTCGGCAAAGAATCACAGCTTCTTTTCATATTCTTACCACCGCCCTCCCCCCCACCCCGCCCCCAATAAGAAAAAAACCTCAACGGTGAAACTGCTGAATACATTCTGGCTTTTCTCCTTTTGACCCTCTGTGTGAAATTTCATTAAGCAGTTGCTATCCCCACCCCCCCACCCCCCGCAAAGAATTGTGGATCAAAAAATAAAAAGCAACTTTGAATTTTGGTCATAGCAGTACACAAGCTATGGCAAATCTCTTAGGGGGAAAAAAAACGTTTCGATAGAAAAGAATATAGAATAGCGGTGGGGGGTGGTTAAAATATTTAGAGGAGGGGCTGCAATGAAACTACTGCTTCCTTAAAAATAAAACATGCGTTTATGACTCAAACCAATGAAAGTTGGAAAAGTCCCTAAGGGAACACTCCCTCTGTTCCTTGCTCCCAGCCCCTTATATGCAGACAGAAAGAAGATTCTTGCCAGATATATTTACAGCTTCCTAAGAGTACAGCAGCTCAGCCTCTTGTAATTAGGATTGTAGAGTAAATACAGCTATTATTAGTATTAGACATGAGGGTAGAAATGAGGCTAATGAAAAGTTAAGGCAAACTTGGTCTTTAGAATCACTTGCCGGAAAGGGCATACGCAAACAAAATAATCCATTTTCTTTCTGGAGTTTTCTTCCTTGCCCAGCATCCCAAACTAGGGTAAAGTCCTTTTTGCCGCTTAGATTTGAGACAAGGTGAAGGTAAATGCCCAAGAAAAACACTGCCACAAATATGACGTAAAACAACCACAGATTTCAGGCCTAGTGTCATGTAGGCTTCTCAGGCCAAAGGGTGGCTGTTGAAGAGAGTTTGAAAGGAGGGGACTTCGGGGTCCCTGTCACCCCCAAGCCCCCCACTCCCCCTCGGGGTCTCTTTCCAAAACACCCAGTCATTGGATGCTGCTTTCCCAGGGTCCTCAGTTGTAGGGGGCGTGCACAAATATTTACAAAGCTTTCAAGTTTCTGACTTTACATCATCTTCCTTATATAAAACATCTGAGTTTAAGGAACCACAAAGCAAACTTTTCTCAGTGTCTCTGGAAAGGCTGCACCACTAGCATGAAAGGGAGACACACCTAGAAAATGAAAACTGATGTTGGTCTCCGAGGAAAGCCATTGTAAAAATGCCCTGGAAAGATGGGGGCAAATTTAGCCTCTGCTGGGGGATTTGGCCCAGACAGGGACAGGAGCCTTAAGGTAGCTGTGCAGCGTGGTGTGAAAGTTTTCTCAGAGATGTGCGGAAAACCAGGCTGTCTTGTTGGAATCATGCGTGAGATCAGTGCCCGGGCCTGTTGGCATCTCTGCCCAAAACAGCCTGGACCGCGGCCAGCCCAGGCCTGAACCACCACCGGAGCCTAGACAAGCCCCAGACAGGTGCCCTGGGACCTGGGGGCCCCCCCTGCAGCATTTCTTGGCTAGAAGGAGGGAAGGGTGTTAGGCTCCCCAGCACAGCCTCCCCAGAGACCCTGCAGGGTTGACTGTCCTGGTTACCACGTGGGCTCTGGAGAGGGCAGAACCCCACTTTGCTAAGCGCAGGCTCGAGTCTGGCAGGTTCTGGAGCAGAGCTGTGCTCCTGCAGCTCAGGCTGAAGCTCTCTCCGCCCTCCAGCAACAGGGCTGTGATCCTTCCGTTTGGGGTAGGCCAAGGGGGCGTGGCGCAGGGCCAGCCACAGAGCACAGACGCATCTAAGCTACCGTGCAAGTTACCCCATGTGTGTATGTGTATGTGTGTGTGTGTGTGTGCGCGCACGCATGCTTGCTCCTGGCTTCTCTAGCTAGCAGGCCTCCCATCCACCCTGGGGAGCTGAGCCCTCTTCTTTCCATCAGGGTGCAAGGAAAACCCAGGCAGGGGCAGGGCTGCAGCCTGGAAGTGGGGAGAAGGCTTTGGTGCACTATCAGGAGGTCTTAGGGGAAGACTAGGGAAGTCAATGAGGAGCCCTACATCTGAGCCACCCTGGGGGGCGGCAGAGAGAGAGAACTGGGTGGGCATTCCGGGATGAAACATGCAGAAGACATGCCTGCTCAGCCTTGGCACAGGAACTGGCCCGATGCGGGAAGCTGCTCCCAGCCCCGAGTCAGACTCTCATTTGGCCTCAGTAACTGGACTCCAGGCCACCAGAAGTCCCCGTGGGTTCCAGATTGTATCTTCGAATGGCATGAAAAGGTCCAGACCAGGCCCTCATAGGCCAGGCCATATTTAGCCTCAGGTTCATCCGGAGAATATTTTAGATGCTGGTGCTTGAAAGGCGAGCTCTGGGCCAGGTTGCCGGCTGTCACATGGCGAGTGTAGACTCGCTCCCTCGCAGGCCTGGCCGAGGTGGCCCGGTGCTCACCGCCACAGATGCCCAGTGTCCCGACCAGAGCTTCGGGGCCACATGTCAGGGGCCAAGGAGCCAGCGAGCGCCCGGGTCGTGGGTTCTGTGTTGGGAAGCCTTTTTGCCCCGTTTTCACTCTGATGGCGATAAGACCGCTTCCATTCACAGAACTCACAGAGGCTGTTTTCAGCCCCTGTCTTCTGCGATGGCCCAGTGTGATCTCCCAGCTTGCTGAGTGAGCAGCCTCCTCCTCCGGTGTCAGCAGCTGTGGAGGAGTTAACCCTTTCAAGGCCTGGGGGTGCTGGCTGGCATGGGGGCCCCTGCCTATGGAGACCTTGAAGGCCACACACTCCAGTGGAGCCCCTGCCCTTCACTCCTCAATTCTCATTCATTAGTGGCCAGACCTGAGGGTCGGCTCCCTGGAGCTTAGAGGTGATTTCCCCACTTTGGCCCCATCAGCAATAACCACCAGGCTCCCCTCCCTAACCGCTTGCCCTTCACTTGTTCATACAGCCCAGGGAAGAGCTGCTTGCTTTCCATGCATTTTCATCTGGGCTTCCAAGTTGATAACTTTCCCACATTCCAGAGGGAGGAGGTATTGATGTCCGTGCTTCACTTAGATCGTTCATGAGAGTTTGGAATAATCATCCGGGGTCTCAGGGAGACGCCACTGGCTGCAGGGATTAATCCTAGCAACCTGCGCTGGGATTCCGGATCCTGGTTTTCTGGGCACGGAGGAGTTGCGGCTGTACTGAGGCCACTGTGTGGAGACACATTTAGCCAATTATCAGCCAATAATTATCAGCCTTTCGGGAGCCTGGGTGGAGCCGCCGCCGTGCACCAGGAAAGTGTTGGCTTGTTTAAAGTTTGCTCTAACTTTGTACATTTTTTCCTTTTTAGTTTTGGCTCTTGGTGCTCCAAGAGCCACCACTTCCTGCCCAGCTGGTTCGTTACCGCAGGGAAAATGAGGGACTTTTGGGGGCAGATGTGTTTCCATTCCACTATCATAATGCCCCTAAAAATCCTTATTGCTCTTGCAGTATTCCTCGGGGGTCCCTGGGCCAGCCGTGAGTTCCTCCAGCAACTGAAAGAAGAGAGAAAGATGTTCCCCCAAATCCTCCTCTCTGGTCCCGGGTAGAGCTCCCCTCACGGCACTCAGAACTGGTTACCATCAGGACAAATAAAAAGATGCCGTCCGTGGACGCTGGTTAAATGCGAAACATGCTTTTTACCCTCCAGGGGCCGAATGTTGGCGATGAGGCTTGGGAAACAGGACAGCTGTGGCTGCTGTCAGCGATTGCTCTGGGGGCTCACGGAGGGGAGGTGGGGAAAGCAGGGGAGGTGGGGAAAGCGGGAAAGAAACAAGTGCTACCTGTTTGGCGAGGTGATTCACATTCAGCCTGGTCCTTCCAGCAGAGCCTCTGGGATCCTCACCTTGGCAGGGTCCCTGGACAGTCCTGACTTTCTCCCCAGCTCCCTGAGTCAGACCACTCTCCCACTCTCTGCCTCAGTTTCCTTATTGGGCAAGGGAGGGGCAACTCTCCATGCTCTGGCCCGAGAGGGTTCTCACTTGTACCTGGAATGTTATCGTGAGTTCAAGTGATGTACAAGCTCAGAAGGAGCTTTGAAAATGGGGGCGTTTGGAAGGTGTTCCGTAGCGCTGATACTTATTAATACACGCCTAATATGCTGAGACAACTCAGACAGGAGGGGAGACGGCAGCCCATCAGTGAGCACCGGTTTCTGGAATCATGGAATCAGCCAACCTCAGCTCTGCAACTCTTTCGCTGTGTCACCCCCAGGCAAGTGACTCAACCTCTCTGGGCCTCCATTTCCCCACGCAGGAAACCCATGTTTTGGAACAGAAGTTTTCCAAGTCCGATAGGCATGTACACCTACTCCATGATTTTTAGTAGTACCTGGCTAGAAGTGTAAATTATTCTAATAGGTATTTCTTTGTACAGCTAATTTCTATTTATGGCAAGCAGTCGGTTTTCAGTTTGGGGTAGGGAAAGAAAGGAGGGATCTTTTTTATATCAGTTTATGTAAGTTAAAGAGGGTGAGTTGCTTGAGAAAAATATTAGGCCAAGGATAGGACAGGTGACCTGAGGATGGGGCAGAACTCAAGATGATGGTTTGTAAAGTTTCGTCGTCCACAGCCTGAGGAATTCTTGTTTGTCTTAGGGACTGTCTGCAGCCACGTAGTCGGTGTAGGGAGAGGTAGGTTGCCAATTCCAATCTGGGGAGGGCTCCACCCCCAACAACCTAAGTGTCACATGTCTCCCCACCCCACTGCCACCCAGCCCTGCTTGCCAGCAGTGGTGAGACCCCTCAGATCTCTGCCCCTGTGCCCACCCATAGCTCTGATTTGTCTCTTATTTTAGGATCACAGTGCCCGAGCACTCTCCTTCCTGGCCAGGGCGCCTCTCTGAGCCTCAGTTTTCTCAGTGAAATGAGAATAGTTAACCTTCTGTCTCGGGGCAGTATGGAGACCAGGGGTTAATGGGGCTCAACGGGGCAGCTCTGATGGCTTACAGACAGGGCACAGCTCAGAAGGCAGCGGGCACCAGCGGCCCTGGGGCAGGCAGGGGGCATAGCAGCACCCTTGGCCCGGAGGGGCACTCCTTGGCCAGGCCTCCCGTTACCGGGGCTGGGCATCAGCTCCCCACCCACCCCCTGGGATGGGGAAATAGCAGGCACTGGGCCCCAGCCAGCAGGGGCAGGCTCCAGTTTCACTTTCTGCTGTGTCATGGGGTGGGGGGGTGGCATCAAGGCCCAGCTGGCCAGCTGGGGCGGGCACCAAGAGGCTGGTGGACAGCTGCAGCCCAGCTGCCAAAGCACATCCCACGCCCGCCTTACAGCCTGCTGGGATGGGGGCTGGGCCCTCAGGGCGCCCCTTAAACGCTTTTCACGCCCTGCTGTGCACAGTGAGGAAAGCCAGGAGGGGGTGAGATGGTTCCTTTAGCCACAAGATCTCCCCAAAACAAATTCTTAATCCATGCGCTCTTGAGGGTCTGAGAGCTGCAGCTGTTAACTCTGGATCAAGTGCTGCTGTGTGCTGGGTGCCGGAGATACAGCAGAGGGTGAGTCAGGCTCCGCCCTCAGGGGGCTCCCAGTCGAGTTGGGGGAGATGGACAAAAGAGCAAAGAAAAAGAATCCCACGTCATGGGGACAATTCCACACTGTGTGCTTGGTGTTAGCATCTCAGGGAAGGGGCGTGCACACACGCATGTGTATGCACGTGTGTGTGCCAGGAACACGTCAACCCCTGGGACACATAGGTCAACTAAGAACACAGACCCAGGGGCCAGGTGTCCCATGTTTGAATCTGGATTCTTCCACCAACTGGTGTGTGACCTCAGACAAGTGCCCTCTCCCCTTTGGGCCTCAGTTTCCCCATCTGTAGTTGCTGGAATAATGGTACCTACGTGATAGGGCTGCATTGAGGATGAAATGAACATCCTTAAAGAACTAAATTCAGTGCCTGGTGTCAACCAGGTACTGTCTACATCTTACCTATTATCTAAGAATAATAATGTGTGCTGTTCTCATAGGATGAAATGCAGCCGTGACCGCTGGCTGAGAACAGCACCAATATTGTGGAGCCCACCCTCCCTGCCCCGCCTTTCACCTGCCTCATCTCACTTAATAGCCACAACCAACCCTCAGGTAGGCCTTAGCATCTCCTTGTTCCATTGAGGAAACGGAGGCTCAGGCAGGTGAAGAGATGTACACAGCTGGAGAGCAGTTTGACCCCAGGAGTAGGGCTGGCTTCACGGTTGTGGGCCTCCGTATCATTAAATGCTCTGCGATCATCATCCTTAAATTCTGAATAATTTTGGAACAAGGGGCCCACGTTTTAATTTTGCACATTCCAGAGCCAGCCCGGCCCAGATCTGACTTACTCCAAAGCCATCACTCATAACTCCTCCCATCCATATATCATAGAACCGGTCCAGACTGGTTTTCCAGTTCATTGGTACAGTATTTAGTGTGGGACTGAAGTTCCTGTGGAGAACACAAAGACATATTAAGGGGCAGAATTGCCCAAATGCCTATTTGATTGTCCCCCCATTAGAAGGAAGGCAGGACAGTTGCCTGGGCAGGGGTGACTCATTCATTGCTGTATCCCCAGGGCCTGGCATGTATTAGCTGCTCAGTTAATAATTGTGAAATGAAGCAAATGAATGGGAGGCTGCTGTATCTTCCGAACTAAATCAGATTTAAATGACACCAGGAAAGCAGGTCATTAGTGGTGGCCACCCCCTGCCGGCTTGTGACAATCCCTCGAAGGGTGTGGAGACAAAGGTCTCTTTCATCCCCTGGCTACAGACCTGGGCTGCAAACCTGTGTGCCAATAGCTTGTAGCAGCTTACTGTTTAAACAGGTTCTGGTGGGGACCTCAGAGGTAACACAAGTGTTGAAGACACGCAGGCCTGGATTCCTGAGCGCCTGTCACTGGGGAAGATGCAGAGCTTAGCCAAAAGAATATTCAGGTTTTTCAGTTTCAGTTCGGGGCAGGCTCAGCTCCCCGATCAGGACCAGAGGGCCCAGTTTCCTGGACTGCTAACTGAGAGGGTTTAGATTTGGGGATTGCAGGTCCTTTTTCCTCTGAATTAGAGTTTTCCTACGTTCTCACAGTTCCAAATTTGCTCCCCACAAAAACCTTACTGAGCTTTACTAAGAAGCAAAGAATCATCTCAAAAGCCTTTAAGATATTTATAACAATAATAAACGTGTTTTTTGCCAACTGTTTTCACAGGCTTGGCTGCCAGTGCTTCAGATAATAACCACGTGAAGTAGGAGTTACCATCCTCATTTTCTAAATAACATCCCAGCCACCACCGTGGACTGAGTGCTCGATATGAACTAAGCTCTTTACACGTACGAAGTCATTTTAGTTGCACGAGCCGTGTGTAAGGGAGGCTGTGTTACTGTCTCTGGCTTCCTGATGAAGAAGTAAGCGTAGAGAGAGGAACCGAAACCCTCCATAGACAGTAAGTGCAATGATTGGATGGGGCTGTGTGTTCCAATAAAACTTTATTTACAAAACCAGGAAGTGCGCTCGCTTTGGCCCCCAGGCTCTAGTTTGCCTACCTGGTTCCAGACCATAAGACCTGCCTTCCAGTTAGGAAGAGTCAGGCCCTGGCAACGGCCTTCCTGCCCATCTCCCTGCTCCTGTGAGGTGACTGAGTTACATTTCAGAACAGAGACCAGTGGGCAAGGGGAGAGGTTGAGTTGGCCCCTCTTTCCTTGAAGGGATTATGAAGCTTTTGGAATTTACAACTATTAGGACTTGTTATTGGCTGCCATGATGGATCACCATGGGGACATTAAAACTGTCACTTTAATAGCTGTCAACTGAGTTAACTTTTACAGAAGAAGGTGTTATAGTTTAGGAAAATACCTCAATGGGGCATTTTGACAGTGGAAGGAACTTCTCTTTGGAGAAGGCACTTCTCTGTAGTTGGTGAGCATGGAAATAGAATGAAAAATGTCTCAAGGCAGAAGAAGGTTAACAGGAAGGGGAGGTGGAAATTTGTGTGTGCATGCGTGTGTGTGTGCACGCGTGCATGTGTGCACATGTGCAGAGAGAGGGTGGAGGAGAAAGAGATTTCCTAAAGACAGGAGGCTGGATTTCTGGCAGGAGAAGGGGACAGAAGGGAGGGCATGACTTTTTTTCCCTAACAATTTTATTGAGACATAAATCATTTACCATATAATTCCCCCGTTTCAAGTGCACAGCTCAGTGGCTTTGTATATTCAGGACTATGTGACCATCATCACAGTCACTTTTAAGACATTTTCATCACCTCAGAAGCCCCGTATCCTTTAACACACTACCCCCACAATCTTCCAATCCCTCCCCCAACCCTACTCCTAAACAATCACTAATCTGCTTTCTGTCTCTGTAGATTTGCCTGTTCTGGATATTTCGTACAGATGGAATCATATAGTATGTGAGCCTTTGTGACTGGCTTCCACCCAGCGTGATGTTCTCAAGGCCCATCCACGCTGGAGCACATGTCAGAACTTCATTCCTTTTTATGGCGAATAACATCCACATTTTATTTAATCCATTTGTTCAGCTGACAGACATTTGGCTCTCATGCAGAACGCAGCCATGAATATTCATGTGTGAGTTTTTGTGTGGATGTACGTTTTTGCGTTTCTCTTGGGGGTTCTATCCAGGAGTGGAATTGCTGGGTCATATGCAGCTCCGCGTTAACACTTTGAGGGGCTGCCCAGGGCACATCTCATAGTGCCTTTTTCAACCTTATGTGATGGAAATTTCCTGCGATGCTGAAAATGAGGAAGCACCCCGAATCCATCATCCAGGGTCAACCACAATCAACCTTTTGCTGGTCGTGTTCCTTCTGCCTTCCCTCCTCCACTGTCGCTTCCCACTGAGTAGCTGGAAGCCAGTTCCTACCTTGCACTTGATGGTGTTAACTTGGCTGAGAGATCAGTGTTTTCTTCCATACCAGACCTTCAGTCCAGGTCTCCTATACCCACCTCCTCATGTGGATGGACTTGGGGGACAAAGGAGGAATTGGGGCAGAGTCTAGATTGGGTCAGTGTGAGGTGCAACAGGAATGCTCCTGAGTGACGCAGAGCTAGCTACACAATTTGCAAAATGAAAATGTGGAGCCCTTTGTTCAAGATTTAAGAAGCTCAAGATGACACCAGTAGAGCATTAAACCGAACGTAGACCCTGCTCAACTGCACTGGTCATGTGGCCATGAGGCCAGCAAAAGAGCACTCAAGCAGAACTGGTTCATTCGGTGCAGGAGTTTAGAGCCTTGGGTGTCTAGGAGAGACACAAGCACCCCTCTTCCCCAGTCCCTGGAAAGGTTCCGAGGGAAGCTGGGTCTCCCATGGCATGTAGGACAGGATTCAAGCCCATTCCATTTGAATCTCCAAAAATAAGATGACCCCAGTTGACATGTGGGTTATAAGTATATTAGAAAAATAGCCATCTGTCTTAAGCCTTCTTCCCTAAGAGCCTGCATTTGTTTTGTTTGGCCACACCATTTTGTCGTGTACTCTGATATCACAGCAAATGACAGGGCCAGTCTTCAGAACAGAGGCCTGCTGGTGAGCAAACAGTTCAGAGCAGGACCAGGGATGCCCTTAGAGGCAGGTGGCCACGGCAGACTTTGGCATCCAATCATGGCACCCAGTCCCTCCCAGCTCAGACAGAGCTCCATTATCCTCGAAGCATGGCCTCCGGCAGCAAAGGAACCTCATTTCCTGTGCTTATCTAGACTCTCAACCTAAGAATTCACCCAGAGATTCAGAGCCTACCTTGTGTATTGGGATGACACTCTAGGATGCACTCAGGCTAACAGGACCTTGTCGTGAAGGGGAACAGAACTCCACTGGGAAGGAGAGAGAGCGTGGAAGAGATGGACTCCTTGAGGAGAGAACAGATAAGGACTTTGTAGCTCCTCCTGTTCTCTGTGGGATGTTCAACCAATGAGTGAATGCTCATTCATTTATTCAATTATTTGAGTACCTACTCTGCATTAGGGGCTGTCCTGGGCATGCGCAATACGTCCCTACCCTCAGGGGCAGGAGAGGCCATCATAAACCAAAGAAGAAAACGTTTTATATTTGATTAAAATAATGTCTTAACAATGGCAAAAAACAGCTACAAGTCTGAGTAAATCCCACTGGCAATTTGGGGGTTTATAGACAAAGTGGATCTTAAACCGAAGCCCAACTCAGGACTGAAGCAATTCTCGGCAGAGCGGATGCAGAAGCAGCCCAGCCAGGAGAAGGCCCCGGGGGAGGAGGTAGGTGGCTCTGGGTTTTGTTTTGGGGTTTTTTTTCCACCGCCAGCACTTTCTACCCCACTTGTGGTAACGGACGCAGTGCCCAATGGGAATACAGCCAAAGGTGGCCCCTTACAACACCCAAGCCTCAGCTGTAGTCATTGGTCCAGGTGTGGGCGCGTGACCTAACATGGCCAATCACAGCTGCTCACTTCGAGGTGGGCCGCAGTGATTGGGCCAGGTGTGATCATGTGACCCAGCAGGGCCAGTCCAGGATTGTCCTAACTAGCTGGAGGGAAGGTTGCTTTTTCCCCACCCCCTCTCCAGCATCCAGAGCTACCTGTGACCCCAGAGACTGAGGCCAGAATGGAGGGAGGGATAAGGAAGGGACAGGATGGGGGGGATGGGTAGGGGAGTACGGGAGAGACCGGCGCTGTGTGCTGTTCCCTGGATCCAAGAGCAGCCAGCCTCTCATTCATCATAGCTACATAAGGGATGAATCCCCCGTCTTGCCTCAGTCAGATCAACTGGTTTCTCGATGGCCCAAAGCATCCCAAAATTCAGGACTTGGGAACCGTTTCTTTCTCTCACATGGATTATGTGAAGCTAAATGGCGTATATTATCCTCAGAACTCATTTTCCCCTCGGTTTGCCTGCTGTGCTGGAGAACGAGAGATTCTCCAGACACATCTCCATACCCTGCCTCGACTGCCTCTCCCCCAGTTAATTTACCGCTGAATCAGAGCTAAACATTTGCTCCCGGACTTCTGGTCCTGCCCTCTTGCTGCTGGCTTCTGTCTCCTCGACCTCACTCCCAACACACACTCACCTCTCTGGCCCACCCTGCTCTCCACCAAGGACGGAGCCTGCAGCTTGTCCTGGCCTCTGCTCTGATCCCCGCCATGTTATAGTTGTAAAGGTTTACTTAGGACTCTGCCCCGCATGAGCGGTGACCTTGAGCATGGAGACCCAGGTGTCACTCATCTTTGCACCCTCAGCTGCTGGCATGCAGCAAGGGGGCAGCACCTGTGGGAGGGAAGGAGGCAAGGAGAGGAGGAGGGGAGACAGGATCGCTCATTCCTATTGATTCTGGTTGCTCACATTGTCACAGTCATGTTCTAGACTTGTTTCCTCTGCCAGATACTCTTCTGTCAGGAGGACACAGCTCATGCCTCACCTCCTTCAGGCCTCTCCTCCAATGTTACCTTCCCAGTGAACTACATTCTCCCAGACCCCTTTTTTCCCCTCTTTTTTTAATATCTATTTTATTTACTTTGTAGGGTTTTTGGTTTTTGGAGGGAGGTAATTAGGTTCATTTAGTTAGTATTTTATTTAGTTAGTTATTTTAATGGAGGTACTGGGGATTGAACCCAGGACCTCGTGCATGCTAAGCATGTGCTCTAACCATTGAGCTATACCCTCCCCCCTCTCCCAGTCCCCTGCTTGACCGCTGCCCCTCTTCCATCCTTTCTTGTTCTCTTTCTTCTTCCCATCCACCACCATCGGTCTTTCTCCATGTTTTATTTATTTTATTTACTGTCTCTCACTGAAGCGTCAGCTCCAAGTGGGCAGCCATCTTTGATTTTTTCTCCACTGTATCCTCAGCACCTACTAGGTGCTCAGTAAGTATCTGTGGAATCAATGGATGAATTCACCAAAACCAGTCTTACCAAATTTGTTTCTCAAAGTGCCGATGCACTTTATGCATTTCACATGTGTTAATAAAAGTCAGGTGATGTACTAGTTTCCTAGGGCTGTCATAACAAATTACAAATGGAGTGGCCTAAAGCAACAGAAATGTATTATTTCACAGTTCTGGAGGCTGGAAGTCCAAAATCTGGCAGGGCTGAGTACCCCCCGAGGTGCTCCGGAGCAAAATCTGTTCCTTGTCTCTTCCAGCTTCTGGTGGCTCCAGAATTCCTTGACTTATGGCCGCATCACTCTGATCTCTGTCCCTGTCTTCATACGGTTTCTCTGTGTCTGTCTCTGCTGCTCTCATGTAAAGATACATGTAATTGCATTTAGTGTCCAGCCAAATAATCCAGGATGAGCGCCACCTCTCAACTCAAGATCCTTAACTTAATCTCGTCTTTTTCCATATAAGGTAACCTGTAAAGGTTCTGGGGCTGAGAAGTGGGTATAGCTTTTCTTTCTCTGGGGGCCACTGTTCAGCCCACTATGTTATTTGCACGAAGACCAGAAAAGCAAAGATTCCCACTGCCACTCTGTTGGCCTGACAGATATGTAATGAGTATGTTGCTTCAGTCAGACCCTGGAAATGATTTTTAAAACACCATTTTATGTTTTTTAATTATCCCAATTAAAAAAATAATAATACCATGCTCATGATAAGAAACACAGTACAGAATTGTGGGAGATGCAAGAGCCCTTTGCAATTTTTCTCTAACTCCAATTTCAGTTTCTAAATGTAACCACTATAGGCAGTTGGCATACTCCATAAATTTTCTAAGCATATTCGAGAGCATACACTTTTTTTTGCTCATAACATTAGGAAAATTGGGGGCATGACAATATATTCTGAAGACCTGACAGCCCTCCAATCCACCCCAATCTTTCTAATGACTTCTAGCAATGCACCATACTTAACCTGTCCCCTACTGGCCAACATTTCCATTCAACTCCAGGATTTTGCCATTATAACACATAGACTCCCTGGCACTTGGCCAAGTATATTCATAGGATACAGTCCTAGAATTGGGATGTCTGAGTCAGAGGATATGTGCATTTTTAATTTCTGTAGCTACTGCCCAGTACCCTCCACAAAGGTGGCATCAGCCACACACCCATCAGCAATACACACGTGAGGGTACCTGCTTCCATCACCCTCACCCACCCTGGCAAGGACGCAGCACATCGGGGGAAGCAAATCCCAAATTCAGGTAAGTGGACTTTCCATGTGGGCCTGAGTAGGGGTGGACACAGCCTCCAAGGTTGTCCCTTTAGCCTGTGGAGGCGCTAAGCCATCCAGGGTTCTCATTTGGGTCTAATAAACAAAGGCAGGGCTTGGGGAGATGAGCCAGAACCATGCTGCGAGATGCCTTATGCAGCTCAGTATTTATTTCTTCAGTGCAGTTAGAACTTAAATATGGTCAAAACATATTCTTCTTTTAATTTACACAAACAAATATGTTCCCAGGCTGACACCTCTGGTGCCAAGTTTCTAGGGGAAATGAAATTCTACTATGAGATTATAAACCACTAGAGAAAAGATGAGGATGGAAAAGCCGCCGCCGTCAGCTTCAGCGCGTCCGAGCGGGGCTGCTGAGAGATGTTTCAGAACCGGGCTGCTGCTTCTCAGTCTCTTTCTGTTTTTGTTGCAGATAAACCTGCCAGTAATTTTAGCAAATGAAACCTGGAATGCCTAAAGGCCAGAGGATGGAAAACGCTCCGGTTTTGATAAAAGGAGGTCTGCTCGGCTTGGACTCCTCCGTCCTGCTAGTCAGGAGACACAAAGATTTATCCAGAGAGGGGCTGATGAACTGAGGAAAGAGAAATGGGGCCAATGTGAGTTGCCTTTCAAGAGCTGTGCTAATATAAAACCAAGCAACTTGAATTAGTTCCAAGAGGGGATTAAAGCAACATGTTATTTTGAGTGATTGCTTAATTTATTGAGCTGTGGCTAGATCTGTAATGAAATACAGCCCTTACAACTGATAACCTCCTGCTGCAATTGAACTTCTACTACAATTAAGGAATATTCTCGGAGAGTTTCTCTGGAACAGCTCAGAATTTTTAGTCTGTGGTGGGGTGCTTCTGTGGACTCATTTTCCAGGCAAGCATTTTTTTTTTTTTTTTTTGCCTTTAAAGAGTGACGGGTTGATGTTAATAAGGAAAATCAGCGGTGTTTTACTGAATGCCTTGTGTGCACTGGGCGCTTAACATACATCATCTCTAATCCTGACAGCAGCCCAAGGAAGTAACTCTTATATAAGTCCCCACTTTACAGCTATGAGGTTCCAAGATGTTAAATAATTTTCCAAAGTGGCGCTGTCCAAGATGGTAGCTACTAGGCACTTGGGGCTATTTCTGTGTATAATAGTTCACATTTTAAAAAATCTAAAAATTCACTTCCTAGGTTGCACTCAATAACTAGTTCAAGCGCCCAATAGCCACATGGGGCTAGTGGCCACCACACTGGACAGCGCAGAGCGCGACCGTTTTGATGACTGCAGAAGGTCCTGTGCCATTGACCAGTGCCGTTCCAGAGATTTCACAGGTAGAAACTGGCCGGGTCAGATTTCAAACCCAAACTAATGGGCTTTGAGGGCAGCATCTTCCACCCCGCCTTGCTTCCTTTTTCTCCTTTGGCTGAGAAGCAGGGACTCGAGCAGCGATTCTAAACCCTATGTGCGGCTGCACGTTAAAATTACCTGGACTGCTTTAAAATACAGTATCGCTGCTAGGCTCCCAGCCCTAGAGATGCTGACTGGTGATTGGGAGGGGTTTTTATAGTGTCCCGTGCAACTTAAGTGTGCAGTCAGGATTGAGGGCAGTTAGATGAGAGGGTCCACACACAGGATGGTGGAAGGAACTGGTTCGTCTGCCATGAGCATGTGGTCCTTTGTGGACCCTTGTGGACCCTGACCCTCTCTCAGAGCCACTCTTAAGCCTCCTGAGCCGTCAGAGAGCTCAGGTTCATTTCTGAGGGAAAGACTTGAGTACTTTCTCACATGCTTCCTGCTTGATGGATGGAGACACACAACCCAGAGCACTGCCATGGCAGAAAGGAGATGTGGATGTAAGATTACGGAGACGAAGTGAACAACTGGAGTCCCAAATTTGAATTGAAAGCATCCATGTTTTGCCTTACAAAATAAAGCATGCGTTTCCTACCTCTGTTCACTGAAAAGCTGAGAAATAATGGGCAGTTCTGTAACAGTGAGCACCCCCAGCACCCACAGGGCGGTCTCTAAGCACCACTTCTAAGCAGATGTGCTCTGTGGAGGTTCTGTGGAGAGAGGGCTGATTCCAGGTCTGAGGCAGGAAATGTGTGAGATGAGCCTGGAACATCTTGTCATCTGGTTGCACGGAAGCTGTCAGAGACTTTCGGGGACACGTCAAAAAGGAGGCAGGAAGGGAACATGAAGAGGCTCCCACTGGCCAAAGATGGGAGAGTTTGAGCATCGCTAAGAATAATAACTGCAAGGGATGGAAACGTGTCATAAACATCCAAGTCTGCAAGTCCACAATGATACTGAGAAAAACAGAAACTCACTTGTCATCTTTGGAGGAGGCTGGGAAACCAACCTCTTATTTTTGTCAAATAAAGGGAAAGAATCAAGCATTTGTCCTTTCTGGTATGAACCATACTCTACAGCAACCAAAGAGTTGATATGGGGAAGTTTCTTTATAGAAGAACCCCAGCTAACAAACAAAGACAGAAAGAGAGATGTAGTAAGCCACCATTTTGCAACCTCTCATGCATCTAGACAGCGATCATCAATGGCTGCCAACACCTCGAAGAGGGACAACCACACGTTACGTGCCTTCAAATAGAAATACGAGACAGCCACTGGGAAGGAGTCCTACACACACACACACACACACACAACTAAATCTAAGTGAATCTAAGTGAACTTCTAGATCTTACTACTGATTTAAAAGAAATATAATAGGGAGAGGAACACGTGTAACACCAAGATGGGGATGCAATAAGCAAAATCCAGATTGGGACATTCTACAGAACAACCAGCTCAGTTTCTTCAACAAATAAATTGCAAGAGAAGGAAAAGGGAGGGAGGGAGGGAAAACCCACAGATTAAGAAAGATATCAGAGACGTATCAACCAGTCACAATGTATGAGATTTATATGGATCCTGATGTTAACCAACTGTAGAGAAAACATTTATGAGACAACTAAAAAAATCTGAACACTAGATATTTGCTGATATTAAAGCATTACTGTCAGTTTTAGTAGGGGTGATGGTGGTGGAAAAAAAACCTTTTTATTTGGAGTTATATACTCAAATATTTGCAGAAGAAATGGGTAATGTCTGGAATTTGCTTCTAAGTATCTGGGATGAGGGAGGAGGGGAAGGGGGTATAGATGGAACAAGATTGGCCAAGAATTGGTGATTATTGGAGCTGGGTACTGGGTAGCTGGGGTTTATTGTACCATGTACTCTACTCTTGTGTACACTTAAAGTTTTTTCCTGATAAAGATAAATAAGAATCAGCCTTTTCCTTCCCTTCTCTCAAGGGTATTGGTTTGGCCCGCCCACCCACTGCTGGCATCTCTGGGGCAAGCCTGGGGAGCAGGCTTGAGATACTTCTCAGCACATCATGTGTGCATATCCCCTCCTGTCTCCATGGTGACCAGTGAGGTGAGGAAGCAGCATCCAAAAGGCTCCTGTCCACATGAGGATCTGGCCAGGCTGCTGGCGTTGTGCCCGGCCCACCATAGCTGCTCCCTTTGGAGAATTCCTAGTCAGATCATCACAGCCCCCAGATCTGCCTCCTTGTACCCCTCTGCCATCACCCTTGCCCTCCCTTTGACCCTCTGAGGAAGTAGAGGCCAATTAGTGGAGAGAACAGAACCCTGAATTGGATCCAGGTTCAAATTTTGACTTCTCCTCTTAATGGCAGGACCTTGAACTTCCCCGGGCCTCGATGTTCTCACCTGTAAAACGGGCATAATGTGACATCAACTAACTCAACAAATCTTTATTATGGGAGGACAGTGGCAAAAAGGACCTAGTCTCATGGAACTAGACACTTGGAGGTAAGAAGACAATATTAAAAGTATGTACTAATGATAAAGGACAAGTTGTAAAAAATTTTTTTGAAAACTGGCAGTCCGTCCTTAGGACGTATAACTCTCAGTCATACTTCTCGTTGATCAGGATCTCCACACTTTCCAACGACTGAGTATCCAGCTCTGCCGGACCCACAGAATATTTTCACTTAACTGTGTGCTCATATTTCCATGAAGTAAGTGCTATTCTTCCCATTTCATGGGGGAGGAGCTAGGTATGGAGAGGTGAGGTGACTTGGCCACAGCTGCACTGTGGGTACACTGCCCTGTGGGTACACTGCCCTGTCTTCTTTGCTCAGCCTTGTGCATTGATTAAGCTCTGAAATGCAGTAGCATGGCCAGGAAACCAGAACTAACAGGAGACCAAGAGCTCTCCAGGTCAAACTCCGTTTTGCAAATGAGGAAACAGCGCCCAGAGAGGCCAAGTAACTTGTTCCAAGCCACACAGCCAACGAGCTGCTTAGCCTGTGTCCAGGCTGCTAGGGGAGAAGGTGCAGGGAAGTCTCACACGGTGAAGGAGGCTGACTCTTCCTGTCCCCTTTTTTTTTTCTTTTTGGTGGGGGGAGGTAATTAGATTTATTATTATTATTTTTTAATGGAGGTACTGGGGATTGAACCCAGGACCTCATGCATGCTAAGCATGTGCTCTACTACGTGAGCTATACCCTCCCTCATTACTGTCCCATTTAATCCTGTGCCAGGGTGGGGTGACCAGCCATCCTGGGATTTCCTGGGACTGAGGACTTTGGGCATTTAAGCCAGGAAAGTCCTGAGCTAACTGAGATGAGTTGATCATGCTGTTTCACAGTGAGGCATCTAAATGGATGTTTTCCAAGACATGTGGCTGAGAAGCAGCACTGAGTCCCCACAGAAATACGAGGGTTTCACGCTTTATATAATTAACTGATTAAAAAAAAATTTTTTTAAGGGAGGTACTGGGGGTTGAACCCAGGACCCTGTGCATGCTAAGAAAGGGCTCTACCACTGAGCTCTACCCTCCCTCCATTACCTCATCATTAATATCTAGTCTCCCACCACCCCAGCTAGACCATCAGTCCATGGGGGCAGGGACCAATATGTGATGTTCACTTCTGTTTTACAGCCCCTGAGTCAGTGGTGACACATGAATGACACTCGACAAATAGTCATTGACGGACCAACCAAAGCTGCCATCACCTCTGACTGGGCCTCCATCCGAGACTGCAGAAATCCTCTGTAGCCACCGTGACCTCCAGTTCCCATTCAGACAGGCTAGTATCCGTGAGGTCACACGACAGAAGGTGTTTCCAGAGAAAAACTGGCCAAGAGGCTGGCGGACAGGATCGGGTGTGTTTTTTCTTTAATTGTTGTACCTGTTCTGTCTGTTCTTTCTTGGCTCGGTTCACACACACACACACACCCCACCCCAGCACCAGCTCAGGAAAAAACAAAACCAAAACAAAACATTACGGCAGAGGTTGAGCCAAGAAAGCTGGCTGGTTCCCTCTCTGTAAAAGCTTGTAATTGGAAAAAATGCTGAAAAAAATGTTCATTATTGCCTTGGCCAAGAGGGTAATAAAAAATATGAAGTAGATTAGAGGCTAAGCAGGGGGAAGAGAAGCGGAGGAGGGGAGATGAGACGGGGAGGAGAGGAGATATAGGCGAGGAGGATGAATATACTTTATGAGGAGGATCTGCCGGAGGGAGGAGCGGAATGTTGTCTAGCCGAGGATTGAGGATGGAGAGGAGTCTTTAGGAGGATATTATTTCTTCTTCTTCTTCTCGTTTCTTATTATTTTTATTAGTACTTCTTATGCTCTTCTCTTCGTCCTTCTTCTTCTTCTTCTTCTTCTCTTATTCTTTTCCTTCTTCCTTCTTCCTTCTTTTCTTCTTTCTTCTTTCTTCTTCCTTCTTCTTCTTTCTGATCTTTTTTTCCTTCCCCTCTCCTTAAATTAATTCCAGAGTTCCTCCAGATTTCTCATTGCTAAGCTATAAAGTTCCAGGTTTCGCAGCACCCGTGCTGATTGGCAGGGAGGCTCCGGGCAGCTCCAATCAGAAGCAAGTTGCTGAAAGGAGCATCCACATCACAGCTTGCCCCAGGGTTTTGGAATTTTCTCCCTGATGTTATGAGCCATCAAGGTCTTTGTCTAACTGTATAAAACCTGTTTTCTTGATATTGTCTGCCTCTCTCTCTGGAGTGCAGGCTGTTGAGGGGATGCCAGAGGTCCTGGAGGAACAGGGAATCCTCGGGTCACCAGGTTGGGGTCTGCGACAGAAATATTAGGGTCTGTGATGGTTGACCACAGACGACAGCATGGTGCCCTGCCATGGGCAGGAGGATGCCTCAAACCGCCCCCCTCCCCAGACTGACCTCTCCCATGCCATTTCTTAAGCTTGGTGCAAAGCGAAGGAGGAAAAGTAGATGCCATGGAATGTGGTATTGGGGTAGAGGCTGCATGTAAAGGACCTTAAAACATGTAGATGGTAAGGGCACCACAGAGGGCCGTTCTCATGTTTCACCTCCAGAAACCGAATGCAAACAGCCACCACGAACTGAGTTCCTATCGCATGCCAGGAACTGTTTTCATTTTTAAGTCCACTCTGTTGAGGTACGAGTGACATGCAAAAAGCTGTCTGTGTTTAATGTATACAACTTGATGAGTTTGGAGATAAGTCTACACCTGTGAAGACATCAGCACAGTCTATACCATAAATATATCCACCATCTCCAAAATTCCCTCTCGCCTTCCTTATTATCATTTTTTTTTATTGTGATAGGAACATTTAACATAAGATCTACCCTCTTAGCAAAGTTTTAGGCATACAGAACAGTATTACTAACTATCATTACCATGCTGTACATTAACTCTCCAGGACTTAACTCATCTTGCCTAATGAAGCTTTGTACCCAGTATCTCCCTGTTTCCCCCTCCTCCCACCACCTGGCAATCCCGGTTCTGCTCTCTGGTTCTGAGTTTGACTATTAGATTCCGTATGTAAGTGGTATCATGTAGTATTTGTCCTGTGACTAGCTTATTTTACTGAGCATAATGTCCTCCAGTTTCATCCATGTGTTCACATATTTCGGGATTTCCTCCTTTTTAAAGGCTGAATAATATTCCATTGTATATATCACATTTTCCTTTATCCATTCATCTGTCAATGGACATTTAAGTTGCTTCCACATCCTGGCTCTTGTGCTAGAAACTTCTCATACAACATCTCCTCCCATCCCAAAACTCTCATCGGACAGAGAACGGGATGGACGTCTGCTGGTTTTGCCTGCACTGCTTCACCTTTCACTAACAGGGGAGCCATGCCACAGGGGAAATCATGTGACCCAGACCTGGCCACAGTGATTGGCTCTGGGATAGGGCACATGATCAAGCTGGGCCAATCAGAATCATCCTTGTGCCTTTTTTTTTTTTTTTTTTTTTTTTTTTGCCAGAACTATAGGAAAAGAGCCCCTCTCTTACCACTGGATTTAAGGAGCTAGTGATGACTGTGAACACATGTGGAAGGTGCCTGAGGGAGATTAGGAGCCCCTGTGATAATGCGTGAGTTCCAGATGCAGCTGTCAGGGATCTCAGATCTCAGATTTCCTGGCTTTCAGTTAAAGAACCGTAAATTATTTGTCTGTTGAAGCCGATTTGCCTTGTGTATCTGTTGCTTCTGACAGAGTGTGACTAATACTGACACACACTTTGTCCTCTTGGTGCCTGGCTCTGGGTTGGGCGATTTGCATGTATTCCCATATCCGGTCCTCACAATCACCTGGTGAGGTATTCCATTTTGCAGATAGGAAAACCAAGGCTCAGGGGGGTGAGGGAACCTGGCCCAGATAATACTGCCAGTACGTGCTCAGGGAGTCAAACCTGGTCTAATTCTTGGATGTCCTGGGGACTTGGAGCCCCTCACAGCTGCCCGCCCCAGCCTCACCCGCGCCGGCCAGTGCCTGGGGGAATATGTGTCAACAGAGGCCCTTGGGCTGCAACCACGTGTGGTTTGTTGCTCAGCACTGCAGTGGGAAGCTTGGCTGTATTTGTCACAACTGTTAGTGTTTGGTTATGTTTAATCAAGGCCGTGGAGGTGGGGCGTATGTGTGAGAGAAAGAGAATGCTATATATAATCTCTTGTGCACAAAGTCTGCTATAAGATTGCCGGACCCTCCCCACTTCCCAAATACAGATGACAAAAAAAGTAAACTGAGCAAGAGCACAGATCTCTTTAGAAATCGGAGTGAACAACAAGGTCCTACTGTAGAGCACAGGGAACTATATCCAAGCTCTAATAACCTATCATGACAGAGAATATGAAAAAGAATGTATGTGTGTATAACTGAATCACTATGCTGTACACCAGACACTAACACAACATTGTAAATCAACTCTACTTAATTTAAGAAGAAAGGAAAAGAAAAAGAAATCAGAGTGTTTGAACTCAATGGCAGAGAGTTGCTATTTATTCTGAACTCCGTGAAATAAGATGACTTCTCATCACCAGATAAGTCATCAAGACGATGTGCTGTTTGAATGCCAAAAGCCTTTTGTCTGTTCGCCCATCCACCCATCCACCCATCATTTGCTAAGTTCCCGCTGTAATTACTGTAATAACATTAATAACTGCAATAACAATCGTTCCTATTCAGTGGGCACTTCCTAAGAGATAGGCTAAGTGCTTGAATGCATCATCTGCTTAACTCTCACAAACAAGTCTATAAAACAGATGCCAAGAGACCCAGTTCACAGAGGGGGTAAGTGAGGCACAGAGAGGTTATGACACTGGCCTAAGACTTCACAGCCCACTATGGTAGATTGAATATGGCTAGCTCCTCCCACCAAGAGTGGGATTCTGTTTCTCCACTCCCCCGAATCTAGTCTAGCCTCATGACTTGCTCTGAATGATAGAAAGTGCCAGAAGTAGTGCTGTTTAGCCCCAAGCCCAGGCCCCAAGCAGCCTGGCAGCTTCTGTTTTTGTTGACTTGGAATGCTGACTTGAAGCCTCCGCAAAAGGAAGCAGGTCTCACTGACTGGAAGGTAAGAGGCCAACTGAGGCCACCCAGCCAACAGCCAGCCCCAGTGGCCACACGCGTGAGGGAGGCCACTTCGACCTTCCAGCCTGGCTGAGCCTCCGGCCGAGGGAACCTAGTCAAAACCAACAGAGTAGCCACCAAGCTCATTACAGAATCATGAAAAATAATCAATTATTTTAAGCTGTCCTGTTTTGGGGGCTGTTTGTCATGCAGCAAAGGCTAATTGAGACACATTGTAAGAGGCCAAGCCAATATTCTAACCCAGGTCTCCCATGTTTGGAATCTGGGCCTCTCAGAGGCAGGGACCATGATCACAAAGCTGAAGAGGATGCAGCCCCTGAGCGTGGGGAGCTCAGGGGACACACACTCCAACAAAGACCCTGCTGGGTCATCCAGGCAAAGGAAGTTGTGTCCCAGAGGATGGGTTCCTGGGACATTGACTTTATGTGTTTCATCTATACAGCAACCAACTGCTGTGTACCTACCAGGTGACAATCGCTGTCGTAGTGCTGGATATGTGGCAGCAAGCAATAGATCTCTGATCTCGGGAAGCTTGAAATTTAGGGGAGAAGACAGACAAAAGGAAATCAGTAACCAAGCAATGACAAGTTGCAAAAGAAACCTGAGCATCCCCGAGGAGAGAAAATAATGGACTGAAGTACACTTTTTAGATCAAGTGATCAGGAGAGATTTCTCCAAGAAGGTGATGCTGAAGCTGAGCACACCAGAATGACAGAGAGACATGCAAAGAGTTATAGGAAGAATAATCCAAGTTGAAGCAGCTGCATGAGCAAAGTCCCTGAGGAAAAAGGGAGAACTGGAATTTCTAGTAACGTGGGACCAGAGTGGGTGAGGAGGAGAGTGGATGAAGACCAAGAAGGAAGTGTGGGTCAAGCCAGAAGGCTGTCTTAGTTCCTTTGGGCTGTGAGAACCAAATACCACAGACTGGGGCTTACAAACAACTAACTTCACTTCTCACAGTTCTGGAGGCTGGGAGTCCAAGGTCAAGACGCCAGCCAGTTCAGTGTCCAGTGAGGACCCGCTTCTGGTTCATAGACAGCTGTGTTCTCCCTGTGTCCTCACATGGCCAACAGGGAAAGGAACTCTGTGGGGTGGCTTTTATAAGGGCACTAATCACATTGATGAGGGCTCCACCCTCATGACCTAATCACCTCCCCAAAGCCCCACTTCCAAATACCACCATGTGGAGGATTCAGTTTCAACATATGAATTTTCAGGGGACACAAACATTCAGTCTAAAGCAGACGTTATGAGAAATGACTGGAAATTTTCTCCAAGTGTGTTGGGACAGCCGTGGGAAGTTTTGAGCAGAAGAGAACCATGATTTCATGTAGATTTCGGTAGACACCTCTACTGTGTGGATGACGGATTAAAGTGAGGCCATGGAAGGAGGGATATTAACAAAGATGCTGCTGCAGTTGTCCAGGAAGAGATGTTGTTTGGGGTGGTGGCTGTGGAGTTGAGGAAGGCATTTGAGATGCGTTTTGGAAGAAGACTTGATAGATTTTAGAATACTGGGTTAGCTTGAGCTCCCCCAGAAGCAGAGCTGAGACAAGGATTAGAATAGTGGGAGTAATCTGTGTAGGAGGGGATCTGAGGTAGCCTGGGTGGGGAGGAGGAAGGGACACAAGAAAGGAAGCTGGGGACTCATTTCCACTGAGGAATCTGGGAGGACTATTGAACATACCTCAGAATGGATCCATCTGAGAGGCAAGGGAACTGGGGTGTTTATTTACTGGATCTCTGCAGTCACTGCTTACAGTAGTGACAAAATACCTTATTTCCCCATATGGTTTCTAACTCTAGCTAGATATTTCCAACCACTCTTGACATAATTAGGCTCCAACTTTGTCCCATCTGGAGGTGAGCATGTTGGCATGTTTCTTAAATGTAACCCAGCCCCCTTCATGCCGTAAATGTCCAATCCCATTTTCTGAGGCAGATATAGGTGCTCCCACCCAGCACCTGGCCAGGCAAGTCTATTCTTTCACACCAACCCATTGTGGCTCTTCAAACACGGTACCTGGATAACGTGATGCAACACCCCTTCCTGTTCCCAGATGCCAACTCAGATGCTTGCCAGCTGTGCCCCCTTGAGCACATCACTCAACCTCCCTGACCCTCAGTTTCTTCATCTGAAAGGGCAAGGTGATAAATGCACTCACCCCACGGTGTTCAATAGGGTCTCTGAGTGCTGAGTTCAGCCCCAGGTGCAGAGAACCCACTGGAAAAATGCAGCCACTACCACTGTTAGCATAGACCTCGGCTCAGTACATTTCTAAAAATATGTTTTATTGGATTTTTCCTTCCAAGCTACAGAGGCAATAGACGTTGTTTGAAACAAGCCAAACAGCAGAGGTGAACAAAGAAAAGGCCAGATCTCCTTGTCTGCCTCTACTCTTAACTGCACAAGCCCCTTCCACACACCCCACGTGCCCCTGAGGAGGTAACAGTGGGCACTTTTCCTTCTAAACCTTTCTCTTTGCAGAGCCATCCATTTGCCTATGTGTAGTTTATTGCTTTCATTTTTACAGATATGAGCTAATTGCATCCATATTTTCCCAGGCCAGTACAACATAAATCAATTTTGCTCTTTTTAGCAGCTTCCTAATATTCCCCATTGGTGATAAAGCTCAGTATATTGCAAGCTATTGCCCCCCCCCTCCTCCCACTGATGGGTTTTTAGGCTGTTTCCAGTGCTTCAGTCGGCCAGCCATGCTGTGCTCACCGCCTCACATCCACCTTTCATTTCTATAGGAGAGGTTCCTAAAGTGAGGTTATGGGGTCAATGGGCACCATTTTGTCTTGGTTTTTTAATAAAAATGTGCTGCTAAGTGAGTGTGTATTGAGTGACCAAACAATCCTGGGTGGCCCCAAATTTATTCGGCTGTTTCCAGAAGCCTGCTAGGACCTGATGACTTGATGACCTCAGCAGGGCAGACATCCACTCTGGCCAACAGAAGGTATCTGGTTTCACCACCCTCCCCAGGAGGGAAAAGATAGACCTATACCCTACTTTTGGAGCTTAAGAAAGACCTGGAGGAGAGGAAGAACCAGGAGCACAAGTGGGCCCTGGAGGTGACCCCTGTGCTGGATTTTCACAAGTCATCACTTCCCGACCCAAGGCTGGACCTGAGCAGGCACAAATGAAGACAGATGCCACCCTCATCCCTTGCCAATGCTCCAGGGGACAGGCGGTGGCTCCAGCATGAACACAAATAAGATTAGGAGACAGAGCAAGGGGGCTGCCCGGCCTGGGGAACCGAGTGGTCAGAGAAGCCTCCGGACCAGAATCCTTGGACCCAAGGAGTCGGAAGTTCTGGTGCAGGCTGGCTTTTGTCGCACCGTGGTGCACGAGGTGTCCCAGCACACTAGCACAAAAGTCATCTCACCGCTTGTTTTACAAAGGAGAGACTGAGGTGTGACCTCAGGCAACTGTCATATCTGTCTCCACGTCTGTGAAAAGGGGATAGCTGAGGTGCATCCTGCCTTCCCAGGTTTGCTGTGGGGATTCAGCAAGAGGTGGTGGGTGGCCGCTGGTGCTCAGTGCTCTCACCCATCTCTCTCCCCACCTCCGCTCCACCATCTTCCTCACTGACCATCCATGAGCCTCTGGGGTCCTTGATCTTCATGGCTCCAGCGTGCCACCCTTCTCCCCATCCCAGCCACCCTTCTCCCTATCCCAGCCACCCACCCCTGGTGTTAATCCCTAGTCCTTACTGTCTCCAGTGGCTGGAAGTTATACCCCATTGCCAGTAACTCCACCTCCACCCTCTCATGGCCAAGTTGCCCTCTCTAAACCGCCACACCCTGGCTTTCTGGACCACTTCCCTCAGCAGCCCCCAGAAGAGTGGCTGATACACGGGAGGGTCAACCATAAAGATGTGTCAGGTGGATGAATAAATGAACAAACGAACAAAAGTTTGGCAGCTACTACAAATAAAGAATTGAGTGATGATACTGGGCACATGCTCCTGTGGGGAAATGAGGGAGAGGTTCATTAGAAAGAGGGTAAGGCCTCCTAGAGGATCAGTAAGGTGACACAGGCCAAGCCCGTAGCAGAGGAGGTGTCCGACGCCTGCATCGTCATTCATTCATTTGTTCAAAACACGTGAGCTGCAGGTGAGTGAAATAAACCCAGAGCTTCCCCAGGGAGCAGAGAGGACAGAAATGAGCCATCCAAGGGCCAGGAAGGCGGGCAGGGATGCGATGGGCAGCAGGGTTAACACTAGCAGCATTTGACCTTGACAGCACAGATGCCAGTCAGAGCATGTCCCTGCGATCGTTCCGGGGCCTTGGCCATGCCAAACACTAACCCTTTGGTGCTGGTCACCGGAGCTCAGGGGCTGGGGCCAGGGTGGCTGGGGCGGGTGGGAGGCGGGAGTGGTGCTCTGGGAAGTCACTGGGCTGTAGCTATTTGCTGACAGTCCGGTAAGTGTTTCAGTATTTCAATATCTCAACAGGAGTGACCCAAGAGAAGAGTGTGGCAGGAGAGCATAAGGTGGAGGGACCACCTTTGGCAAAGGCTCTGTGCCACAGGGCGCCTCTAGCCAGCTGGTCAGCAGGTCCCAGGGGAGCCCCAGACCTCCTGGCTCTGGTTCCTAGACTAGGGCCCCCTCCCTGATTGGCGCGTGGTGCTGCCCTCCGAGCTCCCTCCCTGGGAGGTTTATTTTGGGGGTGATGGGCAGGAACAGCTGAGCTGAGGGTTGCTGAGGCCCTCAGAGGGGAGGCTGCCCTGGGAGTCCCAGGTGCCTCCTAGGGGTCCCCTGGAGGGACACCCCTGGTGCTGTCTACCCAGGATGAGGTGGGAAGGAGCCTTCTTGGGTGCCTATGGCTACTGATATCCCCCAGGCATCCCTTTAAGGGACAAATGGTCTGGGGAGGAGGGAGGAAGAGGTGGAAAGGACCCAACCCTCCCCCTTGGCGTGGCTTCATGACAAAAGGCTGAGTTCCCTGGTGCCAGTGCCCCCCCTGAGGGTGGAGGTGGGGAGGCTCATGCCTCACACCCCATAGGCCCGGAGTCGGGGCCAGGCTGGAGGACTCAAGGGGGCTTGGTGGGGAGTGGGCTCCCATTTCACAGGCCTGGTGCACGGACTCCCAGAACATCTTCCCAATAAGCCCTCTTCTCCCAGCCACCTTGGCCCCCTCACCTGCCCAGCCTCTTCCCTAAAACCACCTCCATCCCCTTGGCCCCCAGGTAGCCCTCCCTTTGCCCCCTCCTCTCAGAGCCCCACTCCTCGGGACTGCACAGCCTTGGCCTCCTGTCCCACCTCCCCCCTGCCCAGGCCCTTGCCTCTGCCCGCAGCTCTGCGGCCTGGGCCCAAGTGGGACCCGCTCAGAGAGGCCCAAGGGGGCCTGTGTGTGGGATTCCTCACCCCGCAGCTCACTGTGGTTTTCTCCCAGCACTCTGCTCTCTCTGGAATGACCTTGAAGTGTGTCCACGCCTCTTCCTCTAATCACAACACGGCTTGTGCTGAGCATCCCCCAAGAGATTCTGTGCGTCAGGAGCACAGGGACTCACCCAGTCTTTTTGCCGCACTGTCCCCGGACTTGGCCCGGCGCCTGGCACACAGTCGGGGCTCGGCGTTAGCTGCAACCAAAGGAAAAACCATCCCACAGCTGGTTTGAGAAGAGGGCCAGGGGCTTAGGGCTTGACCTCCAGGTGTCCTTGACTCTTCCTCTAATCCATGATACAGGCTGCGTGACCTCCAGGTCCCTGGGTCGCCGCCTCCCCACCGCGATAACACACCTCCCTTTGCAGTAACTCTCAGAGCATTGTGATGCCTCAGGGACCTTACTGCTCCTGCCCCTACCCACCCACCCCAGAAGTCAGAAGAGGGTGACCCCGGTGCAGAGGAGGTGGTGGTGTAGGGGAAGGAAAGCAAAGCCCATGTGTCCTGTGACCAGGCAGCCAAGGACATTGAGGACCATCAGGAACACTGGGCCAACTTGGAAAGACCAGGGACCACCAAGACTGGTCCACGAGGGGGAACTAGCCACCTCCTCGGGGTTTCTGTCCCTTAAGGCCAGTTTCTTAGTGGCCGCTGCCCACACCCACAGGTAGAGCTCTAGCCCAGCAAAGAGACTCCTCATCCAGACCCTGCTGTCCTGCCCTCCTTGTCCTCACACAGGGGCTCCACTGTGTGTGACTCCTTGTTTCATGCATGCACTCATTCAATTATTTATTGGGTATCTACTATAAACTGGGCACTGTCCCAGGTCAGGGGATAAAACAGCAGGCAGATGAAGCCCTGCCCTCCAGCTATCACGGTGGTGGAAGCTCGAATAATGGCCTCCCAATGATGTCCAAGTCCTCAACCCTGGAACCCGGGCATATGTTAGCTCACGGGGTATAAGGGACTTTGCAGATGTGATTAAATTAGGGATCATGTGGGCCCAACCTAATCACAGGTCCTTACAGGAGGGAGGCAAGAGGATCAGAGTCAGAGAGAGAGGACGTGAGGATGGAAGCTGAGGTCAGAGAAGAGAGAAGACGCTGCACTGCTGGCTTTGAAGATGCTGGAAGGGGCCACCAGCCAAGGAATGCAGGCGGCCTCCAGAGGCTGGAAAAGGCAGGGAAGAGGATTCTCCCCAAGAGCCTCATAAGAAACACAGCCCTGTGTTGGACCTCAGACTCCAGAACTGTAAGATAAGAAAAGCTGTGTTGTTTGAAGCCCCTAACTTGGTGGCGATTTGTCACAGCATTACAGGAAATGACTACAACAGTCTAGCAGGGGAAGATGTTCAGCCCACAAATCCCAGCAGGACCAACTCTATGACTGGTGGGGGGCCCAGTGCAAAATGAAAATGCAGGGCCCTTGATTCAAAAACTATTAAGAATTTCAATATGGCAACAGTGGGGCATCCAACCAAAGGGGCCCTTCCGAGCACGAGGCCATGAGCCAGGACGCGGGATGCCTGCTGGAGCTGCCCCTGAATCCCACCCCTGAATCCCACCCAATGCATCCCAACAGTGAGGTGGGCTGGCAAGTGAGAGGACAGGGGCCCCTGAGGGCTTGTGGCAGTGAAGGCGACCCAGGTGGGGGGTCAGGAGAGCTCTCTGAGCAGGTAACACTTGCTTTGGGCCAGATTAAGGGGAGAGGTAAGTAAGAGTGGCTCCAGGCGAGGGTACAGAAGATGCAGAGGCCAGAGGCCTGGGAAGGGTTTACTTCCATTGTTCCTGTTTGTAAACAAACTTTATTTTGGAAACGTTTGGGATTTACAGAAGAGTTTTGCAAAGTTAGTACAGAGAATTCTTGCACACACTTCACCCAGCTTCCCCTCATGCTAACATCCTGCACGACTGTGGTACTTTTGTCAAAACCAAGCCGTTCACATTAGTACTTGACTACACCATATAACTACACACGTGCCAGACTTTATTCGGATTTTCCCCCGGTTTCCCCTCAAATGCCCGTTTTTCTGTCCGAGGACCCAGTCCAGGATACCGTGTCACATTTAGCTCCTCTCCCCATCCTAAAAATTAATACCTGAGTGTTAGACATACTGGGACTTTCATGTGCTTGACCTCAGTGAATTCTCACCATCCTCTCTTTGACCACTTTGCAGATGAGGAAACTGAGGCCTGGAGATGTTAAGCAACTAGAAGTCCTTGAAGCATCACCCCCTCCCCCTGCAAAATCTGGTTCCTATCCCACTGTCCCCAGCGCCCCCTACTCCCCCATGTTACCTGGCCTACTCTTTACACTACTCCAGACCTTCCCAAACTTGAATCACGTATGATTTTACCTCCTGTATTCTTTTTTGGCTTAATATTTTTGCTTTAAACAGACTCATTTTTTTAAACCAAGAAACATTCTTTTTGGGGAGGGGGAGGTAATTAGGTTTATTTATGTATTTTATTTAATGGAGGTACTGGGGATTGAACCCAGGACCTTGTGCATGCTAGGCATGCACTCTACCACTGAGCTATACCCTCTCCCCCAAACCAAAAAACATTCTTAAAGGGCTCAGCACACCTCTGTCACAGTGGAAAGCCTGACTACTGGCCATAAGTAAGCAGGTCCCTGTGCAAATAGAGATGATGAAGATAAAATGATCTCGTAAATTCCAGCAGGTGCTGGTGTCTAGGCTCTGGGTGAGTGAAGCCTCAACATGAGACCTTCTCCCCGAGTGATCAAGGGATGGAGCCCCTCCCTGCTCCCGCCAAGATCCAGACCCTGTCCTCAAGGACGTCACTGGCTGCTGGGGAAACCTAGATGAGACAAGGTAAACACAAGGCAGTGAGGAAGGGACCCAGCAAAGGTTAACACTAAACAGCTCCCTGTTATTAAGCACCGACTGCATGCCAGGCACTGTGCACTGTTTCACTGATGTCCTCCAAAAGTTGGGCCTACTCATTATCCCCATTTCACAGATGTGGAAACTGAGGCTCAGGGAAGTTACAGAGGGAGGCCACAGACACATAGAAAGAAGCAAGACTTGAATGATTCCCTTTGCCGAATCCTGCCATTTCTACTTCTAAGCATCTCTCTAATTGGTTGCCTTCAGTCTCTCCCCAAGATATTTAGAACGTGAGGCTGGGTGGTCAGTTCCCATTCATTAAACACCTACCTCCACCAGGCATCTGACAAACACTGTGTCACGTGAGCCTTGGGGCAACCCTGAGCAGAGGAGGTGTGGGTTTCATCAGCTTACTGAGTAGGTAAAGGCAGGAAGTGGCATGACCAGGACCCCACCCCAGACCAGCCTTAGTCAAGAGGCTTTAGTCACATATCTGGGAGTGCTTGGGACTTAGCGAAACTCAGGATGCTCATAAAAGAGCTTTTGA
Source organism: Camelus ferus (assembly GCF_009834535.1). Lineage (NCBI taxonomy): Eukaryota > Metazoa > Chordata > Mammalia > Artiodactyla > Camelidae > Camelus > Camelus ferus. The sequence continues at coordinate 36,553,172 of NC_045713.1, read as the reverse complement.
GAATCTGATGACCCTAGCATCAAACACAGATAGCTTTAGGCAAATCACCATAGGAAAATGTATCTTCCCCCAAAAGGTAATTTTAGGGAGTATTTGACTTACAAAAGTCTCAATCCTCTGGGCACTTTCTTTCTCCTTTTCCTTCCTCCTTTTTTTTTTTTTTTTTTTTTAAATAATGGAAGTACTGGGGATTGAACCCAGGACCTTGTGCATGCTAAGTGTGCACTCTAACCCTGAGCTATACCCTCCAGACTTCTTTTCCTTCTTTCTAAGCAAAGAGCCTGCCCCTAGTCATGGCCTCCAGGAGCATATAATGGGTGCAACTGGGGAACACTTTCTGGGTCTTTGTGGCTTTGGCTTACAAAGGCCAAGGCCAGGGGACAGCCAGCTACAGCCTGGGTTTTTCATTTTGCTTTTATTTTTTAAATGTGGTAAGAATACAATAGGAAAACATAAGATCTACCTCTTAACAAAATTTTAAGTGCACAGTACAGTATTGTTACCTACAGGCGCTGTGTTGCACAGCAAACTCCTACACCTTCTTCATCTTGCATGGCTGAAACTTTATATCCATTGACCAGCCACTCCCCCTCTCCCCAGCCCCTGGCAACCACCGCTCCGCTTCTGGGAGTTTGACTATTTTACATACCTCACGTAAGTGCCATCATGCAGTATTTTGCCTGTAACTGGCTTAATTTCACTTAGCATGTCTTTCAGGCTCATCCATGTTGTCACAAATGGCAGGATTTCCTTCCTTTCTAAGGCTGAATAATACTCCATTGTGTACGTTGTTTCTATATCTTGACTGTTGGGAATAATGCTGCAGTACACATGGCGCTGCAGATAGCTATTTGAGATCCTGATTTCAACCCTTTTGCATATATACCCTGAAGTGGACTTGCTGGATCATCTGGTACTTCTGTTTTTAGTTTTTTGAGGCACCTCCACACTGCTTCCCAGGTTGATTTGTTTCTTTTGCTATGCTATTTTTGTAAATAAAGTTTTATTGGAACACAGCTATGTCCATTGGCTTACATACTGTCTGCTTTCGACCCACAATGGTAGAGCTGAGTCATTGCTACACAGATTATAAAACCTGTAAATCTTCACATATTTACTATCTGGCACTTTACAGAAAGTTTGCCAACCCCTGCTCTGGCCCTGGGGGCCTCCAGGCAATTGAGGCCAGGGTGCCATGTTTGGACCAGGAACATGCAGGAAGCAAGAGAGTAAAGAGTTTGCTGAGTAGGGGGAGAGGAGGAAGGGGGCACTCATTCTGATTCTTTTTTATTTTTTAATAAAGTCTTTTAAATTTTATTATTCATTTTACATGTTTCATTATATCCTTTTATTTATTTATTTTTGTGTGGTGAGGTAATTGGGTTTATTTATTATTATTATTTTTTTCTTTAATGGAGGTACTGGAGATTGAACCCAGGACCTCACTCATGCTAAGCTTGTGCTCTCCCACTAGAGCTATACCCTCCCTGCCTTTCTGATTTTTCACTGTCAGAGACCCCAAGAAGGGGAAGGGATGACCCTGACCACAGGGTTCTGCCCCAAGCAGCCCCAAACTTCCAGATCTCAAGGGGCCCCTGACCCTCCCACACATCACCTGCTCCCGTCAAGGCCAGTGGACCCCAGCATCAACCCTCACAGGTGGGTCAGCCCTGAAAAACCGAGTCTAACTTTTCTGCCAGCCTGGCAGGATGGAGGCTTCAGCAGAAATTGAATGAATTTACACAAAACTTAAATTCCAGCATGGCTGAGGCTGGAGCTGTGTCTTACGTCTACACAAGTCCACCTTATTTGAAAGAGCAGTCATGACAGAAGCCACACGGACTCAGATTTCAGGACCTTCTTCACTGGGTAAAGGCAGACACGCAAATGAGGTCACAGGTCCCCTGGTCCCTGTTCCCTCCAAAGTGACGGCCAGCCTCATCTTGTCCTCACCAGGAGGAGGCAGGAGAGTTATCACCCCCATTTCACAGGTAAGCTGCTGCTTTAAAACGGGCTTTGTTTTAACAGGCTACTTTTTTTTTTTAATTTGCAATTTTGAAAGTTCACATAAACTTTCTTTTTTGAAAAGTTTCTTTTCAAAAAAAAAAAAAAGAAAGAAAGAAAAGAAAAACAGGCAATGAACAAATTTGTATCCCCTCCCCTCCTTGTGTGCCCTAACCAGTTTCACCTTCCTCCTGATAGGTAACGTTTAGTCCTTCAGTGGGTAGCCACAGTTTCTTTATGCAAGTATAAGCTAATACAAGTATATGCTCACTCCTCCCTTTTTATGCAAAGAGGTATATACTATATACTATTTTGAACCTTGTTTTCTCACCTAATAAAGCTTAGGGATGGTTCTTCACCATTCTTTACAACAGCAGAGTACAGTATTGCATTATATGGATTGAGCCAGTGTCTTTAATCAGCCCCCTACTGATGGAGGGTTTAGGTTTTTTCAGTCTTTGGCTTTTACAAACAATGTTGCAAAGTATAACCTTGTACATAAATAATGTCCCACAAGTCCCAGTTTATCTGTAGGATTATTGTTGGGCAGCTGCCAGCTGGGACAGAGGGTTTCTGCGTTTGTAATTTGGACAGATATTGCCAAAGGAGGGCCCAGGTTCCAAAAAAGGCATGGCTCAAACTCCAAAGCCCTCTCTGGCTGCCCAGCGGGTGGGAGCAGAGCCCCGGCGAAGTACCGCCTCCATGGGCGTGGTCCAGGGCGGTGGGCGGGACCTGGAGGGCAGAAGGAACGCCTCCTCCCCTCGCCCCACCACTGGCTCCTCTAGTCCAGCCACCTTCTCCCCACTACCCCCACCTGCTCCCTCTAAATCTTCCTGTGATGGCTTAACCGTCGAGGCAGCACATGGCCTGAAAGGCGATGAAATAGCGCACAGCTGCAATAGGTAAGGAGGCCAGCGGGGGAAGAGCACCAGGGTGTATCTAAAGGGGGCAAAAAGGGAAACATGCCGGGGAGGGAAGCCCCCACCAGCCCTGGCCATCCCCCAGAGATGACTGAGGACTGTGGGGTGAAGTATCATTCACCGGACTTTCCCTGACCAGCTGAACCATTAAACTAGGACACTGAGATGACTGCCACCGCACTCTGGGCATTTCCTAATCAGGAGGGTATTTGTGGCCGCCCTACCCTGTGTAAAGGGTTTCACGTGCATTATTCCAATTAAGCCTCCCAGCCACCCATGAGGTCAGTTCTATTATTACCCTCGTCCTCCAGAAGAGGACACAGGTGAGGTAACTACCAAGCCACATGCTCCACAGAAAGTCTGTTTGGATCATCAGGGCCACAAATCATTAGCAGAACATTTAAAGGGGGTGGGTAATGGGGCTAAAAATACCTATTTGGAACACAGTCTCAGGGCAGGCCAAATTCCCATTCAGACCCCCACCTCCTGTTACAATAGCTTTGGGTTCAGGGAAAGGCGGATGGGTAAGGTTCCCTCCCAGCTCTTCTTCTATGATACACACAGATTTATTATTCAATAAAGTTAACACATGCTTATGGCAGAAAATTTGGAACATATGGGGAGAAAATGAAATTAATCCATAAACCCACTACCCAGGGGAAGCCTCTAGTAACATTGTGGGACAGTGGCTGCCAGTCTCTGTTATCAGCATGTGCGTATACGTTAACATGGTAATTGAAATAGAACACATGTGCAGAAAAGTGCATGGATCATAAATGTAAAGCTCGATTTTCAGAGTGAAAACTCCCGTGTAACAAGCATCCACATCAAGAAACGGAACATGGGGGAGGGTATAGCTCAGTGGTAGAGCACATGCTTAGCACGCACAAGGTCCTGGGTTCAATCCCAAGAGCCTCCATCAAATAAATAAATAAATAAATCTAATTACCACCCCACTCCACCCCCCAAAAAAAATCAAGAAAAAATAAATTAAATGTCCTGAGAAGTAAGGGTTTAAAAATAACAAAACAGAAATGCAAGTGACCATGTTTTTTAATGCAATCAGGATCTTCCGATGCTGTGAGATATGTGTCCCCCCCCAAAAGACAGGTTGAAACCCTAAGCCCGGGACCTGTGGATGTGACCGTATTTGGAGATAAGATCTTTGCTGGTCTAGTCAAGTCAAGGTGAGGTTGCTGTGGTGAAGGCAGGCCCTGATCTGATCACTGGGATCCTTATAAGAGAGACAGACTCAGAGAAGAAGGCCTGTGATGTGGTGAAGGAGGCAGCCCCAGACCCTAGGAACACCAAGCACTGCTGGCAAACACCCGGAGAGAGCAGCAGCAAGGAAGGGTCCTTCAGAGGGAGCGTGGTCCTACCAACATGCTAATTCAGACTTCCAGCCTCCAGAGCTCTGAGTGAACCAACTTCTGTTGTTTCAAGCCACCCCGTTGATAGCAGTTTGCTATGGCAGCCCAAGGACACAGTGTGCCTATGCTACGTGCAGTTCATATTTGTTCTGCTTATGGAAGTCACGGGAGTTCACCTTTCATCCCGACACAGGATCCAGCTCCTGGACTGAATGTCACCTCCTGCAGCCTGGTGACCACAGCAGACACATCAAATGATGTCACCACCAAAAGCACTTCAGTGGCTCCCCAGTGTCCCTGTGGTCTGGCTCCCGTCCTGTCCAGCCTCGTCTCATACCTCGCTTCCTGTCCAGCCAGGCAGACCACCTTTTGGCCCTTTCTCTGTCTCTGTGGCCACATAGCCTTCGTATATGCAGTGCCATCTGCCATGATGCCCCCACTCGCTCCTTGACACACGCCCAGCTCATCTTCATCCACTCAGATGGGGCATGAACTCCCTCATATCCTGAACAGGCAGTGCTCAGCCCACCCCTAGGAGGCTGGCTCAGGGATGCAGTGTTTCCAGGAGAAGGCAGATGTCCACACTTCTGTGGGAAATGGCCCTACTTTAAAATTGAACACAAGTTTTCCAGACCTCTAAGTAGCCAGACAGGAGCCCAGGGCCTGGACCGCCAGGCTCAGGATCCCAGCAGGGATCCACAGTGAGGTTAGTGATGGCTTTGGTTTTCCCAAGCATCACCAGTGGGGGACTTGTTTTAAGTCATATAACTAAAAAGGCCACCGTGAGGCTCTGGGACCAGCTGGGATGGGCTATTGGGATGCTAGAAAGGCAGCGTGAACATTTGGAGTTTTGCCTGGAAACACAAAGGCCTGGGGTGGGAAGACAAAGCCGAAAAGCATTATCAGCAGTGACTCAGCGTGCCCGGGGTTAACATCCCTAGAAAGGCAGGTGGGGCAGCGTTTTCTGTAAGGCGGCAGGAAGCCCACGTCCTGGGAAGTGTGCAGCCGGCTGTGGTCGAGGGTGATTTCCTCATCCTCATCTGAGGAGGTGACACTCTCAAGTGCAGATTGTTAGGAACAGTTTCCCAAGCCGGGAGCCAAGGGCCACCTCCCTCCTAACAAGACCAGGCAGCCCAAGACAGGAAGGGAGGGACTCCAGGGGCAAGTCTGTACCCGTCTTGGGCAGGGCCCCAGCAGGGAGTGAAGCAAACCTCAGCCCACATCTGTTCATCGCCTGCCCTGCACCACCCCTGAGAAGGCTCTGCCCTGCAGGGCCTGGCACATCGTCAACAGATATTTGTTGACTGTGTGAATGGCTGGCTGGATGAATAGATGGCTGGGCAGAAGGGTAGACAGATGCATGGATGGATGGGTAAATAGATGAATGGATGAACAGACAGACGGATGCATGGATGGATGAACGGATGGATGCATAGATGCATGGATGGATGGACAGACAGATGCATGAATCAATGAATAGATGGATGGATGGACAAATAGACAAGATGGATGGATAAATGAATAGATACATGGATGGATGGATAAATAGATGGACAGAGAAGATGGATAGATGGATGGGTGGATGAATAGATGAATAATGGATGAACAGACAGATGAATGGATGGGTGGACGAAGGGATGGGTGGATGGATGGGTGGATGGATGGATTGATAGATGGATGAACAGACAGATGAATGTAAATGGAGCTGTAAACCCTTAAGGATAGAACACTTTCAGGTTCAAAGTGCCATCTGGGCATGACAGAAGCAGCCCTGTCCCAAGGGAAACCTCAGCGTCCAGCAGGGAGAGCACTGAGGAGGGTGACTCAGGCCATTCACACAGCTGGGACCCATGGAGAAGGGGGAGGGTGTGTGACTGCACGTGCATAGCTCTAGGCCTTGGTCGGGGCTGTTCCTTCTGCCTGGAACACCCTCCTCCACTCCTTTGCCCGCCCAACTCCCACTCAACTTTTACAACTCATCTCGGGCAGCTGTGTCTTAAGAAAGTCACCTAAGGGGTCCTCTTCCCCCTAACCTGGCTGGCCAGGTTCCTCCCACAGCACCCCTCCATTGCCATGCCAACCACCCTGTGTCACGATGGTCTGTTTTCTCCCGAGTCCCCCCGGGGGGCTGTGGGCCCCTGGAGGGCAGAGACCACGCCTGGCTCCTGTCTCCACGCCCAGCGCGGGGGCTCACACGAGGTAGCACTCAGGAAACGCCGGTGACCCAAACCCAGCGCACAGAGCAAGGGATTCTGTTCCCCCACCCCCCTAGCATCCGGAAAATGTGATTCGATCAGAAAGAGACTTCCAACTCAATTTTAAAAAATGAAATCACATGTACAAAAGAGAAGGAGGCTTAGCAATAAAAACACAGAGCTGCAGACTTGTGGTTTCATAGAACAGAAAAGCTCCATGTTTATGTCATGTATCCTGGTTCACAAAGAGCCGTCATGTGAGTCTGTCAGGAAAGCCTGCCAGTGGTAGCCATCTCTGCCAAGTGGGAACAGAGGCCCTGAACTTTAGTGACTTGCCCAGGGTCACAGTGAGTGTTGAGACCAAGGCCAGGGCAGTGATCCCAGGGTAGGGGCCTCACCTGCCAGTCTCCTCATCTTCCTTCTGACTACTGGATGTTTTCCAAATTAGGAACCTGTTGGTGGCTGCGCCTTCCCAGGGAGGGGAGGCAGATATCCCCACACAGAGGAGACAAGGAGGCCCGGAGAGCCCAAGGCACCTACCTGGGCTCACACAGCCAGGAAGGTAAGGTGTGAGGCAAGGAGTGGCCAGCTGCAGAGAAAGGCAGGCCTGGAACTTTGGGCTGGGCGGAGACTTCACCCTCAGGGCCCCTCCACTGCCACCTGGACCACCACCCACCCACAGCGGGGTCGACCGGACCCCAGTGCAGAGTCTAGATCTCTCAGATCCCCTGACCACCCCATCCTGGGCCTGAAAGACAAGACTCCTTCAGTAGTGTTGGCAAGAGACCATCCTAACTGTCTCAGCCAGGAGACGCCCAGGATCTGGGTGGAGGGACATGGTTCTAAATTCCAGCTCTGCCGCTTGTGAACTGGGTGAGCCTCTGTGTGTGTGTCTCTAAAGCAGTGGTAATAAGGCCTGCCCCCTGGGTGGTCAGGACAGTCACACGAAATCATATACTTAAGCACCAGCCACAGCACCCGCTAGACAGGAGGAGTTGCCATCCTCACCGCCAACAGCTTCTTCATGGCACCGAAGCACAGAAAAGATGGGAGAGGCTCAGGGCTCACTGCAGGGGAATTGCAAAGACTGGGTCTTCTGTGTGTTCTCTGCAGCTTCTTAGGCTGATAGGGGAGGACTGGAGTTCCCAGGCTGCAAATGGGGCTGAGTGGGGAGTCCACCCCTGCAGGGACTGAGGTGGCAGGGAAGGCAGGGCCACCCACTGGGGCCAAGGAGACCCAGGTAGCAACAGATCATCAGTGATGGAGAGAGGAGGGCTGGTGCAAAGGTCAGGAGGCAGGTGCTGGGTCAGCCTGGCGGGGAGAGTGGGCAGACCCTGTCCCCCGTTCCTCTCACCCAGGTCTGTGTTCCTCCATCCAGGCTCTTCCTCCCCGACTGCCCTGGTCTCCTCATGCTGCCAAGACATTCAGCACTGATTCCTGCCACCCAGTAAGGGAGGGTACCCACCCCACAGGCTTTGGAGCCAGACGGGGCTGGATTCAAATTCCAGCCCTGCTCCTACTTGCTAGCTCTGGGCTTTGGGTTTCTCTTTTGGAAAGAGGGGACTGAGCACCCCTGTGGGAAAGGAACCTAGCACAGCACAGATGGCTCAGGACTCCAGGGCAGCCTCCCTGGGCTCCTGCCCCCCAGGGGCTGCTCTTCCAAACGAGAAGGCTGTACAGACACTTGGGAAAAGACCTTGTCCGTTTCTTCCGCACGAAATGTAAACCCAGACATGAACACGGCCCCCCTCCTGGGTGGGCACTGAGCCCAGAGAAAGGAGAACTTACATCCACACAAAACCCTGTCGCTTTACTCAGAATAGCCCCAAACTGGAAACAGTCCACATGCCCCTCAACAGGTGAACGGTTAAGCAGACGGGGGCACATCCACATCATGGGCTACTCCCCAGCCATTAAAGTGAATGGACTGCCGACCCCACAAAACAGCTCAGATGGTTCTCAGGCAGTTAGGCGGTGTGGAAAAAAAAGCCAGTCTCCAAGGGCACATGCTGGATGCTTCCATCTATGTAACACTCTCTAATGACAAAATTATAGACATGGAGACCACATTAGCGGGGCAGGGGCAGGGCAGCGGGAATGATTTTCCAAGAGATATTTTGTGGTGATGGAATAGCTCTTCATTGCCGTGGTGATGAAGTGAATCCACACGTGACAAAATGGCACTGAACTCTACACACGCACACACAATGTCAGCTCCAGGTTTTGACATTGTAGCATAATTACGTGAGGTGTAACCATTAAGCCTGGATGAAGGGGAGGTAGGACCATGCTGTACTATCTTTGTAATTCTTCACGACTCTTAATTATTTCAGTTTTTTTTTCTCCCATGGCATGCATGGTATGATGTCTACAATTTGCTTTCAAATCCTCCAGCCAAAATGGGAAAAAAGCAAGAGAGGGAACCCACAAGGAGGTGATAAAACAAGATTGCAAAACATTGCTGGTGACGACGGCCGATGGGGTGGGGATGCGGGAATCACTGTCTGGTCCCTCTCGACTTCTGTGCATTTTTGAAATTTTCTGTAATAAAGATGTTAAATTAAAAATGCTGATATGCATGGGTGGGCTCACGTAGCCCAGACACCAGCGTGCAGGCGTGTGCCCAGAGCCCTGACTCACGCTCGCTCTGAGCCCAGGAATCCTTCCAGACAGCTGTATGTGTATGCATGTGCATTAAAGGAAATAAATAACGCTTAACCACCATTGTGGAATCCAGCCATGCCGGGTCACACGTCTGTCAGGCCATCTGCAGGGTGGGGCCCCAAGGGGTCCAAGGGCTGGTTTGAACTCCCAGAGAGAACTTTCTGGAAGCTGGGTGGTAGGGTGGGTAACTGAGATGGCTTCTAATAGGGGAGGACGTTGGGAGGGGAAAACTCCCAAGAAAGGGTTAGATCCACTGCAGTTTCCCGGGGCGGCCCTGGAGTCTGGGGTTGGGGAGGAGCTGGCTCTTAGGCAAGGGTGGCTTGGGGCTGGGAGGCACGTCCCTGCAGGGGACGGGGATGATCGCTTAGCGTGCCTGGCGGGGCAGCTGCGCCTGTCCACCCTGCCTGATCCTTCAGTGATTATTATTTCAAGAGATTTTTAAATGATGGCTTGACCTTGGGGGAAGTCACTTCTTGCTCTGAACCTCAGCTTCCTCAACTAGAAAGTGGGTCCAAGGACAGCACGAATCTCATAGGGTTGCTGTGGAGGTCAAGCACGGTGAGTGCAGCCGTGCTCAGAGCTGAGTGAGTGCTGGGCCCCGCGCTCAGGGCTCTGTGCATATTAGATCCTTCAGTATATGGCACTGATACCACCCCCATCTGCCAGATAAGAAACCAAAGCACAGAGAGGTTGAGAAACTTGCCCAAGGTCACACAGGTGTTAGGTTGAGGAACTGTGGTTCAAACCTATAGGTCGAGCATGGAGTTCTGGGCCCTTGGTATGTAGATGTTATTTACGGTGATGATTGAAGTTTTAAAGAAGGCCCATAGCTGAAGCACAAGTTGGGAGGGAAACTCAGGGTAGAAAATATCTTTTCGTTCCCACTTGAAGACTTGCCACTGGCTGGGCCGGAAAGATGAGGATGGAGGGCCCAGCTAGCCCAGGCCCCAGGCCCAGGCCAAAGACCAGCACTCCCACTGCAAAGGTCAGACATGGCCAGGCTGGGGGGTGGGGGGCAGAGAGGGCGCCCCTAAGCAGCCTACCACAGTGCCTGGCCTTGTCAACATCACATGTCACACAGGAGCCAGGGAATGGCGGTGGGGACTTGGAGGCGGAGAGGAAGACTCCTGCCTGCAAGCTCGGAAAGAACGCCAGCTTGTCTATCACTGTGGGACTGAGCCTCAGCTTTCCCCTCCCACAACGGGGCTAGGCAGGCGCCCCAGCCAGGAGGCCTGGAGCTGTGATCAGCGCCCAGCACATCCCGCAGCCATCTGGGACTTCCTTTCCTACCTGAAGCCCTTGTTCCCCACAAAGAAGGCCACAGCGCGCAAGAACACAAGGGCAGTGTGCAAGGAGAGAGAAACAGCTAGAGGCAACCAGAGGTGACTCTCCAGCCCCAAGGCCCGTGGGGACCCATGCACATTGGTGCCACTCTGCCCCGCCCCCCATGGCCCCTCCACGGTGGTGCTGGGGGAGACCCCAGACTGGAAACGACACCTTGGGCCCTGCAGGCTTTTCCTGCCAAGCTCCGAAGAGCTTTGGTTTCCACAGACGCTACCGGCACGGGGTGCTGAGTCACTGAGAACCCTGGCTAGTGGTTCATGACTAAGGAAGAGCGTGCAAGCAGGCAAGGGGCGAACACAGGGATAGCGACGCTCTGGGGACCGTACAGAGGCCTCAACTACCACCCACACATCCAGGAAGGAGGCTCCTGTGCAGGGGGTGCCCCTGGGTAGGGTGGAAAGCCTTCAATTACCGCTGATGACAACCTTCCTGCCGGCTTTATGGTGCAGTTTATGGAGAGTCTGATCCAGACATGAAGAGGTTTCTTGTGGATGAAAGGTCAGCTGGAGGGGTGTGATGGGGCAGTGGATGGAGATTGCCCGGAACAAGGAGGCAAACCCCCAGAGTGTCATCAGTCTGGGCTGGAGGCTGGCATGCGCCATCCTTCCATCCTGCCTAGGCTCACTGCCTGGGCTCAAGACTTGTCAGCACCGGGTGGTGGGGTGATCACATCGCCCTGGGCTCATGGCACGCTTTGTCCCCTCTAAGCCCCCACTCCAGCCTCAGTGGTTCCTACCCCCAATACGGCTCCCCATTGCCCCCCACCAGAAACCATAAACTTACATGCCCTCGGGGACCAGACTGGGGACCAAGGAGTGAGGGAGGCTGGTGGGAGACAATAGGGAGTGGTGGAGACTGGACAAGGGGCCATCACAGGCCCCTCTGATACGGGGCAGCTGTCACTCAATTCCAACTGGTGCCTGTCACGTGGGAATGTGAGTTCAGGGCTGCCGCAGTTTTCCACTGTTCAAGCAAGTCCAAATTCTGGATTGTTTCAAATCCGGATTTCTAAACACTGCAATTCCAAAAATATAAATAGAAGTGTAGGTGCTGTATAAGCCACACAAAGCCTGTCCATGGCAAGCTCTGCCCTTCAGCCTCAGATAGAGTAGAGCCCAGGTGGCTGGCCTCTGGCCACCTCCCCAGGTCCCTCTCTCATCTTCTGCCCTCAAGGAATCCTGAAGTGGCAGCAGCTCCCCAGACACAGACAATGGTTTCCACCTTCCTCCACCCCTCACCCTGGGAGCCTTGCCTCATAGAATAGCATTCGTGAGCTCCCCAGGGTAGGGGGACTCAGTTCCCTGGGGCCCCCAAGGGCCTCTACTGAAAGCAAGTAGCAGATGGAACTGAATTAACTCCCCTTCCTCCATTCTAAGCCACTGCTGATCCAAGAGCAGCATCTAGGGAGACAAAAAGTATATATACTGGTTCAAATTCCAACTTGTCCCCAAGGCCTGCAGGTCCAGTATGATGTGGCCCCTGGCAACCTCTCCAAGTGTTAACCCCTCTCTCATTTCACTCTGTAACAGCCTCAGTGACCTTTCAGCGCCTGAATATGCCAAGCTTACTCCTGCCTCAGGACCTCTGCGTGTGCCACTCCCTCTGCCTTGAATGCAGATCTTACCACGGCTTGAGCTGGGGTTTGTAGGTAGGGAGCACACATCTCCTGGCAGACCCCAACCTTACTTACTCCTTTGTAAAGTGACACCTTCATTGGCTTCAAGCCACCCAATCAGGCCAACATCACAGGCTATTTCATACCTCAGGGCCTTTGCCTCAGCTGCAGATGCCTATCTTTGGACCCTGTGTTTTTCCCCCACTCAGTGCTCAGTTCAGAAGTCACCCTAGAGAAGCCTTCCCTCGAAAACTCTCCAGGGCAGGTCTTCCCAGATCCCCTCCCCCATTACTCTCTCCCCCTTTGCCTTATTTTATTTCCTTCTGGAACGCACGGTTCGCTGACATAACTTTATTAATATATTCCTTTCTCTCCATCTCCCCCTACCATGGAAGTGAGCTCCACAAAGCCAGGGATTTCATGTCTCCTTCTCTGCTGCATCCCCAGGGTCCCAAGGGCGCCTGGGTACCAATAAACAGCATGCTCTGCCATTGCTCGATAAACAAATGCCCAATGCGCTATTTGGAAGACACTCGGACTTCAGAGATTACTCACATCTGAGAAAAAACACACAGCAGGTGCAAGGCAGTGCTGTGTCTTAAATATGGGCCTCCACAGCGCCCCTGCACCTTATGGGGATGTGCCTGTGTTGGCCTCCCCTGGGAGCCCAGTGCCCAGCGCCAGGCCTGGCATGGAGGCATCCCAGTAGCTCTGCGCTGTGGCTCCAGTTTCCAGAGTTGCAGAGGCTGAAGCATCTGCCCCACAGCCAGCTGTTTGAGTCCAGCTCAAGTCAAGCTCTGCACACTCCGGGCAAACCTTGCCTTGTTTCACACTTGAAACAGACTCAGGAGGCAGGCAGTGGTGTTCCCATTTTTCAGATGAAGAAACTGAGGCTCCATGAGGGCCAAGGGTCCTATATGAAAATCACACAGCAGAAAAGGCACAAGACCTGGCCCCCATCTGCCTTCCCCCAACCCCTCTCCATAGGCCCCAGGGGAAGGGAAGGAGAGGAGGAAAGAACAAGCTGGAGGGCCCCAGCTGCAGGCCAGGGACAGCTTCCTGCTGCTCCAGAGGTGGCTGTAGGGACGTCTTGATCCACATGCACAGGTCATGGAGCACAGGGCCTGGCGCAGGGGACAGCCTCCAGGGGAGACGACCTTTGCCCCCAGGCCCTTCTAGCTGGTCTGCAAACACAGGAAGCAGTAAGAGGCTCAATCTTCCTTAAACCCCAGATGACAACGTTCCTTAGATAAAGAAAGGCACTGGGACATTTTCTGCAGAAACCAGTGATCTTCCTACCTGAGCTGGGGGCAGGGAGACACACACGGTGCCCAGAAAGGTAGTGCACCCATCTCTCAGTTGACCCCAGCCTTACTCCATCCATAAAGCAACAACATTTGATGGGCTTCAAGCCACCCAACTGCGTGGACATCATGGCTCTTTCATACCCCAGGGCCTTTGCACAAGCTGCCCCTTCCGCCTCACCGGGAGACGTATTAGTCGTCCCCAGACTGATTTCACTGCTTTGTCCCAAGACTAACTCCTCTGCAGATGTCTCCCCCACTGGCTACTATCCCTGCCCCTCTTTTACCCCCTTCTCCCCTGGTCAAATTAGCCCCTGTGTACCCAGTGTCAGTGCTATCATGGCACCTGTAAAAGCAGATCCCATCAGCCAGTGCATATGTCTGCACCTTTGGCCATGCTCCTGACCCCTGGAAGGGGTCAAGGGCATGCCTGTTATCAAGACATCTCCACCATGGAAGGACAGCAAACTCTGTAGTGTCCAAGGGATGTCATGCCCAGTCTTATCATGTCCCAGGGAGCCCTCTTTCTTCATTCTGACCTTTATCTGGGGCCTTGTCCCCTAGAAAAAGCACCTCTACCCTCATAGTAAAGCAGTGACAAGGGTGACACCTCCCCCCGGCCAGGACTGATCCTCCTTCATGAAGGTGCTTGATTCAAAGGGTCTCTGTCCCATTTCTTGGTCTCTCAGACATCCTATTAACTGCGCCTGGCATTGGCCCGAGCAAGGAAGGAGCAGATGGGTGGAAATGCTATCCTGTTACTGGCCTGCCTCCCCAATGATGGCGGCACCTGGCTCTCTGCCCATCCAAAGCCTACAGCCTGATGTCTTGGGACACTCTCAAAATGCATGTGAATGAAGAACGAAGGAAGACCTGTGGGCTGGGAGTCCAGGGTTGAACAACAGCAACACCTAGAATATACACTTATCTGGTGCTTGCTGTATGCAGGCCCTGCTAGACGTGCCCCTCTGTTTCATCTTGTTCAATCTGCATAAGGCCTCAGAGAGACTCAGCAAGGAGGTGTTGGAGCTGGAACCCAGTCCCTGGCAGTCTGAACTTTATACTACTTCAGACGTGCCGGTTGCTCAGGAAACACCTGCAAAGTGAGTGACGGCCCGCACCACTCCACCACCTGGAGTCCTGCCAAAGGACAAGAGACCACATGTGGGCCAGGCTGAGGTCCATGCAAGCAGCGGGGGGACCCAGAGGGGAGCTGATGCAGCCCCAAGGGGTTCCCTCAGATAGCAGCAGTGGGAGTCTGTTCCATGGGGCCCCAGCCCAGGAATGGGAAGCCCCAGGCCCCTGACCCACATGAGGGTCTCGGGGATCAAGCCCCAAGGGACATGGGAGCTGCTGGCCCTGCCAGGTGGGCGTGGCTGTGCGGCAGGCACAGGGCCCCACTCCCGGTCACCCTGCCCTCCAAGGCAGGCCAGCTGGGACTCACTCTTTCCAACCCCATCAGCAGAGCTTGGCTCGGCCACAGGCAGGAAGCCCAGGGTGGAGGCTTTGGCTTCTAACTGCTTCCACCAAGGCCACTTTGCCCAATGTCATCACTGGTTCCCTAGCCTTTAAGGTCTGTTGTAGCCACCCATATCATCTCCATCATCACTTGCCTAATACCCTTTGTAATAGGACCACTTTAAAAAAAACATTTATTATTTATTTGAAATGGAAATAGTCTATCACTACCTGGTAAAATCAGTCTGCTTATACTCCTCCCCCACCTACAGCTTTATGGTAAATTAGTAACTATAGACATAAAACATGGCTCCTCCACATACTACCTAAAACCATCACAGATCTCACCAGGAGTACTAGTGGCTCATTCTGCCCAGCTTCCTAGAAGAGGGCCTCGGTCACTTCCTCCTCAAACCCCAGACCCTGGAGGTCCCCTTTCCAGGCTTTCTAAAGGTGGGGGCGGGGGGTTCTGGCACATTCCTTCAGCCCTGAGTGCAGCAGGCAAGAGATGTGGGATTACAATGCTGAGCGTCCCCACATCGTCCTTGGGAAGAAACCTTGAAACCCAAGTCTAGCTGGCAGTGGGTGGCTGAGTAGAAAGAACCCCACTTGGGTGAGAAGCCAGGAGCCCTGGGCTTGAGCCTCAGCCTTGTGGCTAAGTCACCATATGACCATGGGCTGGTCACTTCCCGAGTCTGAGCTTCCATCACAAGCAGAGGGGATTTCACTTCTGGAAAGCTCCAGGATGGCTGCTGGCCCATCTTGGGCCCCCCGTAAGACATAACAATGACTAGCAATGCCCTCCCCATTTCTGGACAAAAGTGGGGGGCACTCTTATGCTCACGGTTAATGGATGTGAACAACACCAATCCAGCCCCAGAAAAATCCTAGACACTAACAGATGAAAAGATGCTGACAGATGATGCTCAGTACTGAGCAGTTCAACGGCCTCCCACTATCAGAAAAGACGCAGCCGGCTCCCTGCCTCAGTCTCTCCGTCGGTGAAATGGGCAAGACTCCTGTTTAAAGAGGGACAAGGAGGGGCTGAGATTCAAACGTTGCCTGAATTTGTACACTTTTCATTCCATGCAAAGTCTCTCTCTTGGTGGGCAAGGGAAGGACCCACAGTAACCGACACCTTCTCAACAGGGGGGAAGCAGCCCCTTCAGCTGGGTGGTTGGGGGTGATGGACCCTGACTGGCTTAAAGCAATCCCAACCCTGCATATCCTAAATCTGTTAGCCTGAAACTGGCCCCAGCCCCGGGATCGGGGTGGAGGACAATCAGGACCAGACTTAGCAAACAAAAATTCAGAACGCCTAGTTATATTTGAATTTCAGTACAACAACAAAATAATTTTTTTAAGTATTAGTATGTCTCATGTAACACTTGGGATATACTTATACTAAAAATCTACTCATCATGTGTCTGAATAACTGGGTGTCTCGCATTTTACCTGGCAACCCTACTTAGGACTCTCCTTCACCTACTGTGGGAAGAAATGCTTCCTCACCCCAGGACATCAAGCAATGAAGCAGGTGGCCCCTAGCTACTGGCTGTCACCTCACACCCATGGGGGAGGTCAGCCACAGGGCGGCCAGCACACCCAGGAACCAGAGGAAGGCTCAGGGAGCGAGGGCTTTGCAAGGGCCCCTTCACCTCTGCCCAGCGTGTCCATTCACTGAGCGCGTGTGGACCAGGCTTTATGTATATTATGACTCTGTATCTTCGCAAGAAACCCAGGACAGGCAAGGAACTGAGGCGGCGAGAGTCACTTGGTGACGGTCCAAGGCTGGATTCTAATCCAGGCAATTCAGCTCATGGGGAATAAGCCACTGCATTACCCTTTTAAAGTATTTGTACATCTCTTATCTTGCTATAGGTGGGTACGGGGTGGAGGAGCAGGGGTGTTGACTGCTAGTGATTAATATGCATTTGAGCTCAATTTAAAAGATCAAGAAACCCACAGAGCATGACAGTGGTGTGATATCCACTAAGCTTGACGCAGGAATAAGGAGGCTAGGCCACCCAGTGAGGTTCCAGAGAGGGAGAGTCTGGTCCAGGATGCATGCACCCTGTCCTGGTCCCCTTCCTACCAGATTTCATTCCTTTTAGGAAGGGAAGCATCATAACAGCAAACTCAAACCCCATGGGGTGGTGCAACTCCGCTGGGAATCTCGTCTGGCAAGAAGCCGCAAGCCACCCAGGGCTGGGCTGGGTGAGAAATCCTCGTCAGTGACAAGTCAGGATGGTGAAAGGCCCTAGGCTCTGGAGCATCGGCAAGCACGAGCACCCAGCCAGGCTGGCCTTGCTCTCAGAAAATCCCCGCCCACCCACTAGCAGGGACAGCAGAGAAGGAGCCAGCACGGCAGGCTTCCCCCGCTGGTCTTGAGCCCAGACTTGCACGGTCCCCGGCTCCCTAAGACAAGGATGAAACCAGCCATCCTGTGACCCTGCACCCCACCTTCCAAATCGAACCCAGGACCACCACAGGAGGAGGGGTTGTTGGTCCAGCCATTCAGTCCCAGTCACCCGCTCTGGGCCAGGCCAAATGAGGAGCCAGGAACACAGAAGTGAACGCGGCATATGTTCACCTGCCCCCAGGAGCCCAGGACCAGCCAGGGGAAACAGACAGACCAGAGCAGACAGTGTGACCAGTGCTGGGACTCGGGCCATACACGAGGCTGCAGAAATCCAGAAGGGAGCTCCTTCTCCCTGCCCGGAGGGGGTGATGGAGGAGACAGCCAGGCGGGGCTTGAGGACCAGGAGTCATTAGGGGATGAAGGGGGGATGTCCCGGAACCGCCTTCCCAGTTACTCTTAGCCAGTCAGACTCCTAGTTCTTTGGCCACAGCCAGCGCTGTGAGATGGACCATGTCCTGTTTTGCAGGAGAGTAAACTGAAGTACAGGAGTTAATGGTGTCACCCACCGAGGGGCAGGGAGGGGATCTGAATCCAGGGCTTCTGCTCAGGCTGCCTCTTGCTGCTGCTCTCAGCCAACCCACATTAGGTGCCAGGGCCAAAGCCAGGCCTCCTGCCTAGGCCTTGCAAAGCCCCTTTTGCTGCGTGGTTTTCTGCAGCAAAGGGTCACAAGTTCACAGGACCCAGGCCCAAAGTGGTAAGGGTGGACCACAGCTCTCAGGAGACAGAAACACCCCCTTCTCCCCAAAGCTGTGCTTGGTGAACAAAACGAGGTCTGGTCACCACTGAGCTCACACTGGCAGCTTCAAAGCAACAGTTCCTAATGTTTGGGGGGTGGGGTGGGAGGAGGATGGAGGAAAGGATGCCCTAGAGAGCTGATAGCTCCCAGCCTGAGGTTCTATACTTGGGTGTGAACCCCAAAGGACATTTTGATGCCCTCTGGTTAGAGCTGGGGTTGAGGACAGGCTTAGAGGCTTGACCAAGGCCAGGGTTATAGAGACCTCCTCACTGGAAGGGAAAAGGGTGAAGGGTCAGGGGCCAGAGGTGAGACTCTCCCCTTCTCAGGCAAGTGTCAGATGATCAGACCCACTCCCACCCCACCCCCGACACTGACTGTAATCCCAAGCCAGCTGGGACCCAGAGGCCCCCGGAAGCCCTGAGGTTTACTTCGGAGCCCTCCCCCGCAGAGCCAGTGTGGAACTCTGGCTCCAGAAGGCCCCAGCCGTCCAGGCAAAAACCCACTCTGGGTTCTCACCACTCCCTCAGGGCCTGCACTGGAAACAGACATTTCATGCCCTCCTGACACTCGTATCCAGAATATATAAAGATCTCTTACAACTCAACAAGAAGAAAATAAGTAACCCAATCAGAAGTGAGGAAAATATTTGAATGGAGAATTCCCTAAAAAAGCTTTACAACAGGCCACCAAGACCACGAAAAGATAGTTAGCATATCAGAGGTGACGTAAATCAATACCAATGATAATCACAATGAGATGCCCCTGCACACCCACTCGGATGGCCACAACAAAAAAGACAGGCAATAAAAGCAATGCAAGAATGTAGAAGGAACTGGAAACTTCATGTAAAATAAGGCAGTCCCTCTGGAAAACAGTTTGACTGTTCTTCCAAAAAGTTAAACAGAGGGTTACCATATGACCCAGCAATTCCATGCCTGGGTATCTATGAAATGAAAGAAAAGATGAAACCATGCATCTATGTAGACTTGTATGAGCATGTTCATAGCAGCATTATTCACAATAGCCCAAAAAGTGGAAACTCAAATGGCCATCAGCTCATAAATGGATAAACAAAATGTGGTCTCCACACAATGGAATAGTATTCAGTCATAAAAAGGAGTGGATTCTGACATCTGCTCCAACGTGCGTGAACCTCAAAAACACACTAAGTTAAAAAAAAAAAAAGCCAGTCACAAAAGACCACATATTGTATGATTCCATTTACATAAAGTGTCCAGAAAAGGTAAATTGATAGAGACATAGATTAGTGATGGTCTGGAGCTGGGGTGGGGAGGGGGTAGGCATGAGAATGACTGCAAATGGGCACTTGGTTTCTTTTTGGGGTGATGAAAATGTAAAATTAGATGGTGGTGATGATTGTGTGTAATTCTGAAAGTACTAAAATTTGTAGAATTGTGCACTTTGAACAAGTGAATTAAGAGGAATAAGTAAACCTCCATAAAGTTGTTCAAAAGAAGATCTCCCAGGACCCAGAGGGGTCTCCAAAGACCCCCTGGGCAGACCTAGTAGCCTTCCTGTGTTTCCTCCTCTGTTTGGAAGATGAGGGGACTTCCCTTTGGGGGCGGCCGGGAGTGTGGCTGCATGCAGCTGTCCCTCCCCTCCTTCCAGGCCCTCTGGCTGAGGACAGACCCCAGGGGTAGGCAAGTAAGGGAGCCAAGGGTAGGAAAGGGCACTGCTGTTTGGATAATCAGCTCATTTTGAAGCTCCTAGAAATGCAGCCATAGCTAATCAGCCAGACAGGCTCCAGCAACATTAACTAGCACGGGTCCCAAATGAGAGGAGGGGCCTGGGGCAGGAGGCAGGGGCAGGGACCTCAGCATTGAAACTCCACCCCCAGGTTCTCTGAGAAGAACAGGAACCCTCCACCCATGAGATGCCAGAGGGCAAAGCAGCACCTCAGCTCCCACCAGTTCAGGGACAAGGGGCACTGGCAGTGCAGACTGGCGGTCACGTTCACAGATCCTGAACTCAGAGGGCCTGGGTGGAAATCCCAGCTTGGCCACTATGTAGCTGTTTGGTATCCAGCAAGTTGTATCACTTCTCAGAGACCCAACGTTCTTATTCAAAAAAAAAAAAAAAAAAAAGGCCCTATGTAATGTAATAGGGCCTGTGTGATAGATAAGATCTCCTCCCGATGTGAGAGCTGGGGCATGCTTTTTTTCTTTTTTTAATCCCAGAAACTCTAACAGAGAAGTGAGTATGAAAACTTGAACACGACCCTCATGTAAAATGGTGTTGTGGAACACTGCTGGGTGGTTCCTCAAACAGTTAAACACAGAGTTACCCTATGACCTAGCAATTCCCCTCCTAGGTATGTACCCAAGAGAACTGAAAACTTATGTCCACACAAAAACTTATACAGGAATGTTCACTATCACTGTAGCATTATTCATAGAGCCAAAAACCACAAACAAATGCTGGAGAGAGTATGGAGAAAAGGGAACCCTCCTACACTGTTGTTGGAAATATAAGTTGGTGTGGTCACTATGGAAACAGTATGGAGATTCCTTAAAAAACTGAAAATAGACTTACCATATGATCCAGCAATCCCACCCCTGGGCATATATCCAGAGGAAATACTAATTCAAAAAGATACATGCACCCCAATGTTCATAGCAGCACTATTTTCAATAGCCAAGACATGGAAACAACCTAAATGTCCATCCACAGATGACTGGATAAAGTTGTGGTGTATATATTCAATGGAATACTACTCAGCCATAAAAAAGAATAAAATAATGCCATTTGCAGCAACATGGATGGACCTGGAGATTATCACACCAAGTGAAGTAAGTCAGACAAGGACAGAAAAATATTGATATGACATCACTTATATGTGGAACCTCAACAAAAAAAGGACATAAATGAATTTATTTACAAAACAGAGACATACTCACAGATGCAGAAAACAAACTTATGGTTACTGGGTGGGAAGGGGATGGGGTGGGACAAATTGGTAGTTTGGGATTTGCAGATACTAACTACTGTATATAAAATAAATAACAAGATCTTACTGTATGGCACAGGGAACTATATTCAAAACCTTGTGATGGCCTATAATAGAAAAGAATATGAAAAGAAATATATGTATAAATGAATCACTATGCTGTACACCAGTAATTAGCACTCTGTAAATCGACTGTACTTCAATTAAAATAAAAACAAATCACACACACAAAGAGCCAAAAAGCAGAAACCACGCAAATGTCCATCAACAGAGGAACAAACAAAACGCATTCTATCCACACAATGGAATATTATTCAGCCGTAAAAAGTGCAAAGGACTGACACGTGCCGGGACAAGTGTGAACCTTGAAAACATGATGCTACATAAAAGCACCTAGACACCAAAGGTCACATATTGCAAGATTCCATTCCTGTGAAAGTCCAAATAGGGAAATCTAGGAGACAGAAAGCAGACGGTGGTGTCTGGAGCTGTGGGGAGGGCGGGGGGGAAGGGCAATAGCTCATAGGGACCAAGTTTCTTTTTGAGATGTTGAAAATGTTCTAAAATTGATAGTGAGGTTATACTAAAAATCACTGAATTGTACTTTACATTGGCTGAAATACATAGTATGTGAATTCTATTTGAATTTACAATTGTTAAAAAAAAAAAAAGAATACTGGAATTTGGACACTGAAGGATCTTCAAGGCCACTGGGTCCAAGTCTGTTCCCAGAAATGAGCAAAGTGAGGCCGGGACGGGAAGAGATTTGCCCAGGGTCACCCCGGACTTTGAGTCTCCCCTTGGCTGGCTGGAAGGAGGGTCTGGGTGGGTGTGAGATATGCTTCACCTGGGCAGAGGGGTGCCAGAGGGACAAACATGGTGACTGCCTCTTGGTTGAATATCTGGCGAGCTCTATGCAGACCCCTGGCCCCGATCCCAGTCCTTTAAGTAGCCCAGGGTCCTTCACCTTTGCCAAGACGAGGGAGCAGGAGGAAAACGTGTGGACATCCCTGTGACTGTACATGGAAGGTGGGCTACGTCCCATGCATGTCAGATCATCTCCTTATTTTATGGGGAGACTCAGAGGGGTGAAGGGCTTGCCCGGCAGGACACAGGCCAGAGTGAAGCCAGGTTTGTGTGATCCCAGACCCCACAGACAGAAGGGGAGCCCTGCTCCCAGGCTGGGGGAGGGGAAGCGCTGACTCACCCTTCCCAGGAGAAAAGCCCACTCACCATGGCTGGGGTGGGAGGGGCAGGGGGATTTCTTCACTGAGCTGGCATGTCAAGGAACCAGTGATGGGACAGTGAGTCACAGGAGCCCCTGAGTCCAGGCAGAGCCCCGGGTCCCCTGTGGTCTGTGTAATAACAGATGGGGTTGGGGCCTGGGGGCCCTCCCCTCCTGTCTGATCCCCTCGGAGGCCCAAGTCAGGCCTCTCTCTGCACTCACTCTCCCCACAGTCCTGGGCCAGTCCCCAGGCTCGGATTCCCTCCTGCCCAGTGAGCCTCTTGGACTTCGGAAGCAGTGCTCTGGGTTTGGACAGCTCCTCTGGGTACTCCCCCAGCCCCCCAAGGGCCCAAAGTTACATGTCCCCCAACTCCCACCCCATTGGGATGATTCCGTGAACCCATCCTAAGATACAGATCAAGGCCACAGCAAAGGAGTGAGAAGGAGGTGTAAATTTGAAGGCCAAGTCCCCACGAGTAGGCACTTCATTTTAACTGGGTTGAGATCTTTCTGGAGGTAGAGAGAGGCCCTGGTGTGGGGGATGGGGAAGGGAGGACCTCAGGCCACAGGGTGGAGACACTGCCTAGCCCATCCCTGGGGCAGGGGGCAGGGAGAGGCCTCAGGATACACCAGAGTTGATGAAACGAAATGTCACCATCATGGGGTATTCTTGCTTAAAAAGTTGCATCAGAATCTAATTAAGCTTCTAGGTCTAACTTACAGGTTACAGGACATACAGGGGACACAGAGAACATAAAACAACCTCAGGAGGAGATAGTTAGATAATATGAACTGAAGATCAGCTATAAAATCAAAGACCTAGAGTATTCTGAAAGCCAATATCATGGGGGAAAAGAAAGATGGCAGAATGAAAACAGACTAAAAGACTGAAAAGACATAACCAAATGCAGGGTGTGAACTGGGTGTGTTAGGACCCTGGTTTTAAGAGGCAGGTAAGAAATATACTTTTGTAGATTGGGAAAATGGGGAATATCTGAATATGGACTGGATTCTGGATGATACTGAAATTTTGTTAGTTTTCTTGGAGATAATAATGTATTTGTGTCCCATGGTATGGAGTACTTTGCATCCACAAAGGCCTGGGTCCAACTTTTGGTCAAAACACACCAGCTATTATTACTACCGCTCCCTGCCAAGCCTTGTGCGAGGGCTGCTGTGTACAGGGGGTCCATTTGCCCAGGTCTGCATCCTTCTTGCTGGCTGTGTGACCTCAGACAATTTACCTAACCTCTGTGCAACTTATCCACAACACGGGGGAAAAAATAATACCAAACACACAGGATCACTTGAGGATTTAATGAAATAAAGCCTTTGAATGGCTTAACTCAGATTGGCACAAAGCAAGTTCTCAAAGACATTATAGATTTTTAGCTACAGAAAGAGCGGGTCATCTTTCTATAAGCTGCTTCAGGCCAATGATTGAGCACAGAAGCGTTACTAAAACAGGCTTCTTCCTAAATGGGAGATTTTATATATATGTATATCCCATATTTGTGTACATATATACACAGATATTCCTCGACTTGCCATGGGGCTACATCCTGATAAACCCACTGGAAATTGAAAATATCGTAAATGGAAAGTGTACTTAACATACTTAACCAACCAAACATCAGAGCTGAGCCTCACCTACCTTAAGCATGCTCAGAACACTTACATTAGCCTACAGTTGGGCAAAATCATCTAACAGAGCCTATTTTATAGTAAAGGTGAATATCTCCTGTAATTTACTGAATACTGTACTGAAAGTGAAAAACAGAATGGTTGTCTGGGTGTAGCATGGTTGTAAGGGTTATTTAACCTCGTGATCGAGCGGCTGTCTCAGCCTGGCATCGCAAGACAGGATTATGCCCCATATCCCACGCCCAGGAAAAGATGAAAATTTGAAGTATGGTGTCTACTGAATGCGTATTGTTTTCACACCATTTAAAGTAAAAAAAAAACTAAGTTGAACTTTCGTCAGTGGAACTGTTGTAAGTTGGGGACTGTCTGTCCACAAAGCCATATATAGACACACAGTTAATAGACACTTCACCTTGAATTTTAGAGGCCAGGCCAACAAGGTGACTCATGTGCCCCTGAGCAGCTCAGGGAGAGGCTTGTCCTTATCCATTTTGCAGATGAGGAAACTGAGGCTCAGGGCTGTGTGCCTACAACACATGGGGCTGGGGTTCCGAGTCAGGGCCCCTCCCCTTAACCCTCATCTCTCTCCTGCTAGATTTGTCCTGTGAACTCGGGGTGTGGCAGAGACAGTGGGGCTGCCTGGACCCCCTGGGGGACAGGGAAGACCACCAGAGGGGGGCCTCTTCTGTCACACGCACACACCCCTTTTCGTTTTTTTTGTCAGTTTCTAACTAAAGTGAGGAAGACAGACAGGGCTGGGTACCGCCTTGGCAGTGTCTGTTCTGCAAAGGCTTCTCCAGCTCCCTACTATGTCCCAAGAACTAGGCTGGACACAGAGTGTCATGTGGATGCTGGTGCCCCAAGAGGTCACTGTCTAACATGGTCCATAAATCCCTGTATGTAGAGGGCCTTTGAAGCCAAACAAGAACAGTTTTTCATGGAAAGAAGAACATTGTAGCAGTTTTTACCTGTAGAACTAGCAAGCTACCTGGGAGGAGACTGGGTTTCAGGTGGTCATGATGGGGAGGCGGAGTCTATGAGGCACACAGTGGAAGCCAAATAAGGAGAGCCAGGGGGTGGATGAAGGTGTCTTAGAGAACAGGGGTCAGCAAACTACAGCCCCCAGGCCAACACTGGCTCACTTCCTGTTTTTATACATAGTTTTATTGGCCCTCAGCCACGCCCATTCACTTACATATTGTCTATGGCTGCTTTTCTGCTAGCCCTTGTCTCCTTCCTTCCCTCCCTTCTTCTCTCTCTCATATTAGACTCCTCATGCCAGGTAGCTACCCAGGGCATCCTTCCTCCCTCTGGTCATTACCTCCCAACTCCCATACCCACTGGATCCTTAGTGACCAGTGCAGAGGGAGACAGAGCTGTTCCTTTCAGTCCTCCCAGCTTTTTGTAGTTATTTATGTAGCAAAATCTCAATAAAACATCTTTCCCCTTAAAAAATAACAGCAGAGAAGAACTGTTGCAATAGAGACCCGATGGCCCACAAAGAAGGTGCAGGAGGTCAGGGCTTTGTCTGTTTTGTTCTCTGCCGTCTCCCCAGCACCAAGCACAGCGCCCAGCCCTGTGTAGGTGGTTATAAAGTGATGTGAAGCTGCCTGTAGTATCATCTTCTAATTCTATCAACAGGAGCTCTTTTCAAGCACTCATTCAAAGTACCCAACCCTTGACAGGACAGTGGATGACAAGGAAGGGCCCCACGGATGTGGCCCTCAGTCCCTTTTTGCTTTCCTGTCCCCTGGTGTGGCTGATCTCCTGCCCTGCCCTTGGCGGCCTGGGGCTGCCCTGCAAGCCCAGCCAGGCCTGTGAATCATCAGGGACTGACTCACTCACTGTCTAAAAATATATATTGTCTCATGTTGGCGTGTGTTGCTTTGATCACTATTTGCACTCAATCTGGTCTTTTTCTGCTCAGCTTAGAGCTCTGTGTGGACAAGGTCTGGGTTTTCACCACTTCTGGGTCCCCAGGGTCCGGTTTGTCTCCGGTCTGGAAAGGTATCTGGGAGGAAGAGCCTGGGTGTTGGGTACAAATTGTGCCCTGCTTCTCAATTGCTGTGTGACACTGAGCAAGTCACCCAACCACGCTGAGTTCTCATCTTCCTCACCTGTTGCCAGCATGAAATGGGAAAAAAGAGACTCTGCCAATACACTAGGCTTCTTCCCTACCTGAGCATGGGGCTGGGGGTGGGGGGAGCGGGGAGGTGATCTGCCCACTGACCCCCCGCTGGGCTTTTCTCTGCCAATGAAATCATCTGACATCATCTCAACATCCAAGAAAATCAGGAACCGGAGCCGAAGCCGAGTCCTGGCCTCTGTGCCAAGTGCTGGGGAAGCTCCGGTTACAGAAAACAAGTGGAAACCACAGGCCTTGGGCTGAACATGGAACTAATTTGGGAGGCAGTGAGGAACAGTGGAACATAACCCGGAGCCTGGAGGCTGATCTCCCCCAGGCCGGCGGCTCTCCAGGTGGGGTGACTGGGGCCCCGTGGAATTCTCTACCTCCTACTTCTTTCTGCAGAGGCTAGGGGAGGGCAGGACAGGAACCCGCCTCAGGATGGCTGGGTGGAAATTCAGAACATGGGCCTTGAGGGTGGAGCAACTTCAATCGGCTTCTGCTTCCTCCCTCCATGCTGTGTGACCTGGGGCCTGGGGCCTCACCTCTCTGAGCCTCAGCTGCCACATTTATGAAGTATGGCAACAAGGGCCACCTCCCTCATAGGGTTGCTCCATCAAAGGTTTAGCGCAATGCCCAGCACAAAAGCAGCCCTCAGTAAGTAAGAAATGGGGAACAGGACACAGTGGGGGATGGGGCATGGGAGCAAAGACTGGTACGGTCCTCCTCATTCCTGTAGTCACTCCACAAATACTTCTTGAGCATCTTTTCTGTGCCAGACAGGGATACAGTAGGGAATGAGATAGACCTAGCCCCGTCTCCAACAGAAAATGAACAAATAATGAATATATAATGTAATAATCCTATGAAGAAAAAAGAACAGGGTGCTTGGATGGAGAGGAACGGTGGGGGTGGGGGTCAGGGGAAGACTCTGACAAGTCAGCATCTGCACAGATGCCTGAAGTCTGAACTGGAGACAGGGAAAGGAAGGATTGGGGGGGGGGTTCCAGGCAGAGGGAAGAGCGCTGCAGAGGCCCTAAGGCAGGAGAGAACCAAGGGGGTAGGGTTGGGGAATCAGAGGTTCTCCAGGATTGGGCCATGGTCAGGATTTTAGATTTTATTCCAACTGTCCTGGGGAGCGGAGCTGGGGCCTAACACCATCATGAGCTCTTCCTCCCTCTCAGACGAGGCTCTCTCTCTGGGGCATAGGGCTAGTCCAGATCCCCCCATACACAGAGGCAGGACGTCCTCAGACCAAATGTAGGAACTGCCAAGCTTCCCCTAAAGCGCAGGGAGATGGCCACAAACCACTTCAGGACCTTGGGTGGCCAAGAATCGGCTGGGGTGGGAGGGGTCAGCTCAAGACGGTATACTCGAGGAAACTTAGGGACTCCCTGGTCCCTCCTCCAGAGGACAAAATTGTAGGATAAAGCAAAGAGTAACTACTATTATTAGGAGCCTAGATTTTCAGTGAAAGAGAAAATAAATACAAATACAATATGAAAGTAGTTAAGATGGACAGGTATTTGTACACTCACATTCATAGAAGCATTACTCACAACAGCCAAAAGGTAGAAACGACCCAAATCTCCACAAATGCATCAATGGATAAACAAAATGTGGTATAAATACACAATGGAATATTATTCTGCCTTGAAAAGGAAATTCTGACACCTGCTACAACATGGATGAACCTTGAAAGCCTGATGTTAATTGAGGGGAGAAGAGACCTTTCCAGGGTCGCATGATCAGTTAGTCTCACCCTTACATCCATCTGTCTAAAAATGATTTGCTGAGCACCTATGATGTGCCCCGCCCCAGGATAAGCATGAGGGGTAGGGGGGTAAATAGTTGGACAGGGTCCTTGTCCTAAAGTTGCCCACACTCCCGAGACAGGGACACTTTAACTGACACCTGCAGCCAAGCCCACAGCTGCCTGCTCCCCAAATCCTCCCAGTTCAGTTCCGGTTTCACCACCTGCTCCCCTCTACAGCCCTGCTGATTTTAGGGGTTTGTGTTTGGGAGCAAAGAGTTCACATCTTCCCTCTTCCCAGACGTACAGACACTGCCCAGTCCTCCGGCCTCATCTGCAGGATCCTGTCTCAGAGGGGGTGGTGGAGTCGGGAAACGATGCCTCCTGGACAGAAGGACAGATGGAAAGACAGATGCAAAGAAGCAAGCCTCTCACATTCACCCCACCTCCCTCCACTTCTCTACTGGGGGTGTCACCCAGGAGTCCCCTCCAGCAGGAGCCTGACCCACCCCCTGCTCTCTGGACACAGTGCAGCTCCTGTCTCTCTCTCTCCAACAGCTAAGCAGCTGTTTGCCCACCTGACCCCCCAGGTGAGGTCAACTTTGCTCTTGGAAGGAGGTCCCAGAGGGAGGGGCAGTTAAGGCACAAGTGGAGATGTGGGGGAGGCACCAGAACGGATGCTGCGCAGGTGGCAAGAAGCCAGGCTGCCTGTCTCCCGAAAGCCCCACGAGCCGAGCAGTGACAGGTGGGGGTAGGTGGCTTGGAGCCCCGTTCCCTGACATCTGTCTCAGCTTCCAGGCCCTGACCCGGCAGGTGTGCCCAGGTATGGGGTGAGCTGGCCCTGGGTGTAAAACGTCTCTGCTAGAGGATTCCAGCGTGGGCGGCACACACCTGGGCCATCTCCTCCTCCTCCCCATCCCCCAGCAAAGCAGGAGTTCCCTGGCTCCCACTCAATGCCACTGTCTGCCCCTCAGCCCCATGGTCCAAGTTCAGGGGCAACAGGTAGTCACAGGGGTGACCAGTATTTCTGGGACTCAGGGATTTCCTGGGACATAGGAATTTCAGCGCTAAAACCAGGTCCGTCCTGGGTGACTCAGTACCTTTGGTTACCCTAGCAGTTGCCCACTCAGTGAGAGTTAGGGTATCCAGAAGTTTCCTGACTCCCAGAGTATCTCACCTCCCTTATTACTCTGCCACAGGCACCTGGAATTCCACTATTATAGAGGAAGTTTTCCTAAAGACACTCAACAGTGTTGGCAATCAGAAACGGCAAATTGAAATAATGAGAAACTATTGTTTTTACTCCTAAGATTGGCTCAAACGAAAATATTCGTAAATAAAAATGTTCATGAATGACAAGTCTGGCCTCAGTGTTGGGACATAACCATTCCAGTGCCAAACAGAGCAGACCTTCAGGAGGGCAGGTGACGTGTGCACCGCTGGGCCCCAGCAACCCTGCCGCTGGGGGTTTCCCTGGAGGAACATTTACACAAGGAGCCATGGGGGAAGGGTGCCTGCTGGGAGGGAGACCCCGACACAGGCTATGACACAGAGGAACCTTGAAAACATGATGCGAAGTAAAAGCAACCCAACACATGGGAAACGCCTCGTGACTCCATTTATATGAAATATAGAATAAGGAAATCCACAGAGACAGAAAGCAGGTTAGTGGTTGCCAGGGGCTGCGGGCAGAGGGGAGTGGGGAGCTTAATAGATACAGGGGGATTTTTTTGTGGGGAAGGTGAATAATACAAATGTTTGGGAACTAGATAGAGGAGGCTGAATCATTTACCTTCAAATAGTTCATTTTGTTCTGTGAATTTCAAAAAAGTGCCTTGTTAATAATCCTGAGACCCAGAAGCCACCTACCTGAATGTCACCTGAGCCTCTGGTACAGCGGCTGAGCTGATGGAGGTGGGGAGGGAAAGCGGGAAGCGATTCAATACTCTGCCTGGAACAGCTTAGTGGATAGATGACCGAGCCAGCACTCAACCAACAACAACAACGGCGCAAATAATAATAGTCATAGCAACTGTAGTGATCTCCTAGCACTGCTGTGACAGTGACCACACACTTGGTGCCTTAAAATAAAACAAATGTGTTCTCTCACAGCTGTGGAGGTCAGAAGCCTAAAATCGAGCTGTCCGCAGAGCTGCACGCCTCTTGGAACCCATTCCCAGGACATAATCAAAGAGGAAATCTCCCTCAAACCTTTGCACGAAAAGTTTACAAGAAGAAGGATATCATGTCTAGCAGTTCCTTAAAATCCTCAAGAAAAGAAATGGTGATAGGGACGAAAGAAGAAACAAAACAGGCCACGTGCCACGAGGCTGCAGCTGGGCGGGTTGGATTCTGCTGTGTCCTTCTTCCTATTTTGTATGTGGTGAAAATTCTCCTAATAAAAAGTAACACAGTGCACCCAGCGTAGGGTGAGCTGATGGACGCAGAGAGGAATGGATAGACACGTGATAAATCAGGTTTAGTAAAACATTAACAGACCAATGTTGTTGCACGTTTGAAAATGTTCATAGTAAAGAGTTACGGGGAATGGGGCAAAACCAAAACCAAAACCAAAAAGAGAGAGAGAAACACAGAGCCTTCAATAGTCCCCATTTCCTACAAAGCCTCCCAGGGCTTAGCCAGCATCCACCCACCACCTGCCTCAGACTCTAACCTCTCTGAGCCTCGGGTCCCCGGCGTGTCAGCCACTGAGAGCCCCCTCACTGGGGAGTGGAGAGCCCAGGATGAGAAGACCAGGGCTCAGCACCCATCAGCACCCCACAGGCACTCAGGAAATGCTGCCTCCTGTCCTCAGAGGTTCCGGGCCACTTCAGTGACTCCCAGATTCTGGTGGGACATCTGGTCAGCAAAGGGTCCACTATGAGCCCTGCCTGCTTGTTTGTGCCTCTCAGCCTCTTTGGTCATTCTTCCCCAGGTCCAGCACATGTTCTCTGTGTGCTGGGCCCTGTGCTGGGTGCCAGGAGCCCACACATTGAATCTAACAGGTCCTTGCTTTTAAGGAACCACCCCCTGAGATGGATAGTTCCAATCCAGTGGAATAAACACTCCAAGGGAAATGAGCCCAGGACCCAGAGCAGCAAAGCCTGAGAAAGCCAGGCTGGTTAAAAAGCTACAGTGCATGGACAGGCCAGGCCCGTGGATGCTGGCTCCCCACTAGGCCCAGAGGAGACAGAGCCTCAGCACTGGGCAGGCCCTGGAGCCCTTTCTGGGCTCAGCAGCCCTTTTCCCTCCTCAGGGAGGAACCAGCGTGACCCCCCACCCCAGGCTTCTTAAGGGCAGAAGCCTGCTGGCCGGTCTGCAGCTGCAACTTCGAAAAGCAAAGAGGTGGAGATATTTTCTCAGAGGAAGAGGAAGGGCAAGAGAGGGAGTACAAATTATCTCCCCCCAGGAGCCGGGCTGGGCCGAGGTCCAGGGCCCGGAATCAGGACACCTTGGAGGGCCCCCCAGTTTAGAGATCCGATTCCACACCCCTCAATTTGGCCACCAACACGCCTGTGTTCTTCTTAGCGCAGCCAGGACCCAGAGTTACACCCGGGGGCTCCATTCAGCATCTCGGGAGGGAGGCGCCACCATGATCCCCACTGGGGAGGTGGGGAAACCTTAAATAACACGAAGTCACCCAGTCTCTGGCCACCGCCTCTCTACTCAAACAAGGTCACTGATTATGGCCACCCACACTGTGAGCCACCAGCCACATACATTATCTCATCCAAGCCCCGCCATGCCCTGAGGAAGGGAAAACATTCTCTCCATTCTACAGAGCAGGAAACTGGATTCAGAGAGATTCAATACTCTGCCTGGAGCATTTTAGTGGGTGGATGACCACGCCAGCACTCAACCACCACCAACAATGAAGACGGTGCAAATAATAATAGTCATAGCAACTGCAGTGTTCTCCTAGCACTGCTGTAACAGTGACCACACACTTAGCGCCTTAAAATAAAACAAACGAGTTCTCTTACCGTTCTGGAGGTCAGAAGTCTAAAACCGAGGTGTCCGCAGAGCCCCATGCCTCCTGGAGGCTTCCAGGGAGCATCCATTTCCGGGCCTTTTCCAGCTTCCAGCCACAGACTTAGCCCCTTCCTCCCTCTTCAAAGTGCGTTAGGTCCGCCGTCCTCGGCTTCCACCATCACATCTTTTTCTTCTCTGATTCCCCTGCCTTCTCTTAGAAGGACCCTTGTGATCACATCATTGGGCCCACCTGGATAACCTCGAGGTCTGTCAAGATGCCTAATCACACCTGCAATGCGCCTTGAACCGTGTAAATCGACATGGTCACAGGTTCTGGGAATTAAGACCGTGAACTTCTTTGGGGGACCATTAGTCAGCCTACCGCAGCAGGTAAGACCTACTGAGGTCTTGCTAAGGGCCAGCCCTGTGCTTGGCATTTTACAGGCATCATTTCAGGGCAGCACGCCTCACACTTTAATGGGCACACAGGTCCCCAAGGGATCTTGTTAAACTGCAGCTTCAGGCTCATGAGATCTGGATTTCTAACAGGCATCCAGGCCGTGCCGATGCCACGGTCCAGAGATCACCTTGTGAACAGTGAGGCCCGAGAAGAAGAAGCAACAAATTTTTTCTGTAAAGGACCTAGTAACCATTTTCAGCTCTGCAGACCCTGCGGGCTCTGCTGTGACAGCTAGAGCCCCTAAATAGCCACAGGTAATACAAGAACCAGCAGGCATGGCTACAGGACAATAAAGCTTCTGTTATGGACACCGAAATTTGAGTTCCATATAGTTTTCACATGTCATGAAGTGTGATTCTTCCTTGATTATTTTCAAACATTTAAAAATGCAAAAAACCAGCGGGGTGTAGCTCAGTGGTAGAGCATGTACTTAGCATGCATGAGGTGCTGGGTTCCATCCCCAGTACCTCCATCAATATCTATATATCTACATGCAAAACCCATTCTTAGTCTATGCAAAAACAGACGCCTGACCAGATCTGACCCTTGGGTGGTAGTTTGCAAATCCCTGATCTGGAATCTCAGTTTCAGGAGAGCATGTGTTTCTGCCTTCTTTTGTTCACCATAATGCCTCCTGCCTTTGGAACAGTGTCTAGCACCGAGTAGCTGCTCAAAAAATATCTGTTGAAAAACAGACATGTAGACACAAAGAACAAAATAGTGGCTACCAGAGGAGAAGAGGTGAGGGGTGGGGCACGAAATGGGTAAAGGGAATCAGCTGTACAGTGACCTACAGAAACTGAATTGCTGGTGTCAGCACACCGTAACGTACAGAAAGTAGAAAGATAATGTCATACACGTGAAACATACAATGTTATAAACCAATGTTTTCTCAAAAAATAAATCTACCAATAAATAAGTAAAAGTAGGTCTTCTATAAAAAAAAACTTTTTTAAGGTAAAAATCCGAACTCCGAAAAGTAAAAATAAAATAAAATAATAACAATAAAAAGAATTTGTTGAACGAGAGAGTAAACCATCTCATTCGATTCCCACAGCTACTTTCCCAAGCAGGTACCATTATGAACCCTGTTTACAGAGGTGGAGCAGATGAAAGTCATCTGTCTGAATTTATTGATGGAAAAAAAGGCACAGAGGTGGCAGGTCCCAGGCCATGCAGCTGGCCTCCTGGAGGAGCCAAAACCCCTCTAACCCCACCTGTGTCCTTCCCAGGGACCCGTCCCCCACAGCCAGGGTCACAGAACGCCCACCTCCCCAGCTGCTGCAGGGCAAGTTCTTCTCCCCAAAATAGCAGGTCTGGGGCCCTGCTCACCGCCACCCCTTCAGCCAGTTCTTGCCAAGCTCTCACAGAGCAATGAAGGGCAGTGAAACTCTCCCCCTTGGTGGTTGGGAACAGCAAACACCCGGCGCTTCCGGCCTGGGCAACCAGACTCGAGCTCCACTAGGTCAGAGGATGCTGGCGGAGGCTCCAGGCAGGTCAGTGCCTGGCAAACAGCTTCCCTTCAGGGGCCAGTCTGGTAACACAAACATTTGAAACAGGAACGGGTGGGGTTGAAACCATAGGTGCCGAATTTGCTGCTACTGCCACAAGCAAGGACACCTGTCTGGTTTGGCGGCTTTCTAAAGCCCTCTGTGGCCAAGACAACACATCAGAGACCAGCATGGCCTGAAGCAACTGGAGGGTGTCTCCCTCCAGATTTTACAGAGAGCACTCCCACCCCAGGACCTTTGCCCATGCTGCTCCCTCAGCCTGAAATGCTTTCCTGCCCCATTAATTAACTCCTTCTGGGACTCCGAGTCCCTGACACCGGCACCTCCCTTGTCACACTAGTAATTCCACATTTGCTTGTGCGATGAGTTGATGGATGTCTGTCTGCTCTTGTATTCACTTCCCTCGGGCTGCTGGAACCACTGACCACAGTCTTGGTGACCTAAAACAACAGAAATGTATTCTCTGACATTCTGGAGGCCAGAAGTCCAAGATCAAGGTGTGGGCGGGGCTGCTTCCTCCTGGAGGCCCTAGGGGGCAGTCCACGCCCTGCTGCCCTCCCTGCTCTGCTGGTTGCCGCCCACCCTTGGCTTGTAGACTCATCACGCTGATTTCTGCCTGTCTTCACATGGCTTTTCCCTCTGTTTCTCCTCTGTGTCTGAGTCTTTCAAATCTCCCTTCTCCTTTCTCTTATAAGGACACTAGTCACTGAATTTTGCACCCACTTTAAATCCAGAATGTCCCCAAGATCTTTAACTTCATTACATCTGCAAAGACCCAATTCCCCCAGAAGGTCACATTCACGGCTGCCTGGGCCCTGAGTGTGTCTTTTTGGGGGGCCACCATTCAACCCACTACAATCCTTCCTAGATTTGTGAACTCTGTGAGGACAGAGACAACGTCAACATTTTTCACCAGGATGTCCCTGGTACCTGGCCCACGGCCTCACACATCTCTGATGCTCAGAAAAAGATTTCAAAGGCAGGATTGGCTCCGTCCTTAGTGGAAATCAGTGAGAAATGAAATCGCAGGATGCCTTGTTCAAAAATTAAGAATCCCGAGATGGTGACAGTAGAGCATTCAACCCAGCACAGGGTCCTTCTGAGCAGGGGGACCCTGACCACACAGGTTGTCCATCATGAAGCCGGCCCTGGTCGATGGAGTGATGAATGTTGAAAACTACCTACCCTGCCAGTCACCCTCAAGAGTGACTGATGAAACCGTCTCCAGCACAAGCCCCAGGCACCAAACCCGAAGTTCTTTCCATTTTGCAGACGGGAAATCTAGGCCTGAGAAATCAAGGATTTGTGAAGTCAGATGAAACCTGGACCCAGGTCTCCTGACCCCCTGGCTGTTCCCTCCCACCAGGCCTTCCCGCTAACTCTTTGGTGGGAGTGCCCCACGCTCAACCCTCTCAACGCCACCCAGAGCTGGTCCCCTCACCAGCTTGGGGACACTTCAAAACATGTGCAGTGGGGACATTGAAGGAGCAAAGGAAAAAAGATTGTAAGAACTTGGCTTACAATTTTAATGAATCACAAGCTTGGCCTGAGCATCTATGTCAATCAGAGCAACATCTGAGGGACGCTTACCCTGGAGCTGGCTGGGATCACTTGCAACAGCCTATCCATCTTTCATCTTCACGTCATCCTATGAGGAAAGAGCTGCCTGAGCCCCATTTTACAGGTGGGTGGCTCAAGTTCAGGGTAAAGTGCCGCCTGAGGTCACTGCTGATTGCACCCAGCAACCTCTGACTCTGGGACCCAAGGTCTGCACCTCTCTGCTCATAACCTCTCGACAAGAATGCCGACACCTGCGCCACAGCCCCACACAGCTCTGCGAGGAGGGTGCTATGATTACCCCCATCTTTTAGACAAGGAAACCGAGGCACAGAGCAGTGACTTGCCCAAGGCCACGCAGATAGCAACAACCCATTTGAATTAAAACTCAAGCAATGAGTTTCCCAAGTCCTTGCTGCTAACTTCTCAGTGATGCCACTCGGGAGTCTCGGGGGGGACCCTGAGCAGGAACTGGGCACAGGAGATGTTAAAGGGAGATGCTGCTCCTGTAGGCAGGAGACTCTGATCTGGAAGGTCCAGGGGTCAGCTTTTCCCACCAGTGCCCCCAGCAAAGCAAGTCCAGTGCAGTGGAGAGACCACAGCATGGGAAGCAGCAGAACCTGCCGTCTCCACGCCTGGGGCTCCCCTCTCCCCGAGCCCCCGCTTGTAAAGTGGGGACAGCTGTAGCACCTGCCCCCCACAGGGCTCTTAGGAAGGCTGAAGAGTTCATAAAGCACCAGGCACAAATCGGCACATGACAATGACTTAAAAACATGCCTACGGGTGAACAGGGCACACAAAGTGTCTGAGCCTGTCCCTCAGTTCCCAAGGAGCTAAAACCAACCCTAGTCCTAGCAAGGGGGTCCAGCCTTCCTGGATTGCCCAGAACCAAGGGGTTCCCCGGATGCGGGACTTTCAGTGTTAAAACCAGACAGTCCTGGGCACTCGGGGATGAACTGGTCACCCTAGCCCTAGCTGCCCAAGGCCACTGGCTCAGCAGAGCCTGCTCTGGGCTTGTGATCTGGAGAGAAGAGGAGTGAGGATGAGGCTGGCCACTGCTGTTCCAAGGGAGACGGGAGGCTGGACTTCGGGGCTGGGGAGGGGCCTTTCCTTTGAAACGTGCCAAGCTACAGACATAATGTGGCCTTTTCTGCTAAAATCTTTCATCAGCCAAGAATTTCTTGTCCTCCTGGAAGGGAGCCAACGTCCCATTCGAAGTCCTTGGGGAAGGACAAGAACCGTATAGGCCCGGGGTTAGATGCCCACTGCTGTAACAGAGTATCACAAACTGGGCGGCTTCTAACAACAGAAGTGTCTTCTATCACAACCCTGGAGGCTAGACATCCAAAATCAAGGTGTCGGCAGGGCCATGCTCCCTGAGGCTCCAGGAGAGAAGCCTTTCTGGCCTCTTCCCAGCTTCTGGTGCTCCTGGCCTCCCTTGGCATTCCTTGGCTTGTGCCAACATCACTCCAGTCTCCGCCTCCTTCATCACACCACCTTCCCCCAACCCCCACCAGATGTATCTGTGTCCAAATTTCCCTTTTCATATAAAGACACCAGTCATTGGATTTCGAGCCCACACTAACCCTGTATGATCTCGCTTTAACATCTTTTATACTTTTACATCTGCAAAGACCCTATTTCCAAATAAGGTCATCTTTATAGGTTCTGAGTGGACATGAGTTTGGGGGGCACACTATTCAACCCAGTATAGGAGACCTACCTGCACCATGCCTGGAAGCTGGGGCAGGGGCTGGGCCCCAAGTGCTGAAACACCCTCACCCACTCCCCACCAGTCTACTGCCTCGGCCTATGCTCAGGTGAAGGGGGGAGGGGGAGGAGGACCAATTGGTTAAGGACACCAGTGGCCAGGCCAAGCTGATGGTGAAGGAGGCTACAATGGCACTTGATGTTGTGGTCTGCCTAGCCTCCCTTCCTCCTCTTCCTGGCAACAGAGCCTGGATTTTCCTTTGATTTGCCATCACGCATCTCAGCTCACAAGATTTGGGTAGAGATGAAGATATTCCTAGCTCAGGGGATGGCCATGGGTCCCAGGCCTGGCCAATAAGTGCAGCGCATCCCACTAGACACCGCAACTGGCTCAGGACAGGACAGGCAACCCAACAGGCCTCACCAACGAGACTCAACCTGGACTTCTCACCCTTGGGAAGCTGAGAACTTGGGCAGCCATTTGCCACTAAAAGGAGAGGACATTCGCTTGAAGGAAACCACTACAGAGAAAACTAGATTCAAGAGACACTGAAGGGGATTCCTGGTACCACGTTTGCATACCTAGATCCAGCCATTCCTGAAGTCATGCCTCTGCCTGCACTTTTCAATAACATAGGCCAATCAGTACCCTTTTACTGAAGCCAGTTTGAATTGGTTTTCCATCAGGGACAAGGGAAAGAGAACTGACACGTGGTATGGAAGCACATTGGACCTCGGTACCAAAATGGAAACCGAGGTCCAGCACGGCTGGGCAACTTTCCCAAGGTCATGACTTTGTAACAGGCACTGTCCTAGGCAAAACTTGGTTCCTGCTTCATGGGACAGAAGGAACAATTACAGGGGCAAGGAGCAAGGCCAGTTTCAGTATTTCAGTCCCAAGCACACCCAGGAAGTTGAGCCCCAAGACAGGAAACTCAAGGATGCAGGAGGCAAGGGTTTGGGGTGAGGGGACATAGAAGTGGATCTGCTGAAGGGAAGTTTGGGCAAGGGACCCCTGAGAAGAGATGGGGGTGAGGACTCTCAATACTAGAAACACAGCTCTTTCTGGAGACTGGGAGAAGCCCTGGCCCCCAAACTTGGCTCATGAGCATTGGTCCTGCCAACTTAGGGCTCCCGACACTTGGAGTCAGAGCACAGAGCAGTCCCAGTGTGGACTCAGGACCAGAGGGCCTTTCCCACATGTTCTGACCCCACATCCCTCTAAGACTTTCTCCCAGATCTGAGGAGTGAGGGCGGGAAGCCCCAGGATTGAATAGCTGGTAGCTTACAACATGTTCCATATGATTTAGAGGAATAAAGAATTGTGACATTTTGTCTACACTACCAAAAGTCATCTCCAGAGTCATTGCAATCTCTATGACAATTCCAGCGGCATTTTTCACAGAAAAAGAAAAAAAAATACTAAAATGTGTATGGCACAAAAGACCCCAAAACAGCCAAAGCAGTTCTGAGAAAGAAGAACAAAGCTGGAAGCATAATACTTCCTGATTTCAAACTATACTACAAAGCTAGGGTATCAAAACAATATGGTGCTGCCAAGAAACCCCAGAAATCAAGAGCCCAGAAATAAACCCTCCCACATATTTGATGAGCATACTCAATGGGGAAAGGACAATCTCTTCAACAAATGGGGTTGGGAAAACTGGTTAACAACATGACCACATGCAAGAGAATGAAATTGGATCCCTATGTTACTCACAAAACTTAACCCCAAATGGATTCAAGACAAACGTAAGCACTAAAACCATAAAACTCCTAGAGGGAAAAACAGGGAAAAACTTCTTGATGTTTTTGGCAATGGCTTTTGGAAATGATATCAAATGTACAAGCAAGAAAAGCAAAAATTAATAAGTGGGATGACATCAAACTAAAAAGCTTCTGCACAGCAAAAGAGAGAAACAGAATGAAAAGACAATCTATGAAATCAGAAAAAATATTTGCAAATGATAGGTCTGATAGGGAGGTTAACATCTGAAATATCTAAAAACTCTTATAACTCATTTATACTATGGAATACTACTCAGCCATAAAGAAGACTAAAATAATGCCATCTGCAGCAACATACATGGACCTGAAGATTGTCATTCCAAGTGAAGTAAGCCAGAAAGAGACAGAAAAATATCATATGATATCATATGTGGAATCTTAAAAAAGAAGAAAAAAAGGACACTATGAACTCATCTACACTATGAACTCATCTACAAAACAGACTCATAGACACAGTAAACAATCTTATGGTTACTGGGGAAAGGGGGTGGGAAGGGATAAATTTGAGAGTCTGAGATTTACAAATGTTAGCCACTTTATATAAAAACAGATTTTAAAAAATAATAAAATGGCATTGTATCCTTACGGGGGGAAAAAAACTCATACAACTCAATAGTTAAAAACAAAACAAAACAACCAACAACGGCAAAAAACAGTTTGATTTAAAAATGGGTGGAAGAACTGAATGGATATTTTTCCAAAGAAGATATACAGATGGCACAGGGACATGAAAAGGTGCTCAACATCACTAATCCTCAGGGAAATGCAAATCAAAATCACAGTGAGCTATCACCTCGCACCTGTTAGAATAGCTGTCATCAAAAAGACAAGAGATAACAAGTGTTGTTGAGGATGTGAAGAAAAGAGAATCTTCGTGTACTGTTGGTGGGAATGTACAGCCAAATGGCAAACCATATGGAGGTTCCTCAAAAAATTAAAAATAGGACTACCATACGATCCAGCAATCTCACTTCCAGGTATATATTCAGAAGACGTGAAAATAGTATCTGCTTTGCCATGTTCACTGCAGCATTAGTCGTAATTGCCAACGTAATGGGAACAGCCAAAGCATCCATCAACAGTGACTGGATGAAGAAGACTCGGTGTACATATACACTATGGAATATTATTCTGCCAGGAGAAAGAAGGAAATCCTGCCATCTGCAACAACACAGATGAAACCTGAGGGTATTAAGCTACGTGAAATAAGTCAGACAGAGAAAGACAAATGCTTCTTGATCTCACTTATATGTGGATTCTAAAAAAAGTCAGACTTGTTGAAACAGAGAGCAGAATGGTGGTGACCAGTGGCTGGGAGGTGGGGAAAATGAGATGTTGGTCAAAGGTTATGCTTCCAGTTATAAGATGAACAGTTCTAGGGATCTGACGTACAGCCTGGTGATTATACTTCATAATACTATATATATACTTGAAAGTTGCTAAGAGAGGAAATCTTACACGTTCTCATGGCAAAAAAGAAATCGGTAATTATGTAATGAGATGCAGGTGTTAGCTAACAGGATGGTGGTAATCATTTTGCAATATGTGTGTCAAATCAACACATTGTACACTATGTGTGTCAAATCAACACGTTGTACACTTACACAATGTTATATGTCAATGTATAAATATGAATCAAACTTACACAATGTTATATGTCAATTATAACTCAATAAAACTGGAAGATTTTTTAAATAAAAACACGTTTAAGGATTGTGACATTTTCAAAAATCAGGTTTGTGAAGTAAAAGTCATTTGTCTAACTAATACTAGGGGAGCCTCCTAGAAAGGCCGGCTGGCTCCTCCCCGCCCAGCCTCTGGCCCCTCCCGGCTGCCTGTTCTCAGCCAGGAGTCAGCTCTTAAACACACGCTAAGCACTTAGAACAATCTCAGCTCACAGCACGGCTGCCTGAGTGCCCACCCTTATTATCGCTGTTATGATTCCGTCTAGCGCTATACAAGCATCAGGTGAGAAGTCCTTGTTTGCTAAAACACCAGCATGTCCTGCTGGAACCAAAAATCTCACAGAGTGCTGAGCATATGACAAAAAAAAAAAAAAAAGAAAATTCAACAAGTTTTCCTCTACATGTGTAAGGAGGAAAACGTAAAGATGTATTGGTGAGTCCTCAGGTATGGCACTAAACTCTCTCCTTGGGCCACTGACTTAGTGACCAAGCAGCCTGCTCTTGTAATTACTCCTTTCCTGAGTGTCATTGCTTTTAGTAACCATGTGCAGTGGCTACCCACTTCCTCCTGCAGTCCGCAAGCTGTGCCTTCCCTTAGAAAGCTCTTCAGGGTCCAGGTTTTCCCTCCAGCTTCATGGGGCGAATCCTGTGACCCACCCCATGAGCCAGGGTGAGCCTACCATGTTCTCCTCAATCTGGATTGCCCTGTCCAGCCCAAGGTAGCCATCCATCCAGGCGCCAGCTACCCTGCAGTTGAGGCTGACTCGTATTCTGAAGACATAAGAAAGGACAATATTCATGGTTGCCTGCAAACACAGGATCGCCAGTGGGACTGAGAGACAGGAAAACACAGAGCGATGTGCCGAGAGTATATCCCCTCCCATGAATCCTGGCATGAGCTGGCTCCCCACAGTGACACGCTTTGACCAGTGACCTCTGTGCATGCAGTTTTAGCTCGGGGGTTCCAAGGCCACCCACTAAGGTCTGAAGAGGTGAGTGCCAGGGAGTTGCCACCAGCTAAATATTGATGCCAGGGGTCACAAAAACCCAAATGGTAACGTTTCCTGTGGGTGACACTAACTGACAGAGGCCCATTGTGAGCAAACAGCCAACTCACTTATCTTTCAAGCATATCAGATTCCTAATAGAGAGTATAATGGGGGCAGGCTTAAAGAAAAACAATCACGCATATACCAGTCCAAACTCTGTTGCTCAGCTAAAGGGCTATTAATTACCCATCGCAATATCTTGAGCCGGACACAAACCCTGCTCCCGACTGCTTAATAAATGCTCCTCCTCCTTGTCAGAATAAAAGTATTAATTTCCTTCTAATTCTTCTCCCACCCAAAGCCCCCCTATGTGGACGCATGTGCACACACACACACACACACAGCTCCGTCTACTCTCCCTCCCAACAAGAGAGGGCGTTCAGACTCTTCTGTGCATCATTTTGTTGCATCCACTTTCTAAATGCAGAGTGCTGGGCCTCTCCATGCTGTCTCGGTCTGGGTCACTTTTCAAATTTGGCACGCACAGGGACCTTAGTGACCAGTCTCTGCTCACACAGATTTGACACTGGTTGGGTTCCCCAAGCAGGACCCTGCTAAGCATCTGCAACTTCACGCTGGAAACTTATCAGAGTCCATTTTTCAAACTTACAGAAGCATGTTAACCCGGCATTAAAGAATAATAATAGCCCACGTATACACCCATCTCCCCTCACACTCACTGATTTTAAAGAAATTGTTGCTTTTACGAAATTCAAAGCACCAGCACCAGGGCACAGGCAACTCAGACCCACGATGACAACAGGTCCAAACGCTGCCTTTCTCTGATAGGATGTGAGCAGAGAGCAAGGCTAGGTGAGGCTTTAAATAGCAGTGAAGTGGGGATGGGGCTGTGGGCGGGGATTGAGAGACAAAGGGGCAGGGCTTCAACTCTCCTCACCACCCACCCCGCCCCATTCCAAGGCTGTGAACCTCACTCTGCCTAAGAGAAAAGGGACTGGTAAAGAAGGTTTTTAATAATGTAGTTAAGCCTTTTGTGAATATTTTATTAAGTTCTTGTATATCCTAGTTCACTAATAAAAAATCAGGGGCAAGAATACTGGTACATTTTATCTTCCATCATGATGGACGGAGATCAAGGGAAAAAAAGTCTTGGGACTTAGTGTCAATTTTTACCCCCAGGACAGTTTCACTGAAAACCTTGGTCTCAACCCATTCTGAAAAATTGGGATTTCATGATACATGAAATGACTCAGGAGTACACATTGTTCCAGGCTGACAAAATCCCTCTGTTCTGGGAGAAGGGTGATCACATGAAGGGGAAGATAATTCTTGCCTCAGTTAGATGCACACATTACCGTGGGACCCAGGGGAACACTCTCTAGGTTTTTCTCCCGGTAACATCCATGAGGGACAGACTCTTGGGGGCACTGCATGGACTTCAGGTCTCTCTAGACAGACAAGAGGAATCATCTTCAATTGCCTAAAGGAAAACCAGATAGAAACATGACACTCATTCACTCAAAACCATTTCCTGTCCCACCCACCTAACCTCATCTCCTCTTGGGAAGAGAAAATTCAGTTGAACTAGTGCTATCATTTTACAGGAAAACTCTCTAAATGCTTCAGACCCGAGGTTCTGCTTCAGCCCATATCAGTGTAGAAAGAAGGTGGAGCAGAGACTTCAGGCATCTTTCTAGGGGGGTGTCCAGCTCTCACCTCTACCTTGAGGCTGGGTGATCTTGAGCAAGTGTCTGGTTCACAATATAACTGGGGGGACTGGATTCAAGGGGCTCTCAGCCCCTTTTCCTCTAACATCTTACTGTTCTGTGAGCCTACTAGCTGGCTTGGGGATCTTCTGTTTTGCAGGAGTAATCATTCTACTGGTTGGATTTGGGGAGGGGGTCTGAACCATAAGAGAGGGAGGCAAGGGCAAGCACATATTAGACACAGCACAGCTGCGTCTTCTGGAAGAGTTTGGTGAGAAGCCTTGGAAGCAGACTCTGGATAGTGGCCCTTCACTACTTGCCTCTCCTCAGGCACTTCCTGGGTGCTGGCAGATTGGAGGTGGACACTTTGTACACTTACTTCAGTTCATCCTCACAAGAATCCTGTGAGGTAGGTACACATGACAGGGACTGTTGGTTGCCTCCCAATTCCATCTTTCTTTTCCTTCTTACTCACAGAAACCTGGAAAACTGTATTAGTTATTTACTGCTGGGTAACAAATAACCCCAACGCTTAGCTGAAAATAACAAACTATTATCTTGCAGTTTCTGTGGGTCAGTTTTGTGGGTCTTCTGGATCATGTCTCTCAAGAGATAAAGTCAAGATGTCCACTGGGGATGTAGTCATCTGAAGGCTCAACTAGAGGAGGATGGTCTTCCAAGCTCACCCATGAGGCTGTAGGACTGAGGGCCTCCAGTCCTCACTAGCTTTTGGCCAGAGACATCAGTTCCTTGCTACATGGGTCTCTCTACATGACAGCTCACAACATGGTGGCTGGCTTTCCTCAGAGCAAGAGAGCAAGAGACGGCACCCAAGATCAAAGTCACCATCTCTTTGTGACCTAATCCAATCACTTTTCTCATATTCTATTGGTTAAAAAAAAGTTACCAAGATGGGGCCACACTCAAGGGGAGGGAATTACACAAGAGTGTGAATACCAGGAGGCAAGGATTCCAGGCTTCCTACCACAACCACCTTTCCTAGACTCCCTTGAAGCCAGAAATGGCCATGTGACTAAATTCTAGCCAATGAAATATAAGCAGAAGTTCCATGATAGACTTCTGGGAAGGTTCCTAAAAAGGGAGTCAGAATGTAGTTCTTCTTTCTCATAGTGTGGAACATAATGGCTGGCGCTCTAGCAGCTATTTTGGACTATGAGGTGACCTTTGGAATGGAAGCTAGAGCAGAAAAACTGAAGGAGCCTGGGTCTGTGATGATTTCATGGACTGAATCAACCAGCCCTAACTACCTGCCTTGAGAGTCTTGTATTTTAGGGGGGTGGGGGAGGGGTGGTTAATACATCTCAAAAATTTTTTTTAATAATTTTATTTTCTGAGTTAAAATAACATAACATAAAATTTACCATCTTAGCCAATTTAAGGGTACAGCTCAGCAGTAATAAGTACAATTCACATTGTTGTGCAGCCATCACCACCATCCATCCCCATAACTCGTTTTATCTTATAAATCTGAAACCATACCTATTAAAACATAACTCCCCATTCTCCCCCTCCCTCAGCCCTTGGCAACCACCATCCACAGGTGTCTTTTACATGAGTGTTTTGAGCCACCAAATTCAGAGCTCTGTCACTCACAGCTCAACCCAGTCTTAAACACTGCAGTATTATTATCCCCATAGTACAGAGCAGAAAGCTGAGGTTCAGCAGTACATGGAACTCATCCAAAGTCAAAAGCAAGTAAGTGCTTAAGTCTGGGCTTGACTTCCAATTTGTTTCATTACAAAACATC
Organism: Camelus ferus; assembly: GCF_009834535.1. Lineage (NCBI taxonomy): Eukaryota > Metazoa > Chordata > Mammalia > Artiodactyla > Camelidae > Camelus > Camelus ferus. The sequence goes on along the minus strand of NC_045713.1, from coordinate 36,508,258 downwards.
CTTCTTCCAATGCTTCTAGAAAGAGATCATCTAGAGTTCCTGCCCATCTTCTAGACAATTTACATCATGTGAAATCAAACAGAAGACAGGAATGGAATGTAATAGCAGCCTGGCAAAACAGTCCTGGTACTAGGGCAGGGAGCAAAGATTGCTGTTTTTATTCACCGTGTTCCCGTCTCTCCTGTGGGGACACTCAGCAAAGAACACTGTGGACTGGGCAGTTGTTGGTTTGGGAAACGGTCCCAATTTCAGAATAAGTGATAGGGAAGGTTGGACTGAAAGAGCGAAAAGGCTGGGTAACAGACGGTCTGTGTGTGAAGGCAGACTGCCCCAGGCTCCGGGGCACACAGACTGAAACGACCACAGGCACAAGGCCACCTCCTTCTGGAGGAGATCCTAATCAGACCCCCAGTAGAGTAGGAGGGAAGGTTCTGGCAGAGATGGGTCATTCCCTAGCCAGGGAACACCATTTCAAACCCCAGGACCTGCCAGAGAAACCGGCTCTGCTGGTGGTGAAGTGATGCTCGTCAACTCAACATCTGGGTGGCCTTTTCATGGGTAAGGAAATTTCTTTTCCTTTCATTCACTCACCCTGATCTACCTGCAAACCAATACTAACCCCCGTGAATGAACCTCCCTGGATGAATGGAGAGGAAGGATTCCTTATTAGCCTATCAATTAGTCCTAGGTCAATGAGTGCTTCTCAAGGGGCTGGAAAGACTTGACTTTCTCAAGTTAACCTAAACATTTCTGTTTTACTCTTCATGTAAGTCTGCAATTATTACATACTAGCACACTCTTTTCAGAGACTGCAGGGCCCTTCTTGTACCCAAACATTCCCTGTAATAGAAAGTGCACCAGGGCTTTGATGGTGGCAAGTCACAGAAATGCTACTCAGCCCAAGATAAGCAACAGATGGGTGATAATTTACTGATTTTCTTACCTGGAAACGATGGGGTAGATCTAGCAACCGGGTACAAACGGATCCAGGATCCCAGTGCTGCCGTCCAGGTGCTCTCTCAAACTGGGTCGTCCTTCTCTACTATTGCAAGTGGGTTCTCAACGTGGATTGGAGAGTGGCAACCGGCAACCAGCAACCAGCAACCAGCAACCCCAGATCACTTGCTTCTAGCACAGTGTCTGGAACAGGCATGAGACTTCCCTGAGACTCCATCTGCCCAGGAAGTGATTGGGCCAGCCCAGGAAAATGAGGCACTCTCATTGGCTGGGCCTGGGTTGCATGCCAACATCCTGCAGAGGACGGTGGGCTGTGTGTATGGTGGCCCCTACTAGAATGACATGACTGGAGAAGTTCAGCTCAAAGAAATGGGATGCTTCCAGAAAAAAGCAACCCATTTTGACTCAGCCCAGCATTCGAAATACGTGGATAATGGTTTTTCTGCTCATACTTGCAAAACCAAATGCCTTCCCGAATCCAGCTCATGGATGGTCTTTCAATGCACTGGGCCCCCAGGGCCTGGCGTGGGGCTTCCTCCCCCTCACCACACTCTGCCCTGCTTTCTATCTTCCTGACAACCTTCCTCACTCTCCTACCTGCTTTATTTGCATGGGGAGCTTAACCACCAGCTATAAAGTTCCTGGGGGCAGATCTCGCCATTTTCCCTCCAGGATGGGTGCACTTTCCTCCACTGGCAGAGAGGGAATTCCCTCTCTAGTCCCTGCCTAAGCCCTCTGACAGCTGCCCTCGTGTTCTGTGAAGACAGAAGAGCTGCTGGTAAGCCAGGCTGCTAATTCCAGATGACATTTGACCTTTCAACTCCAACAGGCTGAGTGGCAGCCGAGTGCAAAGCCACAGCTGGATGTTGACAGTTCTTGGCTGAAAAGAGGGAAAGGGAGGGAGGTGCCCTATCCATCTTCTGCGAGAGGAGGGGTGAGCCGATTTGATTGATGTACCCCAGTCCTAGCCAAGGAGATACAGGGTATAAGCCCCTTTGCTTGGGCCATAAAATAAAGCACCCTTTTCCAAGGAGTGCAAATCTATTGGTGACCCTACATATTTGTGTCTGTTCTTAGCAGCGTTAACGTGGCCAGCAGTCCAGGAAAATGCGATGGAGTTACTCACGACCACCCAGAGAGCCTTCAGGCTTGGTTCCACCGTGATGTCAGGAAGCTGATAGACATCTACAGCTAGTATGTGCTGTTCTGTCACTGCCGCGGACAGGCAAGGGCAGCCCTCCTATGAACGTGGAAGCTTGTGCCCAAGAGAGGAGCCCCATGAGCCCCCAAATGGACAGATGGCAGTGGTGGACCTCCAGAGTCAGGAGGGACCTCGGGAGTCTGTCCTATCTCATTTGCTTCTTTCACGGTGGCATTTTAACCCCACATTAGGCTGTCAGCCTGGTGTAAAGAAGAGCCTCCAGGCTGACCTTTCTTAGGGTCCTGTCTTGGATCCCTTCAAGGTCTACACTTTCTGTCCAGCCACGCTCCCTCCTGCTGCTACACGTTGTGCCCTTTGCTCAGCCATCTCACCCATTTGGAGGCAAAGGACAGAAAGAACATAGTGATGGGGAGTCGGTCCTGGCCAACACGAGGATGGACTGTGGCCCCATTTGGTTGCCAGGCGTTTGTATGAAATCTTCTTGTCGCTCTGTTTCCAGGGGCCATATTTATGACAGGAATGGCACAGTGATACCCAACAGTTCATTTCAAAGTGTTTAGCTTTTCTCTCTCTCTCTTTCTGGTGCTGGGGTCCAGACGGAAGCAGCAGAGAGGGGCAGGGCACCCCCAACTCTGGCGCAAGTGCTCTTCCTCTGCAGAGGGACACTTGCCTCCAGAATGGAGCCGTTTCTCGGCACCCTGGTCTATTTTTGCCATGGAGCCGGCTGCCCCATGCCAAGGTTTCTTGCCACAAATAGAACTTCTGGAAAGGCCTCCTGGTTTCCTCTGGGCTTTCAGACACCTCTTCGCATTTCGTTTGGCTTCCCTTTCCGCAGCCCCAAAAGGGAATATTTGGAGGCTCTCCTGTTCCGCTGCAAGCCTCTGCAGGGGATTCCTTCGGCGAGTGAGGAGCCTGGCCTGCCTGGTCTGCTCTAGCCGCTGGCACACCCGCCTCCTCAGCCCAGAAGCTGAGCCAAGAAGCATCAGGGGAGCCAGCCAGAGTGCCAGTGTGAACCCCGAAGTGTAGGCTCACCCCTGAGTGAGGTGGTGGAGCAGAGGAACCCCACAGGGCCACCCTCAGTGTCCATGTCCCCTCAGATCCCGGCCCTTCCAAGTCCTTCTGGCCACCACCTGTCCTTTGAGACAGGATTTGAATTTTATTTTTAATAAAATAAATTTATTTAAAATATTATTATAAATAAATTTTAAAATTAAAAAAAATTTTAACGGAGGTACTGGGGATTGAGCCCAGGACCTCGTGCATGTGCTCTACCACTGAGCTGTACCCACCCATCTGAGACAGGGTTTGAGAACTCATTACAGTAAGTGTCATGGACAAGTGACACGCAATGGAGACACTTACCTTGCAGGGGATGCCTGGAGTCTGAACACTCCAGAAGCAATTCCTATGGGTCAAGTTAAAGCAAGTCAAGGGAGAGGAAGAGTTCACCACACTTGTGTACTAGGAAATGGCAACCAGGGAAGGGCTACGCACGCCCAAGACCCACTTTGGTTGGTCGGGGTCAGAGGTGAGAAGGTGCAGGGGAAAGCCACTTTCCGATCCACTCGAGATCCAGCTTCGGAAGCTTCCAGAACAACAGCTACAAACTCCATCGTTTGAAAACCTCCCACATTATGTAAGCATCCCCACTCCTTCCCTCAGAGTGTGGCCGCTCAGAGCCCAGCCTTTGGCAGACAGAGTGGGTTCCAATTTCAGTGCTGCCACTTACTAGCTGTGTGACCTTAGGATGTTTCTAAACTGCTCTAAGCTTTCCTTTCCCCACCCGAGGGAACAAAGGGGATAATAATAATGTGCCTGGCACATAATAAACCTCTGAGTCTGAAATAACAAGTGTCTCCGAGACCCAGACCCTTCACATGAAAGCAAGAGTGACATTTTCCACATGGTCCCAATTATCCAGAGTAAAGATATGAATGAGCTATGAGGTGCCAACACTTACCATGAACTAGAGATGGAAGTGACCTTGCACTGGGATCTGCCCTGAGCAGGCACAGGTTTATTAGCAAGTGTGTGCATTTCCCTTGCAGCCAAGGCAGCTTCCTCAGGCCCCATGGTTCCCAGACCTGGGCCAGCACCAGAAACACCTGGAGGGCTCCTTTCCAGACTGCTGGGCCCCACCCCCGGAGTTTCTGACTCAGTACCACTGGGGCGAGGCCCGGGCGTTTGCCTTTCTAGCAAGTTCTCAGGTGATGCTGATGGGAACGTTCCCTGCTAGGAACGAGGAGCTTCAAAGAGCTGGGCGTGTCTCTCTCATCCTGGCTCTGGGCCTCGGCATGGCCTCCTCTGGGAAGGACATGATTAGCTGGCTCACGGGTAGGGCGTTCTGGACGCCGCGCCTACTCAGGATTGGTAGTCCTTTGGCAGGAAGGTAAACTGGAAAGCAATTTGGCCATACAGAGCGAGAGCCTTAAGAGGTTTCTGCTCCCTGATGCTGTCATCCCCTTTCTGGGAAGCTGTCGCTTAAGAAACAGTTTGAGACGTGGACAAACCTTTATGATTGCCATGGCCTTGAGAAAGAGGAGGGTGCAGGTGTGTGCAGAACTCCGCTCCTGGCACCCCGGATGGACGTCCGGAGAGTGCAGAGAGAAAGTCCGGCCCCGACCCAGGGCACCGACCCCCAGATGCATACAGGACGGGAGATGAGACTCGCGGATGCGGAGGGATTCCGGCCACCTGACTCCCTTGGCGCTTCAGCTGTCGTCTCCTCGTCTTCTCTCCAGGCCACGTGCTTCCTGCGCACGTGCGGCGGCATCGGGTGGTGGTGAGGCACGTGGGCGTCACAGTCAGACTTCCTGGGGTTTGAATTCCAGCTTCGCCACTGACCTCATCTCTAGGTCACCTGAGCCTCAGTTTTATCTTCAAGTAGGGGTCAGAGTACCTACGCTTCGCAGAGTCGTGAAGTCCACTCCTGTTATCAATTACAGAAAAAACACACAGTGCCCTAGAGAAGAAACTACTCTCGAAGAGCAAGGGTGGAATACTGGAGGGGGAGTTTAAAGTGGGAAGTTCTAGAGAGCAGGGGTATATGTCTTCAAGAGGAGACTCCTGGGGGTGGAGGGTAGAGCTCAGTGGTAGAGCACGGGAGGAAAAGAATTATTTAAAAAAAAAAGAAAAAAAAAGAAAACAAGATAAAAGCAAGGGGATGCGGGGTAGAGGCTTGTTTTTCCCTAGTGAAAGCGAACAGTGGTAGGGAGCGGGGAGGGCCTTGGTGAGCGCTCTCTCCCTGTCTTCGCTCCCAGGGACCCGGGCGCTGGCGGCGAGGGGCGGGGCGGGGGTCCTTCCTGACTCACCGGGAACTCAGCCAGCGTCCTCGGGCTCGCACAGCTGGCGAGCGGCAGCCAGCGTGATCCCGGATCCCGGATCCGGGAGAGCAGCCGCCGTGCACCGGAGCACGCTGCCTCTAATGTGTGGTTTCCTCAACGCCTGTTATTAATGGAAACTCTTCAGGAGCCTGCGTGGGGATGAGAGGATGGAAAAGGGAGACAATGAGGGCTCTGAGGCTCCGTAAGGTGGGGTGCTCCTATCAGCCCATCCACCGGGACGCCAAGTGCCTGGTGATTCACGCACAGCCGGCGGAAGATGAAGTCACCTGGACAATGGAGAATTCCGGGGCTTTGTAAAAACAACCCAGACACCCAGAGGACACTCCATTTTTTCCCCGACTTAGACCTAGCCTCCAAATGTGGGCAGAAGCCCAAGCTTCTGAGTCATGATCATTTGTAAAGGTAACTTGAAGGCACGGCGTTCCGAGATGCTATTTAAGTTTTACTCCATTCAACAAAGGGAGGACAAACTGTCAGGTAAGCATAGTCCTTCCGGACTAAAATGAGCAACTCTGAATTACCAGATTCTGGGTATTGGTTATAAGAGACCCGCTAACCAGACGGCAGTGCACAGAGGGGAGATACGCAAAGAGGTTTTACCCTCATCACCAGCTAGAACGTGGTAGAGGACCACTGTCAGCCAAGTGTTTCTGGTGGTCTGGCCGCTGCCAGTAACGGAGATTCCACCCTCTGGGCTTGGAGCACCTGCCACGGTGACCAAGTGAGGGTGCTGGCCCCTCCCATCCTAGAGCTGGAGGAGGCAAGCGTCAGAAGGCAGGTTGGTCACTAGTTCTCCGAGTGGTCTCAGAGCGACAGCAGGATTTTCCATGGACAAGTCACATGAGTTGGGCAGGGGCGCATAAGGCTTCCCTCCCCTTAGGGCTCTGCATAAGTCCACAAATTTGCACACCAGGCAAGGTGCTTTGCTCTTAAGCTTTCTAGACCCCTATTTCCCTATGTCCTCACTTAAGAAAAATAGGCATGGAGATTCAATCCCTTTTCTTATGAAATATGGATTAAAGTCCATCCTTCCACTCCCAAAAAAAGAAAGAAAAAGGGGGGGGCCGTCTTTTTTGTTGTCTGTTCTTTTTCGATAGGATGATCTTATCTAAAACATTTTCATTTTCAAAACATCACCCAGTTGGTGGACAATTTCACCAGGCCCAGCCCCACCAAAGAGCTTTCTCAAGTTCAGATTCAGGACAGGCCTGGAAAAAGCAGGAGGCTGAGGCAGAAATGGGCAAGCGGCTGAGGACAACGTGAGCTGCTTTTAGCTGCAACCAGACTACATGGAGGAGAGTGTGGCTCTCACCTCATAGGAGAAACACGAACTGGCCTTTGGGTATTCTATTTCCCCTCCTCGACAAAATCGGATGCAGAGATTTCCTCCATGAATCATTTGGGGAAAAAAAAGATTTCAGTTGAAGTCATGAAACTTAAGTCATGAGATTAAAAAAAAAAAAAGCATTCAAAAAGATGGAACTATATTTAACATGCACTAGTTTCCCAGGTCAGGAGAGAGCGGCCTGGCTTCAGAAGGAACCAAGGGTCCAAGCATTTTCCTCTCCATGTCCAGAGAAGGGCTGCAAAATCGTCCAAGTAGGAGCTGTACATGCAGGAACAGTGAGACCCTCTCTGTGCTAGTGTTTGGCAGTAATAACAGCATGCTTTTAAAACACACACTCAAGACCCATGTTTGTTATTAAGTGGATAGACTTTTTTCCCCCATTTTTATATTTACTTAATTGAAGTATAGTAAGTTTACAATGTCGTGTCAATTTCTGGTGTACAGCATAATGCTTCAGTCATACATATACATACTTATATTCCTTTTCATATTCTTTTCCATTATAGGATACTACAAGATATTGAATACGGTCCCCTGTGCTATACAGTAGGACCTTGCTGTTTATCTATTTTACATATAGTAGTTAGTATTTGCAAATCTCAAACTCCCAATTTATCCCTTCCCACCCTCTTTCCCCTCTGGTAACCATAAGGTTGTTTTCTATGTCTCTGAGTCTGTTTCTGTTTTGTAAATAAGTTCATTTGTGTCTTTTTTTTTTTTTAGGTTCCACATGTGAGTGATATCATATGGTATTTTTCTTTCTTTCTGGCTTACTTCACTTGGAATGACAATCTCCAGGTCCATCCATGTTGCTGCAAATGGCATTATTTTATTCCTTTTTAATGGCTGAGTAGTATTCCACTGTGTGTGTGTGTGTGTGTGTGTGTGTGTGTGTGTGTGTATATATATATATATATATATATATATATATATATACCACAACTTCTCTATCCAGTTGTCTGTCAATGGACATTTAGATTGCTTCCATATCTTGGCTATTGTAAATAGTGTTGCAATGAACACTGGGGTGCATGTATCTTTTTGAATTAGCATTCCCTCTGGATATATGCCCAGGAGTGAGATTGCTGGATCATACATTACATCTATTTTTAGTTTTTTTGAGGAATCTCCGTACTATTTTCCCTAACGGTTATACCAAACTACATTCCTACCAACAGTGTAGGAGGGTTCCCTTTTTTCCACACCCTCTCCAGCATTTATCATCCATGGACTTTTGAATGGTGGCCATTCTGACTGGTGTGAGGTGATACTTCATTGTAGTTTTGATTTGCACTTCTCTGATAATTAGTGATACTGAGCATTTTTTGATGTGCCTATTGGCCATTTGTATATCTTCATTGGAGCCTTGCTTGTTTAGTTCTTCTGCCCATTTTTGGACTGGGTTGTTTGTTTTTTGTTATTAAGTTGTATGAGCTCTTCATATATTCTGAAAATTAAGCCCTTGTCAGTTGCAGCATTTGTAAATATTTTCTCCCATTCTGTAGGTTGTCATTTTGTTTTGTTTATCATTCCCTTTGCTGTGCAAAAGCCTATAAGTTTAACTAGGTCCCATTTGTTAATTTTTGCTTTTATTTCTATTGCCTGGGTAGACTGCCTTCAGAGAACATCACTAAGATTTATGCTGGAAAATACTTTGCATATTTTTTCTTCTAGGAGGTTCATAGTGTCTTGCCTTATGTTTAAATCTTTAAGCCATTTTGAGTTTATTTTCGTGTATGGTGTGAGGAAGTGTTCTATGATTAATACATGGCTGCCCAGTTTTCCCAACACCACTTGCTAAAGGGACTGTCTTTTCTCCATTGTATATTCTTGTCTTCTTTGTCAAAGATTGACTGTAAGTGTGTGGGCTTATTTCTGGGCTCTCTATTCTGTTCTATTGATACACGTCTGTTTCTGTGCCCAGATCACACTGTTTTGATTACTGTAGTTCTGTAGTATTGTCTGAAGTCTGGGAGTGTTATTCCTCCAGCTTCATTCTTTTTCTTCAGTATTGATTTGGCAACTCTGGGTCTTTTGAGATTTCATATAAATTTTAGCATTATTTGTTCTAGTTCTGTGAAAAATGTCCTGGGTAATTTGATAGGGATCACATTAAATCTGTAGATTGGATTGCTTTGGGTAGTATGGCCATTTTAACAATATTGATTCTTCCAACCCATTTCTTTAATTTCCTTAATCATTGTTTTGTATTTCTCTGCGTAGAAGTCTTTCACCTTCTTTGTCAGGTTTAGTGGTAAGTTTTGGGGTTTTGGTTTTTTTTTTGATGTGATTTTAAAAGGGATTTTTTTTTTTTACATTCCTTTTCTGATATTTTGGTATTTCATTGTTAGTGTAAAGAAATGCAACTGATTTCTGCATGTTAATCTTATTAAGATAGCTTTTTGAGCAAGGCACTAAAGCAATCTTCTTCACAAATTGTGCTGGAAGAACTGGATATTTACATCAGTTAGGGGACCTCAACTCCTGTCTCACACCGTATACAAAAAAATGTATTCAAGATGGATAGCAAGACTTAAACATAAACACTAGAACTACAAAGCTTCTAGAAGAAACATAAGAGAGTATCTTTACAACTTAGATATTTCTTAGGAAAAAATTGATAAGATAGACTTTATTAAAATTAAAAACTTCTGCCCAGCAAAATATACTGTTAAGAAAACAAGTTATTGTGGGGTAGGGGGATGAGTGAAATAGGTGAGGGAGAATAAGAGGTATTAAACTTCCAGTTACAAAATAAAGTCACAGGGATATAATATTCAACATGGAGAATATGGTTAATAATATTGCAATAACTTTGTATGGTGACAGGTAGTAACAAGATTTAGCATGGTGATCACTTTGTGATGTATAAAAACATTGAATCACTATGTTGTACACCTGAAATTAATATAATACTGTAAGTCAATTATCATTCATTTAAAAAACAAACAAACCAAGTTGTTGAGAGAGAGTGGATCCCTAATGTTCTCACCACAAAACAAGAAATGGTGACTATGTGATGTGATGGCAGTGGTGGCGATCATTTTGCAATGTGTGTGTGTTATCAGATCAACACGGTGTAAACCATAAGCTTACTCAATGTTACGTGTCAACTGTATTTCAGTAAAACTACAGGAAAAAAAAAAGAAACAAGAAGGCCATAGACTTGAATTAAACGTCTACAAAACAACCATCTGACAAAGGACTAATGTCCAGAATACACAAGAACATCTACAATTTGATAATAGACTTACAACTTGACAAAATATAGGTAAGAGAACTGAAGAGGCACAGAGGAATATATACAAATGGCCAGTAAGTACCTCATCATTAGTCATCAAGGAAATGCAAAAGAAAACTGCAAGGAGATTTACTGTATGGCTAAAGACCAACCATGCCAACTATTGCCAAGGAAGGGAGCTACTGGAACTCCCATACATGATACGTCCACTCTGGAAAAAGATGTGGAAGTTTCTTATAAAACTAAACATACACCTATCCTGTCATCCAGTGATTCCATTCTTTGGTATTTACCCTCCAAAATGACAGCTTCTGTTCTCAAGAAGACGTGTACTAGAATGTTCCTAGCAGCTTTATTCATCATAGGGGAACAGCCCAATTATCTGTCCATCATGAATGGATACACAGACTGGTTCACGCATACTTAGCGATTAAAAGGAAGGAACTACTGATACACACGATGACGTGGATGAATCTCAAAAGCCGAGTGAAAGAGGCCTCGCACCAAAGAGCACGTACTTCATGATCCTATTTTCATGAAGGTCTAGAAGAGGTTAAACTAATCTGCGATGAAAAAATTCAGACCAGTGGGTAACCTCTAGAGTGGGGACGGGGCAGGGGTGGACTGGGAAGAGGCAGAGAGAACATTCTGGGGGTGACGGCGATGTTCTGTGTCTTGATCGTTTTTGTTGCATTTGTCAGAACCTATCAGATGGTACACTGAAGAGTTCAGCATTTCACTATACATTTTACCCCCACTGACCCTCAGATAGAAACACATACTAAACTCTGTGGCTCATGACAAGCACACAGAAGTATTCGGGAGGGGGCGTGCACGAATGTGTGCAACTTACTTAGAAATACATCGCAGACTAAGATGTACTGATGGAGGGGTAGAGGCGTGGCTGAATGGTTATGTAATAAAGCAAATACAGCAAAATGGTCACTGTACGATCTAGGTGGTGAGGAAATGGGCGTTCACTGAACAATTCTTTCAACTTCTTTGTATGTCTGAAAATGTTCATAATAAAATTTTGGGGAGGGAGGGACCTGGACAAATACAAAGCTAGAAAAAAAGGACAGAGCTGCAGTACTCAATATCCTCCCCAGCTCTAAAGTCGAAGAACTACAAAACTGCTTGAAGGGAAACACCGAGGTCCCCACTTCCATGCTTGCCTCCAGGTTTGGCTCTAGTATGTAAGAAACCCCAGAACCACAGCCCCATCATCATAATGTGCCCCTGGGCCTCAGGACCCAAAAGCCAGAGCAGCATCCAGAGGTTTCAGGCCCAGAAGAGACGTCGAGAAAGCCTGTGTTTGTGTGGGGGACGAGGGCCCCAGTTCGCCTGTTCTGAGTCATTTGCTACAGTTGGGAAATTAGGGTTCTGGGCATGACCCAGGGATCAGCTGGGTATTTAATGCTAAGCCAGACTCCCCGTGACCACAGCTATGTCAGCTCCAATTGGGGTTTCAGATCAAAAGCATCATTTTCAAACATCACTATGACTTACTGTACACTAGTGTGTGCTGGGCGTTTTACATGGCTTCATTCGATCCTCACAACCATCCAATGAGAGGTTTATTATCCCGATTTTATGGTTGAGGAAACTGAGGCTCAGAGAGGGTAAACAATGTACCCAGGAACACACAGCTGGAGTTAGGATGCAAGTACATTCCATGAAGCTCTGGGGCCCTTTCTAGAAAGCCGTCTGCTCTCAAGCTCCTCTCTGGACCAGAAGTGACAGGGATGCAACCTGTGTGTCTGTTAACCTTTTCGGGAGGTTTACAGCAGGGAGAACTGGGCTTCAGGGGCACTGAAGAATTTCATTACCTCAGAGCAACAGGCCCTGATCTCTCTCCCTGAGGCTCAGCCCCGGGTGGGGGCTGTTTGGCCACTCCACGCTGTGGGTTTCCACGCCAGGATTGCTCATTAGGCCAGAAGTACTTTTCATATGTCCACCAATCACGGTCTTGCATTGGTCTTCGCTCCTGTTCTTTCTGTTAAAAGAAGTGTCAGGTGCCACCTGTTTTCTACCTGTAGGTTTTAATGACTCAGCAGAGTCCAGCAGCTCCTTTCAAGCTCCTGCCTGTACACATACTCCTTTGTCTGTCTTCACCCTCTATCACACCCTCCCTCTACACTTTCCCACTGGGTTGTGCCCAGTGACAGAGGTGAGGAGGGGTGGAAGCGCCTTCCTGCCAAGTCTGGGTCTGTAACTCTGGGGCTATCAAACTCCTGCAGAAGATCGGGGGGGGGGGATGTTAAGAGGCTCTTAACTGGGAAAAGTGTCTCACAAACCTGAATTCCCACAACACCTCGGATTCTGATCAGAGTTAGGAGCTCAGATCCTTCCCACCACGAAAAAGATGCAACCCCTCCTATACCATTTATCATGGGCTCCACGCCAGCACCAGGCATCTGACTCATTAAGGCAGGTATTAGGGGTTAGAAGAAAAGAAAGAAAAGAAAAGAGGAAAGGAAAGGGAAGGGAAGGGAAGGGAAGGGAAGGGAAGGGAAGGAAAGGAAAGGAAAGGAAAGGAAAGGAAAGGAAAGGAAAGGAAAGGAAAGGAAAGGAAAGGAAAGGAAAGGAAAGGAAAAGAAAGGAAAGAAAAGGAAAGAAAAATAAAATCCATAAGTACCAGGCTTAGTGACTTACCAGAGCTTTTTAGGGGTGATCTTTAGAAAGAAATATGTGTATACAGAGATCAAGTACATCATTCACTTATTTAAAAAAAAAAAAAAAAGGAAAAGACCAGAATCCTATGAAAATTTCTTTAATTTTCATCTTTTGGAAATACATTTTTCATTTTTATTTCCATGATACAAAAATGTTAAATATCTAACAATGATCGATAATGAAGCAGATCTACTGAAGCAGATCCACGGAATTCTGTCGCTGTTGTGATCTGTTTCAACAGAGAAAGGGCTGGTACATGTTGTAGATTTGTCATGGTATCACACACACACACACACACAAGTACTCACACTCGCCAGCTCACCCCCAGACCCACTCATACAAACAGAGAAGACACCAGGCTAAGACACTGAAACGTGAACACAGCACTACATGGAGTAACAGAAATTAACTTCTCACTCATACGAGAAACTCACATCTTAGGGGAAAAAAACACCCCTCTAAATAAATATGCCCCAAAGGCCAAGGCATATGCTGACAGCGGTAGACATTTTCCTGCTGGAAAAACAAGCTTGAGAGCTTCATGTGTTTAGGCAGCTGTAGTGGGAAGCGGGCAGACACAACTGAATTCCCTACCAGGAGATGGTACCCACGTGCTGGGGCTGCTCCAGACCTGAGCGTGGGAAGGTGGACAAAGCAGGCAAGAGTTCAATCCCAAATTCATGATCACAGCACTCGAGAGGGTCGGCTCTTCATGTGTATTTCATGGCCGACCTTCCCCATCAGGTGGCTTCTTAGACACTAATTCATGACAGGAAGGGCTTCACACGAGCAACAAATAATTAACTGGTTAATCACATACACATTTATGACAGCCTACAACCGTGCTGAGTGCCAGTGGAGAGTTGACTTTAAAAAAGGAAGAAAAGAAACACAGCCGTGAAAAAAAAAACTGGGACTCTGTAGGAGACACACTTGGTTTCAACCCCTCCCAGAGCAGTTTGTTAAACTAAACACAGTATGGCTTCCAAACGTGCCGGCTGGTTCTTTCTTTCTCAGCAACAGCACCAGCGATTTGTTCCACTTGGGTCTTGGTTACCACGTGTCAGGGACTTCAAAGAGCTTGGCCGAGCTGTCCGAGATGCTTCCTGGTGGGAAAGGACAAAACAAGATGAACAAGGAGAGGACAGCCCCGAGAGGAGAGCAGAAGGACCAGCAGAGAGCAGCGTGGCTGGTGCCAGCTGCAAAGACAGCTTCGATCAAGGCCGGGGCTGGGGCCAGGCGGCGGGACAGCCACAGCTGGAGGAAGTCCACGGACGGGTCTTGTCTATGGAGAGCGGTGCCCAGCAAGACGGCCACACTGCAGAAACATCACAGGCAGGAGTGAGGAAGTGACTCCCTGCTCGGGAGCCTCTGTTGATTTTTAGAGGAGTTAAAATGTGGAAGCTCACACTCTCTCGGGGAGCACACATGCCGAGTTCTTTGCTAGCCAGCATGCTGGGTGCTTAGTTCATTGAATCTTCATGTAGCCCAATTCAGTGGTACCAATACCCCCATTTTACAGATGCAAGACAGCTAGTGAGTGGCTGAGATGGGGTCTGGATCCTTCCACCGCATCAAGATCCCTGCTACAGTCCCAGGAGACTGGGTTTCTGTGTGCCGTGTGACTGGCACCAGGATGAGAAATCTCAGGCGCTGGTGGCTGGAAAGTGGAGGGATGCTGACCAGTGGGGGTTCAGAGATGCTGAAAGGGGCAAAAGCAGCTTAGAACCTTCTCCAATTTCAGCAACACGGGCTACAGTGTTCTTGGACTGAAGGAGTCTCTTCCGTTACCAACAGTTTCACTCCAAAGTTAGAAGCCCTGCTCCATTCATGCTAGTTTCTGCTATGGCAGCAGCAGCACCCCCAGGCCAGGGCCTGGACCACACCTGTCTAGAGCCGACTGAATGGGAATTAAGTCAGGGAAGAGTGTGTTCACCATGGAAAGTGTGGCAGGGGTAGGGGGAAGGTACAGCTCAGCAGTAGTGTGTACTTAGCATGCATGAGGTCCTGGGTTCAATCCCCAGTACCTCCGTTAAAACCAAACAAAGAAACCTAATCCCCCCCCCCAAAAAATGGCATTAAAAATAAATTTTAAAAAAAGAAGAAAGCAAGGTAGACAAGGTGCCACTGTGTCCGTGGTATCATGCATTGTTTCATCTATAAAACAGGGCTGGCAGGGACACAGGCAAAGCCAAGCTCAGCTGCTAACACTCCAAGATTTCGAAAGGGGAGAGGTCTGCGATGGTGCCTGAAATGGACAGTAACTTTCAAAAACAGAAGGGAACTCGCTCAGTTCAGAGTGGCTACTGTCAGGAATGCCTGAAGGTAACCAGGTCCAAACACATGAAATAACATGGGGGCTTCTGCTAAAGTGAGAACTCCCAGTTGTGCTCATTTACTGGGATAAAGTCCAGAGAGACGGGAAGAGAAGAGCAGGAGGGAGCACCCGAAGTGTTATGCCCGAGTCCCCGCTGTGCTGAACGTGCGTGTCTGGGGGGCTCCCAACCAAGACGGCTGCTAGAGGTGAAGGTGGGCAGGGGGCGGTCCACGTGACAAAGACCGCCCCGACCCGGTTAGGAAAGGAATGGAGATGATTAAAAAACACAACACAAACACTCCCCTCCCTGGAACGACTAAATACTGCAGGTGGCCCAAGATAAGATCTAACCAGCCGACCTCCTTCTCCATCACACACTCGCACAATTCCTAATCGTAGGGAGGAAAATAAACAGCAATAAGGGCATTTTGACAATTCACAAAGAATACGATGGCAGCCAACCAGCCATTCTAAAGGTGAAAGTCACAACGTCAAATGGGGGGAAATGAAGTAAATTAAAATTAGCCAAGAGGAAGAAAGCTAAGCAGCCAAGAGCAACTGCACCGGCATGCTTCTCAGAGAGCCTGCCGCCAGCTGGGTGGGAGTGCTCTGGTGACGTGCCGCCAAACGCACAGGAGGGGACTGAGGGGCCAGTGAGGAATAATGGAGCAAGGGAAAGCTGTGGAGTGAGGCCAGTCTGGCTGGGCCTTCTTACTAGCTGGATGACTCTGAACAGCTCTCACTGACTCATCTACATGACAGACTCCATGCTACTTTATGCCACAGAGGACTTCTTGACTCAGCAAAGTTCCAGGCCCAGAGCAAGTTTTTAATACACGTTAGGGCCCTTCCCCTTGTCGATAAGATTGCCCAACAGTGAACATGGTTGGTGCCAGGGAAGCAGACAGCCTGCAGTCAAAGAGATACTAGTTTTTACTGCCTACAATACATGGCTGCTGAGCAAGAATGATGTACACAGAGAAACCAGAACGCCACAAACCATCTGTAGGAGACCCAGACCAGAGGGGAGCTGGAGGTCACGGCTGGTGTTCTTTCTAGTACTTTCCAGAAAAGGAGAGCTACAGACCACTGGAGGATCACTCTTAAAGCTAGTGAATAAAGACCTATGGTCAGTTTTCCAGGGAACTCATTTTCAAAGCCCTGTTTAGTTACTAGAGTGCAAAAGAATTATTGAGGAACAATTTTTCTTTTTCAACAGATACTTAAGGAAATCTGCCTCCTGCTATAATGGACCACACCTTGCATCACACACAAAGATTAACTCGAAATGGATTGTACAACTAAACGTAAAACCTAAAACTAGAAAACTTCTAGAAGAAAACATAGGAGAAAATCTCTGCACTCTTGAGTAAGGCAAAGATTCCTTAGATATGACACCAAAGGAAAATTTAAGGGGAAAAAACTGATAAATTGGATTTCATTAAAATGTAAAACTTCTACTACTGAAAGATACTGTTAAGAGAATGAAAAGAAAAGCACAGACTGGAAGAATCTGTAAAACACCCCAAAGGACTTATATCTTGAATACATAAAGAACTCTCAAAACTCAATAAGGAGAAAACAAACAGCTCAATGAAAAAATGGGCAGAAGATCTGAACAGACATTTCACCAAAGAAGAGATTTAACTGACAAACACATAAAAAGATACCTAACATCATTAGTTACTAGGGAAATTCAAATCAAAGCCATAATGCGATGCCACCACATACCGTAAGAATGGCTTAAAAGGACGATACCAATACTGGGGAAGGTGCAGAGACACTGGAACCCCCATGCCCTGCTGACCAGAATGAAAAGTGGTGCAGCCAGTTTGAAGAACAAGGTGCCAGTTTCTTGTACACTTACCATATGACCCAGTAATTCCACTCTTAGGTATTCATCCCAAAGAAATGAACACTTAGTTCACACAAACACCTGCACACAAGTATTTATACCAGCTAGATTCTTAGTTGCTAAAGACTTGGTAACAACCTAAATGCCAACAGGCAAAATGGAGAAATAAACAGTGATACGTCCATGAAATGGATTTCTACTCAGCAGTAAGAAGGAATGAATGAACCAGTCATAGGCCCAACAACACAGACAAACATCAAATGCCTTATGATAAATGAAAGACTCAAGGGGTTACTTACTGCAACCTAACTGTCCACCAACAGATGACGGGACAAAGAAGATGTGGCGTACACACACACACACACACACACACACACAAATGGAATACTACTCAGCCATAAAAAGAATGAAATAATACCATTTGCAGCAACATAGATGGGCCCAGAGATTATCATACTAAGTGAAGGAAGTCAAAGAAAATTATCATATATCACTTATACGTGGAATCTAAAATATGATACAAATGAACTTATTTACAAAAACTGACTCACAGACACAGAAAACAAACTTACGGTTACCAAAGGGGGAAAGCGGGGAGGGATAAATTGGCGGTTAGTGACTAACAGATGCACTCTACTATATATAAAATAGATAAACAAGGATTTACTGTATAGCACAGGGAAATATATGCAATATCTTGTAATAAACTATAATGGGGAAGAATTGAAAGAAAAGAATATAGATATATACATACATATGTATGGCTGAATCACTTCGCTGTACACCAAAAACTATTACAATATTGTAAATCAACTATACTTCAATTTTTAAAAAAAGGGTTACTTACTGTATGATTCCATTTAAACGACATTCTGAAAAAGGCAAAATTACAGTGACAGAAAGCAGATCAGTGGCTCTGGAATGTAGGGATGGGGAGGGACTAACTACAAAGGGTCACGAGGCAATCTTCTGGACTAACTGTTCTATATCTTGAGCACAGTGATGGTTATGTGACTGTACACATTTTTCAAAACTCATCAGTTGTACACCTAAAAGTAATGACTTATATTGTATCTAAATTGTATCTTAATAAAGCTGATGCTGCAGAAGATATTAGGATTGTTTCTTTAAAAAAAATCCAACAAAATTATAATATAAAATATTATGCTGATAATTAAAATTATTTGACCAAGAGGTTTTTTTTTTTTAATGAGGGAAAACAGGATAGTAAATTGTATATAGAGTATGATGCCAACTATGTACAAAAATGACAGGCAGAGAAAAAACACTTGTTAACAGAGTATCAAGTAACTGTGGGGTTTAATTTTCTTCTTTCTACTTTCATTTTACTGATTTTCAATGAGCACATTGTTTTTATTAACAAAAACAACAAAAGGAATTACACAGAGGCAAACACAAAAGGTGACTGCTTCTGCTGATATCCACCCTTCACCGGACTGGAGCTGAAAGTGAGAAATTCTGAGAGGTAAGACAGCTCCTCCCTCCCGTGAACTTGGAAAACTACACAGCAGACTGGAAATCTGCGGTCATATTGTTTTCTACCGAGTGGAGTTCTGTATAAAGAAGGAGTCTTTGGGGTACCATACTGAAGTTTTTAACTAGGAAATGCTCCAAAGGGCTTTGTCAAGGGGTGGCAGGGCTCCCCTGGATGGCGGCTGGGGGGCCCTGGAGGGCTGCCCAGAGGACCAGGGGGGCAAACAGACGCAGGGAGCACGCCGCCCTGTGGGGCAGCACACCCCTCATTCGCCGCAGTTACACTGAAATCCACATTTTAACTGAGTAATGGAAAACTTCCTTGGCTGACTGCTGGACTTCCCTAGCCTGATCAGCTAAGGTGACCGACAGCCCCAACTGCAGCTCGAATTTCTGACTCTAAAGAGACTTGTAATAGCACAAGGAGACGGCTGCTCTAAGTAAAGTCTACATTTTTATACTGTAACCCTAAGGGTTTAAGCTTGAAAAGTTCAGCAGATTAGTCAAGACTCCAATAAAATTCACGGTTCTTGGCAAACATGTAAAGCTGTGTTTTAAATGTAAGAGGGGAAAGAGACTTGGAACAACTTCCCTGTTACATGACAAGAAAATCACCAGGAATGGTCCACGTCTCTTGGCACTGCTCTGTGAACGCTGTCTAACACGGCGCTGATGGAACCTCTAGCTATTAGACAGTCCATCCGTATTGTGAGACTGGCCATTCCGGTCAGCATCAGGCCACTGGGATACTGTTCGCTTACTCAGCAAGAGCAAGTGTGCTGTGGACACCCATCCATTAAACACTGTCTGGGGACCATTTCTAAGGATAGCTTATTCCAGCATAAATGGCACCCAGAGCTGTTTCCCTTCATGAACCAACAGAGAACGTACTGTGAAGGCCCCAGAGGAAAAGCAGTTAGCACCACCAATCTATCACTAATCGTAATAAATACAGAAGGGGGAGATTTACATTATACTTTGCTTCCTGAAAATAGGACAAAAAGAGGAATAGCTAGGAAAAAAAATATTTACTAAGTACATAGTAGGTACATAAAAAACTCCAAAAGAGAACAGTTGCTTGCATTTTTAACACATGACTCCATCTCAAGAAAAGTCCAGGTTGTTAGCTGTTTCTGATCTAGAACAGCTGCCAGAAATACCCACCTTTGTGAAGAATCCTTTGCTTCCTCCAAAGTCTGGATAAACCTCACATACTGCAGAGTGGCGCAACGCGTCTTCTCTGGATCAGACAGCCCTTCCTGCTGCCCTCAATAACAGCTGTATTTGACGCTGCGTATTTGTGATTCTCTGAGCCTCAGTTTCTTCCCTATTAACTGGAAATAATGCTATCTATGCTGTACACGGTTTTACAATGACTAGAGCACAGAGGACATTCCATGCACAATGTCCAGTATATAATATAAACTCAATAAATGGCAATTTCTTCTGAAACTAAAGTCATTTTGTTATCTGGGAAAGGGTTTAGTACTTAACTCTTTGTGTATTTTAGACATAAAAATATATAACTAAGAAAAATGACACTGTTTTGTGTGGGATTTATCGAGCCCAGTTGTCCCAGCATTGCAACAGGATGTAATATTCTATGGTCCTACTTTTTGCTACTTTCCCCTTGGAAAAAAGGTACTTCCCTACAAGCGGAAGGCAGTCTTTTACATTTCTCACGCCCTCACTGACAGTGTGCTGGGCACTCAACGCACCCGAGGGAACCACCTGAGCACCTGTCAGGATACTCTCCCCAGGAGGAGAGCTCAGGCTTGATGCCTTAGAACCCATCTCTGCAGGACAGATGGAGCCACACCGCACCAGACACTCTAACACAGTTCTTGCCAACAACCAAACAAGGCCCTCTCAGCTCCTGGGAGACTCTGAACCTTTGGGAGTTTAATTCAGACCCTTCGTGGGGTCTGAACTTTGTACTCACTCATTTTAGGACCTCCTTAAAGTAACCCAGCAATCAAGACTGGCTGGCTCACCAGGTTCAGCACCTGACATCCTGACCTACATCCTGCTGACGCTATCAAGGCTGCATGCTTCAAACAAACCAGCCAAAGACCAAAACTTCCAGCCTTGCACTGTCGGAAGGCCTCAGTGAACGGTGCTCCAGAAGAAAGCTCAATTCTCTCCAGTTCTCTGATTGAATGAAAGTTATCAATATGTCTCTCTTTTTTAGCAGGACTGACAAAGAAGTACAAAAATCTATCATGCTTTTTTTTTTAGCTCAAATCTTGTGGAAGTGACAGCTTTACTGTCAATGGAAGGGGAAAAAAAACCTATTTTAATGACGGTATTATAAATTCAAAACCCTAAATAACTCATAGAAAGTTTTCGCTTAAAACGACGAAAGTTATAAAAGAAGCTAATCTATTGATGCAATCTATTGTTAGGTATTCTAATTTTAATACCTTTGAGATTATGCTGAAATAGAAGGGAAAAAAATCTAAAATCTTGTCCCTGAGAAGTAATAGATAACCAAAACAATTCAAAAGAGAATGAGGGATGAAGGAAAGCAATACAAGAGAGGACAAGCCGGCCCCCATCCCAGTCGTGCTGGGTGTGCATGCTGCAAGTCCTGCTAACATTTAATACTTTAACATTTGTTAAGCAGGTACAACGTGGCAACAGGACCAAGGTATCAAAGATGAAGACTGCGCCTGTTACCGATTTAAAAAGTTCTCCAATACTTAAATTAGGGGGAGGAAGGGAGACAGGCAGATTCAAGGAGACAGTGAAAATTCACAGTTGGGACTTCAAACAACAGTTTTAAGTTTTCAGTTAAAGTTAATCTTCAGTATAATGTATAAAAGGCATCTGTGACATTTTTGCTGCTTCTTTGATTTCATTAATGTCAATGAGATTCAGAAAACACCTGCAGGCAGATTGGGCCACATGTGAAAAAGAGGAATTAACTGAAACACGGTGGATTCCTGGCCTGGGTCTGAATCAAGTTCCAGGCTTCACTCCCATCCCTCGGTTTGGCTGTTGGCTCTGCTAATGGGGGCGACTATCGCCAAGTGAGACACAGGAGGGGAGTGACTTCGGCTCGGGCGGCGTCCCCCTCATCCCAAGAAGACAACATATAACTGTGTGGAAAGCACTGGCTTTCCTGCAGGCTGACTTAGGGGCTCTGTGACCCCGGGCAAGTCATGTAACCCTCAGACCTCTGTTTTCTTAGTTGTAAAATGGACCACGAGGCCCACGTCAGAGACTTAAAGGAAAGCATTTCTGTCATGCACGCAGAGCCGCCGTGCTGGGTCCCCAGCAAGCACCTGGTCAGCAGTGGCTGCATCTGCCGTCGCCGTGATTGCAAGCTGAGCAGGTTCTGGCCGGATCTCCTCAGCAAGCCCCTTTCCTCGCCTGGCACTCCGGCCCTGCAGAAGATCTGTGCACCAAGGGCTGGGTCATTAGCTCACGGAGCCTCCATGGCGCGTCTGGGTCAGAGGGAACGCGGGGTGCCGCTCACTCTCCGGTTCTGCTTTTTACCAGCTACCTGCACCTGCATATGTTCCTTCGCCTCTCTGAGCCCAGACGTCTGCATCACTGAAACAGGGATGACTCCCTATACCAGGGCTGCTGTGGGAATGAAACTCCAGGAGAGAGAAGGCTCCTACTACAGCATCCAGCACACAGTAGGCTCCCAGCATGTGTTCATCTCCTGTTTCCTTTGATCCTTATGTAATTCTGCTTTACTGGGAAAAGTTTGGGCTGCCTCGGGGTTTGCTAGAAACAAGTGAAAGCTCTGCGACTGAAAATAACACGTGCAGGAGTAGGCCTCTGTGCACATTCACGTATACTTTCAAAATATGGAGGCTACTTTACATCAGCAAAACCTCTACATGATGGAGGAGGAGAGAGAAGTTACCAAAATGGACTAACCATCTTTAACAAGGAGGCCCCACCAAGCCTCGCTCTAACTAGAGCCAGGGCTTTTAAGGGATTCCTCAAATTAGATTAAATACTACATGGGCTTTGCCACCGACTGAAGCCCTCGTGCAATAGCTCCTCCCCCAAATAAGAGTTTCTAGAGCATTAAAAGAGGATATGGCTGTAGAACTTTAGCGAGATCCAATACAAACCTGTTGGAGAAAGGTCCTTCTTCATCCTTTTTAATTTCTTGGCCTTTTTCCGTCCCTCTGAGAGGGATTCTGCACAGGAATCTGTCTGCTCAAGCTCACTGTCAGAAACCTCCCCCAATTCTCTGGCCTCCAGGCCAGGTTCTGCTTGACTGGGACTCAGATTCCTCTTTCCCCCTGTGCTGGTCGTTGTAAGACTGAAATGCAAACAGTGGGACAACATGAGAGGTGCTGAGAGTAACTGGAAGACTAAACATATAAAAATATTTTAATACTCTTAATTCTATTAACACTTAACTAGCAATCAAACAACATGGGCAGCTGCTGCCTGGAGGTGCTGGTTAAGCACCTTACTATGAGCTGAGGTCTAAAGTTCACCCGTGACAAGCTTATTCAGAAGAAAGACATACACAAATCTAAGCTGTTTGGAGCACTGATAAGAAAAAAATTTTTTAAGAGAATCCTTGGTCTCTACTGTGATAGAGCTACCATAACAGAAGAGTGGAAGAGAAGAATAGTGGTCTAGGTTACGTTAAATCAGAAGGTAGCCTGTTACCTGCAAGACTCCTAATGGACCACAGTAGGACAGAACTCCCGAGCCGACTTGGCTCCCAAGCTGCTCGTGCATCTTAATACACTTAAAGGGCACACCCCACCTTCATATAATTCTCTTCCATTTCAAAACGGTGACTTGTCAAGTTTATAATTAAAGCTGGCTTCGTTTTTAAAGCTTTATAGGATTTGACACGTTGAATTAAATCAGATTACATGTCCTGATTTTCCTTAAGAAAAATATGTTCCCTGAAATAGAACTTGATAAAAACAGAGACTATGTTGCCAGCGTGAGTCCTGTCTCTTCTCAGTGTGTCTTATAAATAGACTTTTTTTTTATTATAGTCCCCAAGTTATGAGAAGCATAAAGAATCCAGTCATTCCCTCTAAGGCAGGCCATTCAGGCACAGAGAGGAGAGGAGGGGGGGAGCACGGGAGCGTGCTCCTGTGTCAGCCTTGCCTAGGAAGTAGGTGCCTCGACCCATTCCATACAACCAACTCGGGCTACTGAATCCTTCGAGTTCTGCAATGTTACTCCCGTGCTAACATCTTCTCTGTACCTCACACCTGCTCACTCATGTGAAAAAGGTGGTAGTTCTTAGCAGCCATAGGAAGCAGAACAGAGCTCAGAGCAGATGACCTTAAGACTGGCTGGCTGGCCCGCCACTGTCCTCTTTTCACATCTGTTCTATGCAGCTTTCTGAAACATCTCTTTTACTGAGGGGATATGAAGAAAGGGCAGGATACCAAAGGTAGTATTGGGGGGGAGGGGTTCATTAAAAACATGCTAAAGTTTACTGTCTGAAAACTGATTTCAACTTTTTAAAAAGACTAAAACAATTTTTGGATGGTTTCAGAAAATTTGGAAAATTCAGAAATTGTAAGTAAGAAGATCATAAGGAGATACCCTTGCATCACAAAAGGGTAAGAGGCCTAAAAATTCTTCTGTGCTGTAAACCCTCGAACCTGGCAGCCTCTGGAACATAAATGTTTAATGAAAACTCTGCTGGAACCATCAGCATTCAAAGTACTTCAAGAAATACAAAGTCCAGGGGGGAGGGTATAGTTTAGTGGTAGAGTGCATGCTTACCCTGCATGAGGTCCCAAGTTCAATCCCCAGTACTTCCATAGAAATAAATAATATAATAAAATAAAATAAAATAAATAAAATAATTTCCTTTAAAGAAACACAAAGTCCAGAAATAGCTTCAACTGCATACAGAAATCTACTGGCTGACAAAGGTGGTACCCCAAATTACAGGGCAGGTATGGACTTTTAAAAAATGGTAGTGGGACAACTGGAAAAAGATAAATTAGACCCATTCCTTGCCCATGAAAAAAGACTAAACACCTAATGGATCAGATATCTAACTGTGAAAAATGAAAGTATGTAAGTACCAGAAGAAAACAAGGATGAATTTCTCCAAAACCTGGGTGTTGAAAAAGACTTTACTATGACTCACAATCCGTATGCAATGAAGGATTTATAAATTTAATCACATAAAAATAAAAATCCTTTGCATGGTAATAAATAACACGAGAAAGTCAAAAGACAAATGACAAACCAGGAGGAAATATCTGTAACCTATATCACAGATAAAGGGCTAATGTCCCTAATATACAAGTGATAGTCAGCGTTGAAGGAAAAAAGACCAAAATCCTATAGAAAAATGGGCAAAGCTATGAATAAACAGCTTACTACATACTAACACACACACACACACCCCTTAAACACATGAAAAGATGTTCAACTCCTCTTATGATGCAAAATAAAACAACACTGAGATGTCGTTTCTCAGCCACGAGATTGACAACAACAACCAAAAGCTTGATGAAATAGTCTGTTGGCAAGACTGGAAAAAAAAAGGCCCTCATACACTGCTGGTGAGAATGAAAAATGGTACAAATGGACTCTTCCGGAAGGGAATGTGGCAGTATTTAACGAGACTGCGTATCCATTTACTCTCTGAGCTGGCAATCCCACTTCCAGGAATTCAGAAGATACACCTCCAACAAAGCAAAAATATTCAAGTACAAGACTACTCATTGTAGCTTTATTTGTGATCATGATACATTATTGCTAACTGCCTAAATCTCTAAACACAGGAAATTGGATGAATAAACTATGCTACATACAGTCAACATAACTAAGCAGTTACAAGAAAGAGTGAAGATCTCAAAGATCTCATATAGATGATTTCCACTGAAAATGGTGAAAAAAGCAAGGTGAAAAAGAGCAATTTATGAACCTGATATTACCAATCTTGAGTGGAACGTCGGGGGAATTGCAACAAAAATCTTGAATTCTTTCGTAGATTTGCTTCTGTAGTTGAATGAGTGAAGTAATTCTGAAAATACCTGGATATGTTATAATGCTCTGGAAATTAGTAAATGTGTTGATGAAGTTGGAAGACAGAGATGCAAATACTGGTATAGGGGAAGGCTGAGGGGAGCCCTGTGGGGATGGAATAGAACTGGAGATACGGGCCCAGGCTTGGGATTTCTAAGTTAAGTATGTTTCTATCTGTGCACGTTTATGTGTATGCATATATGTATGGGATATATGTGTGTATATCCATGCACATATTTCCTAGTTCTGCCCATTGAAAGGACCTACAGAAAAAACAAAACAAAACAAAAAACCAACAGTGGCCATGAACACATCTAGTGTCCAGATCTTAATATCTAACACCATTTCCCATTAGAAAAAAAATCAAACCAGGGCTCCTTAAAGAAGCAGCTTATTCCAGCGTTGGGGTAATAAAGGAGCACAAAATGAACTCGGAACATCTTGCAATACCAGAAAGTAGGAAACTGCTGAATAAATGATGGGGCACGACACAGGGACATGAGAACCAGGTGGAAAGGGCTCCCACTGGCCAATTATTTGAGCACCAAAATAATTAAGGGGCAATAATAAATTCTAAGCCTTTGAAAACGACAGGAATCAATGAGTCTACATCAACATGTAATACAGACAGACAGAGAGAGGAGGGAGAGCTCTTAATTCCAGTTCAATGCTGACTATGAAATAGTAAAGGCGGAGAGAGAGATGGAGTTCGCAAATCATCCTTTGGCAACCATCACATGAAGAATGATCGATGCAAAAACTATCAACAGATGCTAAATCAAGGGAGATGTTTCAATGAACAGCAGGATATTTGCATGGTCTTAAAGTGTCTCTCCTGAGACAGATACCCTGAGAAGGACACAGCATCACTTATACAGTATTCTGATCAAGATTGTATAACCTGAATATAATTATGAGGCAACATCAGACAAATCCAAGTGAAAAATATCTTACTGAAAAAAGTGGGGGGAGGGGCCGGTGTCCTTCAAAAATGTCATTGTTATAAAAAAGACTAAAGAGACATTGAAAACCAAATGTTAAAAAAAATATAAAAGAGACATTGAAAACTAGTTGCAACACATTATCACAGACTGGATCTTATGCTGCAGGGGAAGAGCTATAAAGATAATACTGGATCAAATAATAAAACTGGGATATGAACAGCAGATTAAAGTATTACATCAGTGTTAAACTACTGAGGTTGAAAACTGGACTAGAGTTAGACCCGAGAATATCCTTATTTAGAGTATTTAGGGATTAAAGGACCAAGATGTATCTAACTTCCTCTAGGATGGTTCAGAAAAAAATAAGTGTGCTGGGGTGTAGGGTATGGAGAAAAAAAGAGAAGGTAGGAGGGAGAGAGAATGTAACACAGAACATGTATATACAGAGAGGGAGAAAGGGAGAGGGAGGAAGAGAGAGCGTTTGCACACAAAGCGAAAAACAGCAAAATGTTAACAACTGAGGTATCGGGTTAAAGAATACATAGGGGTTCTTTGCAATATTTGTGTGATGCTTTTAAAGTTTAAAATTATTTCCAAATAAAAAGTGAAAAATAAAATCATTCAGGGTACTTGGGAAGCATGATGTTTAATAAATAAGGAAAAAAATTTCATTGAGGAATGCCTCCTGATGCCTGTCTGCTGCGGCACAACCTAGGACTGGGGTGTGTGCGTGCTTATACACGACTCTGAAATACATCACCAACCTACTAACACAAGGAAGAAGCTGCCTTGACCCATTAACAAAATGTCTCATTTGATACAAGTGAATCTTTCCAGCCACTCAGGCTCACGCCCTCGAAGTCAGCATCTGCCCCTTCCCATTCTTCAGTGCCCGGGCCCTTGCTCCTTCAGAAGCTCACGCCCTCATTTAACCAATATTCTACCAACATAACGAGCACCTCCCACGGGCCACCTCCAAACACCCTCCAGTCCTGCCCAGTTTACTCTCAGCCACCATTCCAGGCCTTTCCTCACACTGCCGCCATGAGCCCTCCCTATCTTGTCCCGAGACTCTTAAAAGAGATCCTAAGTGGCTAGTCCCTCTCTCTCCTCCTCTTCCCAGGCTCCCTTCCCCTTCAGATCTATTGCTTCCGATGTTACCAAACTTCTTCCAAAGCAGAGATTTGATCAGACAGTCCCAGCTCAAAGACTTCTACAGCTCTCTGCTATAAACCTGAATTTTAACTGCCTGGCACAGCATCCAGGATCCTCTGTCATCTGGGTCCCCATCTGCTTTTCTAGCCTTATCTTCCACAAGGCAGTCGAGTTGCAAAGACAATGTATGTTCACCATAATGCATTCCATTACAGGCAATCGTCCACGTATCCGTCGTCCCACTAGTGGGCTTCTCAGCCCAACATGCCCTAGAGCTCCCATTTTGATGCTCCTGTTTGTGCCAATGCCTTACTGCCCGCCTTTTCTTGCTCAAATACCCCTAGCCTCTTAGAATGTTCTCCAATTCCTCTGTTTAGTGTTCCTTTCCCTCCACGCTTCCTGGAACACTCTGCTTGCCTGCCTCCAGGGGCCTTTAGGCCACATATCCTTATTATTCATAATATACAAAAAATGGGAACAGTGCAGATGCCCATCCATAGGAGAATGGATAAACAAACTGTGCCTCAGGTATACAATGAAATACATCTGGCACGTAACAGTAAGGAGCTCTTGATACAAACAACATGGAGCAATCTCAAGCACATTCTAAGTGAATAAAGCCTTCACATAAAACAGTGGGAATTCCATAATTACATTTATATTAAATTCCAGAAAAGGCTGAACTACGGAGAAAAATTTCAGAAGAATGGGGGTGGTGTGGCAGGCAGGGACTGATTGGGGGAACCTGAGGGAACTTTCTGGGGTGATGCTGATGCTATCTTTACATAGAATATGCTTTTGTCAAAACTCAGACCTCAACAATAGGTGGGTTTTCTATGAACATCAGGCTGATCGCTTTAACTTCAGCATTAATCTGCAGATGATGATTTTGTAGGCATTTGCTGGAATACATTATTTTTATTCTAACCATAGGTTACTGTGGTATTTTTGGCCAGCGAGACCCATGAACCTGTTATGTTCCTCTCCACAAACTTCTGAGAGTCTACCGTGCCTCAGGGACTACGCTGAAACCTTGCCTCTGGAAGGTTCTCATTTTTATGTAATTTTTAAGTTTACAAAGCAATTTCAGAAATATTTTCCCAATTAATTTACAACCTATCTTTTAAGTTCTTAATCTGTAGTTTCTGCTCTCAAATAAGAATCCTTTGCTTCCGAGGGAGGGCTATTGTTTACTAGATATCCTGCCTGAGAAAGCCCTCAGACATGTGTGAAATTAATACAATTCATATGTTTAAATATGTACATGTATGTATTAGCCACACCAACATAAAACTTTCTCAACCATTATTCTCTAATAAAAATAAAAACTCTGACTGTATCCCATATAGCTGAACTAAAGCAGTTTTAGATCGAAAACAGTTTTATTTTACATTAAAAACCAGATTTATGAAGTACTGCCTTTAAGTTTTTGATTACACACTTTCAAGGTACAGATGTACATGTGTGTGTCTCGTACAGACACCCTCAGTACATGCATGCTGATAAGCTATTTCTTTATGTATTGATTTTAAAGGTCTAAAGTCAAAATGAAAATCAGGCAGAGCAGTCTGAGCTCACTTTGCATGTGGAATTATCAAGCACAAAGTGAGCTACTTTATAGTGAGTAGGAAGTGCACATTTAAATCCACTGAAGAAGTGGTGATTAATTTTTTAAAAATGTTAGAGACACAACTTGGCATGTCAAAATTGAACAATAAACCTTGTTTAGCATTTATATGGGGGATGCAAATGATAAGCCATCCTGGTTATAATGGCTCTTCGGTCAAATTTAGAATTTTGCTGCAAGATATTGTTAACAATGCAGTAACTACAAATCAAATTCTGCGAGGGTGAGTATCTCCATTAACTTTTCCCTTTTAGCAGAAAAAAAATGTTTGCTAATAGAAAGATCACAATATGAGCTCCTACAAACACGTTTTCCTGTAAAAGCACAGAAATCTGACTGCCTCATGGAAAATTTCCCTTCTTTGTTTTAAATTAGGGTATCATTTACAATGCAATGAAATTCACTCAGTTTGAGTGTGCAGCTAATTTTTGGAACTGTATATAACCATGCTAAGCTCTACAAAAATCAAAATATAGAAGAGTTCCCTTTCTCTAAAAAGATTCCATGTGCGGCTGTGCACTTAATTCTCTTCCCGGCAACCAGTCATCTGCCTGTAGTCCCTTTAGTCCTGCCTTTTCTAGTAGTTCATCTGAATGAAATCATACAGTATTTAGTCTTTTCTGTTTGATTTCACACTTAGCATAACACTCTGAGAACTAGCAACACAGCTGGAAGCATTGGTATTTCATTCCTTTTATCACTAAGTAGTAGTATTTCATAATTTGTCTATACTGCAATTCATTTATTCATTTACCAGTGGATGGACATCTGGACTGCTTCCAGTATTTTGTGATTATAAACAACACTATGAACATTCGTGTAAAGGCTTTTCTGCGTTTCTTTTTTTTTTTAATTATGGTAAAAAACATGTAATATAAAACTTAGCATCTTCACAATTTTTAAGCATGTATTTCAGTGGTATTAAGTACATTTACATTGTTGTGTGACATCACCACCATCCTTTTCCAGAACTCTCTTCACCTGGCAAAACTGAAACTCTGTACTCACTAAACACCGCAGTCCCTTGTCCCTCAGCCCCTGGCAACCACTATTGTACTTTCTGTCTCTGATCTTGACTACTTTAGTAGGTACTTCATGTAAGTGGAATCATACAGTATTTTTTTTTTTTTGTGACTGGCTTATTTTACTTAGCATAATGTTAAGCAAGGTTCATCCGTGTTGTATCATGGGTCAGAATTCCCTTCCCTTTAAAGGCTGAGTAACATTCCATTGTATATATACTGTATTCTGCTTATTCATTCATCTGTCAATGAACACTTGGGATGCTTCCACATTTTAGCTGTGAATAATGCTACGAACATGAGTACAAAAGCATCTCTTCAAGATTCTGCTTTCAATTCTTTGGGGGTATATATCAAGAAGAGGAATTGTTGGATCATACGGCACATCTATTTTTAGTTTTTTGAGAAAACATCATACTGTTTTCCACAGCGGCTGTACCAATTTACATTCCCAACAACAGTGCACAAGGTTTCAATTTCTCACATCCTCGGTAGCACTTATTTTCTGGCTTTTTTTTTTTTAATGGCAGCCATTGCAACGGGTGTGAAGTGGTATCTCACAGTTTTAATGTGCGTTTTTCCCTAATGATCAGAGATGTTGAGAATCATGTGCTTACTGGTCATTTGTAAAACTTCTTTGGGGAAATGTCTATTCAAGTTCTTTGCCCACTTTCAAATCAGGTTGTCTGCCTTTTTATTCCTGTTGAGTTTCAGGAGTTCTCTATAAACTCTAGATATTAATGCATTATCAGGTATATGATTTGAAAATGTTTTCTCCCATTCTGTGGGTTGCCTTTTCACTCTGTTGTTAGTGTCTTTTGATGCACTAAAGCTTATAATTTTCATGAAGTCCAGTTTGTCTGTCTTTTCTTTTGTTGCCTATGCCTTTGGGCAATGTCATGAAGGTTTCCTCCTATGCTGTCTTCTAAGAGTGTTACAGTTTTAGCTCTTATGCATAGGTTTTTGATGCAGTTTGAGTTAATTTTTGTATATAGTGTTAGGTCAGAGTCCAATTTTACCCTTTGCCTGTGGATATACAGTTTACCCAACACACCACTTTATACAGAAAGACTGTCCTTTCCCCATTGAACGGTCTTGATAACATCTGTTGAAAATCATCTGACTAAATATGTGAAAGTTTATTTCTGGGCTCTGTATTCTATTCCATTAGTCTATCTGTCTGGTTAGTTTTGGTAACAGAAAGTGTTAGGCCTCCAAATTTGTTTTTCTTTTTCCAAGATTTTTTTGACTAGTAGGGATCACTTCAGATTCTATATGAATTTTAGGATGAACTTGTCTATTTCTAGAAAAAATATTACAATTTTGAAAGAAACTGCATTGAATCACACTGATCACTTTGGCTAGCAATGACATCTTGACAACATTAAGTCTTCAAATCCATGAACATGGGGTATCTTTTCATTTATTTAAATCTTCTTCAAATTCTTTTGCAGTGTTTTGGTGATGGGAGGAGTGAGCCATCTCTCTGTCTTCCTCTTCTTACAAGGGCACTAATCCCATCGTGAGGTACCCCCACCCTCATGACCTCATCTGACTCTAATTCCCTCCCAAAGGCCCCATCTCCTAATACCATCACACGGGGAGTCAGAGTTTCAACATATGAATCTGGAGGGTGCAGTGGGGGCGCAATTCAGTCTGTAGCACAAGATTACTAAGACTTTATTCCCCATCTTTCCTTCTAGAAGCATTATAGTTTTAATTCTTACATTTAGGTCTATAAGTCATTTCAAATTCATTATGTATATGGTGGATATAGGAGTGGAAGTTCAGTTTTTTGCATTTGTTTCAGAACTATTTATTGACAAAACTAACCTTTGCCTACCGAATTCCCAGCACCTTTGTCAGAAATTTTTAATTTTTCCAAATTCCTACGTTATTAATCTTCAGGATCTGACAGCATGAAACTGGAATATCCTGATCATGTATTATCTTACATTTTTCATAGCACTTTATTACATGATTTTAAATAGTAACGTATGATCACAATCACTTTTCTGTGATAAGGGTTATATTAAAAGTTTCAAAGGTTAGCTTGGTAAAGTAAGATATAATAATAAATGTATGAATTACTATTATTATGAACCAATATACTGCGACAAAACTATATATTTCAATAAAATGTAAAAAAAACTCTACTTGATAGAGACATTTGGTAATAGAAAACATTAAAAAGAATAAAACAGCACTAAATGGATACCCAATAAATTAAAAAATTAAAAGATGTCACAAATATTTAATATTTAGAAGTTATTCTTAAATGAGATTTTAATATTAATATTAAGCATTAATACTTGTCAGAAAACAAATATTCTAGATGGAGAAAAAATTTTTTCATGTTGTGCTGATGTTGGTTAAACTGTTTGAGTGTGTCCAAAGCAAATCCAAGTTGGGTGTTAAACTACATATTGCTTCATATAAGCTCATTTCCTTTCTTAGAGGTAAAAATATTTTGCCTGCTTGCCTTGATTTTGGTTTTGCTGTTAAAATTGATATTGCTTGTCCTTCACTCAGATTTTAGATCCGCTGATTTCATATCAGAGTATTCCACAATGACATTTACATTTTGTCTTTGCATTCCTTCTGTACAAGTATTTACAAAGAACTGTAGCCTACAGCAAATATTCAAACACTGAAACAGTATTGGATTCTATTAAGATAACGTAACATTCAGATACCCTAGCAAAGTTAACAGTACATGTTTTGAAACTGCCAATTTAAGGACTGCTTCCAAAACTTATTTCTTGGAACAAGATTCACAGGATTTTTATAAAGTGTATTTTTGTGTGTGAACTTGTTAATATATTCTTATTTATAAGAATGACTCACTGTTAAGAGCAGACAGGGCCATGAACACACACTTAACAACATGGCGACAGTTACAAACAAGAAGGATTTGATAGTGGCCCCTTCTCTCTCACATGCTCCTGTTCTGACTTCAGAAACGTTGACTTTAACCTTTGACACTGATTCCACTCTTGCTTTCAACTCTACGTCAGAAGATTTCTTTCAACTAGTAATGTCCACGTTGATGGTTAAACTTTAATTCCCACAGATTTTTTTCTCCTTTATCTGGACTTCTCGACTGATATTTTTCATGAGTTGGGAATAACATACAGATGTCTTTAGAAATGCCAGGAAGGAATTCCTGCACGGCAACACTACTGCAAATCAGCTGGCCCCAAACTAGACTCTGTTCTGTTTCATTATCTATTTGTCTTTCCTTATGCCAGCATCACATTGTTTTTATTCCTGTAGCTTTGAAGTGAGCCTTAAAGACAGAGTAAGTCCTTTAGCTGGCTGGGAGGTTCATGCTGCTGGATAAAACAACCACCTTTCATTTTAAAGGGCTGCCCAGTTTATAAAATCATCTCATTTGACACTTACATATGACTGTTTGAAGCTGAACATGTTTTCATTCCCATTTTACAGGCAAGAAACCTCATCCTTAGAATAAGTGACTTCCCCCAGGCCGTGTAGCTGCTTAGGTAAATCCAAGGTTGTCCTCCAAGCCCAGTGCTCTCTGAACTGCTCAGAGCCTCAGTGCCACCCCATCTCCCCAGGGCCAGTTCTTACTGTGCAGGTCTCAGCAGAGAAGGAACTCTGAGAAAGGCTTCCCCTGACACCCCGAGGGGCCCGGGCAGCCCCCACCGTGTAGCATCATCCTTCTACCCTGTTTTGTTCTGCTCTTCCTACTCATCTGTGCCTGTGCTTCTTAGTGATTTCTTGACTTGTTTATCCTCTCTCTGCCACTAGAACATGAGTTCAGCGAGAGCAGGATCTCACACTCCCTGCTGACTGCAAGGCTCCCAGCACCCACACAGAATCTGCAGAGAGTCAGTCAGCCCTTTGCAGTCAAGGTATGTTGAAGGGTGAAGTAAGTGAATGCTCCCCCGGCCAAAGCAATAAGGCAACTGACAAACACCAAACTGCCTATCCTGTCCTGAATTATGCATAATATTAACACGGTTTCCAGGCTAGTACAGAGTCAACTTCAGCTCCCCCAGTTGGTCAGGATAAAAACACATTCCCCACAAGATGTAGCTAACGGAAGGAAGGAATGTCCCACTGTGAAAAACTAACTCACGCAGCAAAATGAACTGGAAAAATCTGGGGAAGTGGGAGCTTAGAAAATGCGTTTTTATTATTTTCAGAAACTCTCATGCTGAATTCAAATTCCATAAGCATGACTGTTCCTGCGCTTTCAGGCACCGTCTGGGTGGATGAGGGGAGGGTGCTGGACAGCCTATGCCCAGTTCAGAAGGCAGCCCCTTGGAGATCGCTGGTCAATTGTGATTCTTATTTCTAATAAGGCATTTGAGTTTGAAAAGCAAAATTAACATTAAGTAAGGTATGTCTGGATGATAGCTATCCAGAAATAAAAGACACCTTTTGTGGAATGGTGGGGGGTGGAGAGAACACGCGAATGTGTTGTGTGAGTATGTGTTCAGTCCAGCCTATTTGTAAATTAGCCTAAACGGGAGAAAAACTGGTTCTGGGTTTCAAAGAATCAAGGACATTCAACTAGAAATATTTTTTACCAGAATGTGGTTTGAAGCTGGCTAAACAATCCCCTACTGCTAACTCACTTTAATTCAACATAGAAAAAATGTACTGATAACGAAGACGAAAGAAATTAATACTGATTCCTAAATTAAAAACTTATACTCAACATACAATTAATTGAAGCTGAGTTCAGAACATCTGAAATTTTCAGAGGCTAGAAGGAGGTTTACTTTTGCAACTAAAATTTACTTTCGGCTCTGATAAAAGGATTTACTAATCTAACCCGTAATGTAATCAAAACAAAATGACTCCTCCACCATACTGAAAGCCCAACCATTTTAGAAAGTAAACTACTTTTTAAAAAATTTCCAGGAAGTTAAACATAACCAATTGAATACAGGTATTCATCTGAAGAGAGATACATCCTTACAAAGGCACAGAGGACAGGAGGGGCAGCAGCAGAGGATGGGATGTCAGCTCACACTGGAGACACTCTCTTTGGAGGTGACAAGTAGGGAGAAGAGTGCCAAAGAATGCTGCATAGAGGAGGAAACAGGAACCTAAGTGTCATATAAAAAGCTGATTCAACCGACAGAGCCCTGCAAAGTCTCGCCAAATGACAGGCACCAGATGCCTGGAAGAAGTAGGTGATGAGGACTGAGCTATGCCAAGAGGAGGAAAGGCTGTCCTAGGATCCTCACCCCCAATCCCTGGGAAGCTAGGGGACCCCCAAGGCCAACAGGTGCTGGACAGGAGGTTTAGTCTCTGGAGAAACTGATCCCCTCACAGAAGCACCAAGTCCTGCACTGGAGAATGAGACTGAGCGGGGCAATAAGAACTGAGTAATGAGGGATGCAGCATCCCCCACATACTGAGAAGTGAGGCTCCCAGCTTCCTTCAGCCATGAGTACCCAGAGCACCAGCAGTCAGGCTTATCTCCTCCAACGTGAAAATCAGCAAGTCAATCTCTACAACTGAGTCCACACAGCTAGTATTACTCTTAATGACGAATGCTTTTGCCCTAGATTAGGAACAAGACACAGATGTTGGCTCTCACCACTTTTATTCCACACTGTACTAGAGGCCCTTGCCAGTGCAATAAGGCAAGAGAAAGAAATGAAATTCATCAGGTCCACTGGACAGAGAGAAATACAGTTGGCTTTATTTGCAGATATGATTGTCTAAACAGAAAATACCAAATAATCCACAAAAAGTTATCAGAACTAATAAGTGAACTTACTGAGATCCATGGATACACAGTCAAAATATACAAATCAACTGCATTTCTTTATATTAGGCAATGAATGACTAGAAATCAAACTAGAAAAATATATGACTTCCAAAACCATCAAAAAGTAAAATACTAAATAGGGACAACTCTAATAAGGCATGTGTAAGATTTGTATGCTGAAATCTATAATACACTGATACGAGAAATCAAAGTAAATTTAACATTTTATTTATTTTTTATATTTAATTTCTTTATTATTGTATTATTTAGTTATTTTATTTTGGTGGGGTGGGGGAGGTAATTACACCTATTTATTTTTAGAGGAGGTACTGGGGATTGAACCCAGGAGCTCATGCATGCTAAGCATGAGCTCTACCACTTGAGCTGTACCCTCCCCCGAAAGTAAGTTTAAACAAATGAAAAGATACACTGTGTTCATGGGTGGGAACACTCAATATAGTTAAGATGTTAATTCTCCCCAAAATTATCTTATAGATTCAACACAATCCAAATCAAAGTCTTAGCAGGCTTTTTGTAGAAATCAACAAACTGACTCAACTTTTTGTGGAAAAGTGAAGGACGTGGAATGAGCATTTTTTAGAAAAGATGAACAAGGTTGCAGGATATACTATCTGATTTCAAGACTCACTATAAAACTTTAGTATAAATCAAGACAGTGTGGTACTAGTGTAAGGATAGACATATAGGTCAACGAAACAGAAGAGAGTCCTAGAAACGGATCCACAAACATCTATGGCCAACTGGTTTTTGACAAAGGAGTCAAGGTAATTCAGTAGAGAAAGGACGGCATTCTCAAAAGAACAGTGCTAGAACAAATGGACAACCACATGCAAAAAAGAACTTGTACCTATGTCTCACACTTATATATAAAAGTCAAATCAAAACAGATCATGTTCCTAAACATAAAACAAAAAAAAAACTATTAAACTTATAAAAAAAATAAAATCTTTATGAGCCTAGTTTAGGCAAAGATTTCTTACGTAGACCACAAAAAGCACAAGCCCTAAAGAAAAGCACAAGAGTCACAGAAAAGGTATATAATCACAAAGCCAGCTTCTCACCTCATCACTCTAAGAAAAACCATCAGTAAGTTCTGCCTCCAAGAACTTCTCACCCCTTTTAAGTTCTTTCTTAAAGAATACTGGATGGCCAAAAATAGTCAAATATTTGAAGAAAGCCTTTGAGAGACAAAAACCACAACAGATCAACATTCGGAGAGAAAAAACTGAGGAAACAGAGACAACGTAGGGAGCTGAGGGAAAATTTAAAAACCACAGACAGTTCCTGCTTTGCATATAGTACAGGTCCACAAAAATGACTGGACAAGATTACCATATTTGCAAGTCAATGATAAACAGAAAAATCAAGATGGCAATGAGTAGAATACTTCAAGAAATAGGGTAAATATAGAAAGAAAGAGCTAAAAATGGTTGCCTGAGGACAGAATAGGGATGGCAGGGGACTGCTGCTTTTCATTATAAAATTTTTTGGTATTATTTGGCTTTAAAAAACAATGCTCACGTATTTCATTGAAAATATTTTAAAGGAAAAAAAAAATGCCAAGGACTTCACAAAGAGCCACTTAACGTGTGTAAAACCACTATGTCAACAGTAAATCACTACTTGTCTGGTTATGTTAAATGGGTACTCTCAGCTGCCTTACTAACTGGCTCTGTGACCTTAAATAAGACACAGCTTCTCTGACGCTCCAGTTCTCCTTTGTAATGTCATGGGGGATGGATCAGATCACCTCCAAGTCCCTTCCAGCTCCACAAATATGTGCTTTATCAAGTAACATGTTTGCTCACACAGTTATAGGTGCTACTTCCTCTTTAAAAGAATGTATCTGCTACTGTACATCAACTATGTCTCAATAAAAAGTAAATTAAAAAAAGAATATATCTACACTTCCTCAAA
Organism: Camelus ferus; assembly: GCF_009834535.1. Lineage (NCBI taxonomy): Eukaryota > Metazoa > Chordata > Mammalia > Artiodactyla > Camelidae > Camelus > Camelus ferus. Next base: position 36,470,430 of record NC_045713.1, on the reverse strand, counting down.
AATGTCCTACAACCTAGACTCGTCTTCAGCCTCCAATTACATTACTGTATTCCACAGTTTGTAGCGTTTACAAGTGGAAATGACACATAAGAAAAAATTCGAAGCCAGTTACTTAAAACAAAATTTACAGCATCAGTGTCTTTAATCCTACATGTTTCTGAAGACATTTCATTTCTTTGGAAATGGTCAATTTTGGTTGTTTCTATTTTTCTTATAAACTCAGTACACCCAACCTGAGAAGGAATAAACTCCTAAAATGTCAACTGGACAGGCTCAAATTTGGAAATAAGCTACTGTTTCACAAATGATGATGAAGTAAAGAGGTAGGTGGGGCTTTCCTACTCCTCGAAGGATCCAACTGTCTCTCTCTGCTCTGGCACTCACCTTTATCTGATGCCCACTGTAGCCAAAGGGTCTGAGCTAATGGAGAGAGAGAAACCGGGGATGAAAGAAAAGGATAAAAAGAACGCTCCTGACCATGTGCACAATGCTACCCTAATTCTAATGGCATCATATCCACCAACTCAGCTATCCTAAATGGACATTCATATTATATATTTATTCAAACCAATGATGAGATGACAAAGTAAAGACAAGACCCAAATCAAAACCTCCAAACTTACACTTTTCAAGCCGAAAGAATTAAAGAATATAGTCATGGCTCTAAAGTAGCATCAATAAAGCAAATATTAATTCTTTTGAGTTATTAATGTACTATATGGAAACAAGGTAAAATGTAATGTTCTTATTTTGTACCTACATTGAAGTGTTGCCACTGAAATCAATTATAGATGTTTATTCTGAAAGATGCTACCATGAGGGTTGCAGAATCTTTATTACGAAAATTTTCAGTACCCAAAAGAATTTGGAGAATTGTATAGTAAACATCGATTTAGCCATCACTAGATTCTATGATTAGCTCTCCTGCGGAAATGGAGATTTGAAAATACACAGCCAATTTGGGTTCTCTTGCATTTGGGAAAAAGGGGCACGAAAGGGAGGGTCTGATGGCTCCTCTCCGGCAAGCATCTGGCTTCTATATGACCAGTGATGCAGCTGAACAAAACAGAATCTTTGCTTCAGAGACCCTTCAACAGACAAAAGACGCACCCCCAAACCCGTGGACAGCCTTTAAACATCAAACCCCTTTCAGTACAACAACTGACTTGGTTCTGGGTCACAGCAGCCACTCTCCAGCCTCACACCCAGTTTTCCCACCAAAAGCACAAGCACACTGTGGCTTATGCTGGCTTGTGGTGTACTAGCAGAATTTTTAAGAAGTATAAAGTGTCAAAGAAGAACTGCCAGAAAATGAACTGTCAGATTTCCACACCTGGCAATTAAAATAGAGAATTTACATATTTCGTACTTTATTTCAGCTAAAACTATACTACAAATACCACAGGAGTAATCCCAACTGCACGTGATCAGAGTACCTCAAATAGGAAATTTGTTTAGTTAACATACATGTGAAAAAATAGCATTTTACTTCCCTATCATCTAAGTGAGTTGAGGGCAATTTCAACTGTTAGCACCATCGTGGGGAGGGTATAACTCAGTGGTAAAACACGTGCTTAGCAGGCACAAGGTCCTGGGTTCAATCCCTGGTACCTCTATCAAAATAAAATTAAATAAATAAATCTAATTACCCCTCACCCCCCCCCAAAAAAACCCCCATTAGCATCATCAAAAATAATTATCCTTTCTTACATGAAGGTAAGTATGAACAACATAACATATTAGAAACAGAGATAATTACTATTAATTATGGTTAATCAAATAAATAACACGAAGATACAGAAAGGAAACATTAATTTTCGAACATTACTGCTATTATAAAGCATGAAAGCATTCATGACAGCACCAACTCTGTGATCTGCAGCAAGACACTTCTGAGTTTTCTTATCAGCAAAATGGGACTAAGGATGCTACTTAAGCCCCCTCAGGGTTCTTCCTCAGCCCTCTGGGAGGATCAAGAACCACTGCTCTTCTGATTATGGGATTTCCTAATGTTGACGGTAGTTCCTACTGCCCTTTCCCTTCCTCCTTTCCAGGCTGAACAGACTCAACATCTCCCCTTCCTTTCATCACCGAGTCATTTTCCTCTGGACTTGCTGTAGTTCCTCTACTTAAAATCAACCAAATAATCCACCAAAGGCCACTACTAAGGAGATGAAGAGTGCTGAGCATACCAGAAGGATGGCATCTCAGTATTTTTGATACTGGCTTGTACATCCCAGAGTCATTTGTTTCTTTTTAAAAAATTAAAACACTAACAGTTTTACACTGATGATCTGTGGGACTAGGTATCTAAAGCCTCTCCTCAAAGAATGAAGTTTGAAATTCGGATGTATTAACCTTAAGGCTTTTTTAACACAGGTTTTTTGTTCATTTGCTTGCTTTCTTTTTTTTTTTAGAAAACATGATTTATTAAAACTGAGATAGCGTCTTTCTCAAACACGCGCACTCTTAGGTGTAGATGTGCCATGTTTCTAAGAGGCAAGTTAATACACTGGGCTATGGATCCAGAATGCCTGTAAGTTAGAACCCTGTGTAACTTTAGCTAAATTATTTAGCTGCTCTGAGACTCAACTTTTTCATAGATAAATCAGGAATATACACCAAGGATTTCACTGAGTTGTTAGATAGATTTTTTTTTTTTAAATGATGTAAAGCACCAAGCACAGTGGCTGGGATGAAGAATCTGCTTAATAAATGAGCTTTCTCTCTTGTTTTTCACATTGTTCTGCAGATATTCTAAAAAGCATGCCGTGTGTCAGTGAGCTTTATACCTTTATGCTGAAGGGGACAGAGAAAGAGATAAGAGGATGAACAAAGGTAAAAGAGGAATGATTCATCTGAACTAGAGCACTGGTCATGAATTAATTTTTCACAAAGCCTCTGACTTAATATAACATTCATGAATTTTGCCACACGGTTGATCATTTGAACTAGGATTAAACACCCAGGTTTAGCTGGTTAGTATGTTTTACTAAGGAGGCTGAAGAACACTAAAACCATCTGCAGTGTAAAGAATCACATCTTAAGAGAAGCAGAGTAAAAGTGACTTCCAAGATACACAGCTATATGAGAAAAGGAAGGTAGGGAAAAGTATGTGTGGTTCATTACCATCTAACAAAAGGGTGTGTGTGTGTGTGTGTGTCTGTGTGTATATATGTGTGTGTGTGTGTGTACGTATGTATGTATGTGTATGTATGGGTGTATATATACGTATGTATGTGTATATATATATCTGCTTATGTATTTGTAAAAATGGAAGGATGTACTAAAAGCTAATAAAACTGGTCACCACAAGGGAGGGAGGAAATGAGTTCGAGGAGGCAGGGAGAGAAACTTGGTAGATTTCACTTTGGAACCACATAAATGTTTTACATAATTATAAGGCAAAATTAAGTTTAAAAAAACAGCCATTAGAAGTAAAAATAAAACAAACCTAAATGTTTATTGAGTTGGTAGCTTAACCACACAAAAAGGAATTATTTCAACTGACTATAAAATAAGGTAACTTGACTGTCCATCTCTAGTCAGATATACTCTTAAGGACAAAAATGACAGCCAAAAAAAAATTCTTTTCAATAATTATTAGTAATGATACTGATATAGTTATTCTGAAACTATTATATAACGTAGGATAAAGCAAATAAATACTTCAATGTTACTGGGAATCAAAATTTTCAGCCTAAGGAAAAAGAGAAAAAAAATTAAAAGAAGTTAAATTAAGTCCTGGAGTCTAAGTGAATTGGAAATCAGTATAAATTTATCTTAAAAACAAAAAATGAAGGAAGGGAGGGGGGAAAAAAGAAGGTGGGAGGGAAGGAAAAGGGAAAACTTCCATGCTAGCTCTTTTCATTAAAAAAGGCTATAAACAATAAGAAATCCAGTATCAGTAAACACCCTTAGAACCCAGATAACGGTTTCTAAATACCATTTGCCATCATAAGGAACAGGCCCCTTGGAGAAATGACTGATTCCAAATATAACATAGGAAATGTACAAGACCTTGGAATACCTTCTTAAGAATATCAGAAGTCAAAGGAGCTAGTAAACTATTGGGATTGTATTAGAAGACTCAAGAGACAACTGGAAATGGTTCATAGTTCTACTGGTCAGAAATAAGGTAATCAGAGCATCAAAAAGAATAGAACTATATAATGTACTAAAGTGTGTGTGTGTGTGGATATATATATATGTTTATATATATATATATATATAAAACATGTTTGAAACAAACAAAACAAACCTCATTGCTCACCTTTAGGAAGTGCTAGGAAACCAACTAATTTTTCTGAAAACTGGTTTTAAAAATGTGTTGAGGGGAGAGATTAAAGAATTCATTTTGCTTTTTCTATATGAACTATACCTCCAGATAACCAAGTAGATGATGAGAAGAAATTTTTTACTTTAAGTAAGAGCATTTGGGATGATAAATAAAGTAATAAACTATAATATTACTTTTTTGCAACCCTTAATGAAATAATGAATCTAGTCATTGATCATTAATGGCTAATAAAGACCATCAGGTGAAAAATGATACAGGAACTTTGTATTAGATGAACGAACCAAGCCAGCAAAATCTTAACCCACTTGATCAATCTTATAAAAAGAGAGAAAAGTAGACTTTTTGTGCCACGCAATGTGATGCAAAAGTAAATATACAACACCGTCTATGAAATACTCTTGCCATTCAGTTCAGCCCTGAATCTGATCAAGTTTATAGATGTAACTACCAGTTAATTATAAACACAGCAGTCAGGTAACATGTTATACAGCCTTAAGAGAATGTTCCAGAATATAGAAATTCTACAAAGCAATCTGGTTTCTTAAACCTACTGTAAAGGAGTGGGGATGGGGAGAATTCACAGAGAAAGGGAATTCATAGATCAAGAGAGATATGAGACACGTCACCCAAATGTAGTATGTGAACTTGTTTCGGAACTAGAGGTCAAACAAAACAATTATTTTAAAAAAAATCTGTGAACTGAAAATCTGAACACTGGATATTTGATATTAAAGAGTTATTATTAATTTTGTATGTGGCAGTAGTATTGTAGTTTTGTTTTAAAACGTTTCTCTTTTAGATACATACGTATATATACTCGTGACTGAAGTGCTATGCTGTCCGTGATTTGTTTCAAAATTATCTCGAGGAAAGACAGAGAGAAAGAGTACTAATTAACAGGACTGGCCACACACTGACTGTTAACACTTCGTGACAGATAGCTAGATAGGCGTTCATTACTTTATTGTCTCTATTTCTGAATATGTTTAAAATTTTTCTATAATGAAAAGTTCTGGTATTCTTAAAAGCAGAAAATCAAAGGGGCCTCTCCTCTGCTTCCTAGGATATCACTTTTAAATAAAAAGACACAAGCTCTTAGATGTTTTCTTAGATGTGTGGTGATTACAGTTAAGACAATAGTCTCCTATTTGCCATGTACCTAGATGCCATCTGTTTGAGGACTTTCTTCCCTTGAGGACAGGGCTGTATTCCAGACCTGGGAAAATTTATAGGGGCTATGATGGATAGTGGAAAGAACGGGGCTCTGCAGATAACCTGGTATCAACCCCCAGGTCTTTGTCAAGAATTGCTTAATCTCCCTGAGCCTCTGTGAAATGAGGATGACCTCACCTCCCTCACAGTGCTGCTGTGAGCGTCCCATGAAATGAAACAGGAGACCTAGCCCAGAGCAGGCACTCAGGAAACTGGCACTTGAGAATTCATTCATTCATTTACCAAACATCTGGGGACATCCTCTGGATCAGGTTAGGTACGAGAGATACGAAGACACAGAAAGCATGGCACCTTCCTTGAAGGGAAACAGGAGAGTAACTCAATGATCATAGTGGTGAGAACAATGTATTTTAAATCCTGAAAGGATAAAATTTTGGATCTAGATGTCTATATTTGGCAACATTATCAATTATGAAGGTGAAATAGAGACATTTTAAAAGAATTTACTAACCATATACCCCATATGTAAAAAAAAAAAAAAAGTCACTCAAGGAAAAGATTGTATTTCCCTCAAAAAAAAAACCTACACACAAAAAAGCTGAGATCTTTGGAATATTCTCCTTTGGGTGGCAAAGCTTGAATGTCACAGGAATATATTTTCTTCTCTGTGGGCCCCATTATGAACTTTTCCTTCAGAATACTGCCTTTATACAATCATATTATAGACACTGTACACCTGCTGCCATTTCTTGGAATCAAGTTCTCAAGAAAGCAAAAAAGTGCAGATACAAAAAAGTAGTCAAAAGTATAACTAACATCACTACCCAAAGTGAGAAGGGGGACAGAGAGAGAAGGTAATACCTATGTGTCAAGTTTTTAATCTTTTTTATAAGTGATCAAGATGTTTTGCTCAAAGTTTTTAAGACAAGAAATAGAGGTATTATTTAAAAGTACAGTGGAAACCACTGAAAGAACATGGTAAGAGTAGCAGCCACTGGGAAAAAGAACTGGGAGTGTGGAATATAAAGTGAAGTCCCCCTTCACTTTATATTCTCCTGTACCACACAAATTTTTAAGAATTATGTGCATTTATCACTCCAATGGTTTAAAAAGTGTCACAGGAAACACTTTGTTTCTGCTAAAATATACTGAACCCACAAGATCTACAGTGAATTTGCCAACATTTACCTGCCCAAATACAAGAAAGATTCTGACGTGGTTAGATTAGATTAACTTTTATAGCCCTTTCCAGCAGCTAAGGATTCGCAAATTGTAGAAATGTCATTTGGTTAACATAGAGACACAGATGTAAAGTCTGTTCCTAAGCTATAGGAACGAGAAGGAAACAAGAAAAAAAAAAACTGGAAATTTCCCCAGAAAAAGGCAGCTGAGACCAGGAACAGAAGCAGCAGTCAAAGCTAAATGGAGATTCCTGCAATGGACTCAAAAGTAAAAAAAAAGAAACAAGAGAAGGTTAACACAGAGCTCCTGAGTGTGCCCCTCAACTGCTGCCAGGGACTGAACGGCCACCAGGGTAGGAGGGGCGGGGCTCGTGCTGGGGAGACTCACGCTGAGACTGGCGGGTGGTGGTGGGTCTGAAGATGAGAGGCAACCACTCCGAGTCACAGAAGCAGGAAAACAATGAATGTGAAAGCAGAGGACCAGACATAGAGGCCAAAAAGGGCTGGAGCGCAAGTTTCTTCTGCTACTGACGAGTGGTGTCTAACCAGCTTCTTGAAATCATGGGGAGAAGGAGCTTCCAAGAAATTCTAGTACACAGATGGCAGGTGGGAATTTGAAAGGCAGTACTCAATGAAAGGTCAACGATCTTTCCTTTATTCGGGGTGCTGCCTTTGGTATTTCAGTGTGACAAAGGACTTTCAGAGGTTCACTCGTGACACTGCTTTACCCAGTCTTACTTTCATTATATACTCCTTAACTAAAAATCAGCCAACTATAGTGATTTTCAAAAATCTAACTCTTGGGTTGAGAGGAAACCACCCGCTGTTTGAGGAGATGATGCAAGGGTCTCTCTCCAGAGCTTTGACCAGTGTCCTCCTCATGCCCTACGCTGTGCACGGTGTAAAAACACTTAGAATTTAAGGGCTAGAAGGGACCTAAAGCAATCTTTCCAACACAATGCTTCACTTGAGATGAGAAAACAGAGGCAAATACTGGGCTCTCGCTGGGTATTTACCCAAGGGAGGAGTGAATGAAGTCTTTCCCAAGGTACCGGCGGCGCTTAAGCTAGAACCCTTGTGGTTCAGCTGCCGGTAAGTCAGTTCCCTTTCCACCCTGTGGCTTCTGTTGTCTCTAAGGCATTTTTTAGTCAGAGGAGGGAAAACACTTGCTCCACAGACCAACTTATGGATAAACGGGTAAGCCTCTGACAAAGCAATGGGTCCTGGAACAGTCTGGAATTCTTCTTTGTCTCTAAAAGGCTTTCCCTCCATATCCTCATATAAAATGCACATTCAATTACTTGCAGAAACCACTAACTTGAGATGAAAATTACATGAAATCTGAAAACCATAGCTTTGATATAGCCTTCAGCATTTCCAACAAGAGCAGGAATTCCCAGGAGCTACTATATTTTCAAGGAAGGCTGAAATTTAGTCTCATAGAAAGGAAAGATGAGAAGGAAGAGAATAGCCAACGGGTTTTTCCTAACTGTTGAAATAAGCCAAAGAGCAAATAACCCATAGACACGCCTGACCACATCTCTGCAAGGGCAAAGTGGCTTTAGAAGACCATTTTCTTTAATTATAGAACATTCTTAATTAAATATGAATGGTAATAGCATCTGTCTTTCAAGAATATTTCAAACATCAGTGTTTATTTACAGGGACTAAATATCTGTTAGTGAGATCTTCAGTGTTTTAGCACCCACTGTAAAGGAGGATCCTTCCAATGCCATGCCTAACCTGTACTTGACTCAGATCTCGTGACACCAAACCAAATCTCATTCTTCCCTTCTCAAGCCACTTTATGGCCAGTCTAGCTTCCCAGAACCTAAGCCCTATCTTCTGTCCAGTTATCGACTATAAACTCCTTGAACTGTTCTGGACACTGAATCTATCAGAGAAAAGAAAAGAAGCCTGCTACCACAACACCACTGCAAACAGCAGAAGAAATCCACCCGTCAGCACCGCTAACAGTCAACCTCAGAAGCTCAGCTGTTGTGGCTGTCTCCCTAAGATCTCAGAGTCAATTCTCCAGAGCCAAGAGAAGTGTCATAAGAGTCACATAAGGACCCCACACAATCTGAACTGGACCTTTCTAATTATGCCTGAATTTTTATGTTTATTTTTATGTTTATACTTATGCCATTTTAGTCCCCTATTTTCTTTACAAGTATTAACTGTTTAAAGAAAAAGAAAAGGAACAAAAGCAACAATGTATCAAGTTCACAGAATGTAGAAGTAATACATGAGACAAAGGATCACAAAGGATGGAGGTGGGTAGATAGAAATATATGCTAGGTAAAAATCTTACATTGTTCATGAAGTAGTATAATTTTCACTTAGAGACAGACTGTGATACATGAAAGAGGCATATTATAATCTCTAGAGCAGAGCTTGGCCAACAGAAATATGCTGTGGACCAGATATGCAATTTTAAATTTTCTAGGAGCCACCATTAAAAAAAAGGTGAAAAGAAACAAGTGAAATTAATTTTAATAATATTTTTATTTAGCCAAATATATCCAAAATGTTATAATTTCAACATGTACTCAAGTCTTCAAAATCACATGTGTGTTTTAAATTTACAACACATCTCAGTTTGGACTAGCCACATCTGAAGTGCTCATTAGCCGTGTGTGGGTGGTTAGTAGCTACCGTACTGGACAGTGTAGCTCTACAGCAGGGATCAGCAAACTTTTCTGTAAAGGAACAGACAGTAAATAGTTTCAGTTTTGTGGGCCACATGGTCTCTGTCACTACTACCCAAATCTGCCAATGAAATGCAAAGCAGCCAGAGGCAATATGTAAATTAATAGGCATGGCTGTGTTCCAATAAAACTTTATAAAAACATGTGGCCAGACTGGCATGTGGACTATAGTTTGCCATCTTACTCCGGAACAGTGACAAAAAATAACACAAAGAAGTGTAAGAAAAAAGTCAATAAGAAGATAAAACGGGATGCTAAAATATCAGCAAAGACTGAAAAATACACAGTTGATGCAAGAAGCAACAGAAAAGCAGAACAGATGGACACAGAAAAAGCAGGACAAACAGGAAATAAACATCAAGATGGGAGACAGACTCCCCCACCCTTGTGTCATTAATTAGATTAAAAGGCAGGGGTTGTCAGAATGGAAAAAAGCAAGACACAGTGATATGCTATTTATAAGAAACATAAGACAAAATTTTTAAGTTGGCATTAAATGGCTAATACCAAGTATAAGAAATAAGAGTGCCTATATTAATATTGGACAAAATAAACAAACAAAAACAAGACATTATTACTAGAACTGAAGAGAAATATTCCATAATGATAAAAGAGGCAATTCATTAAGAAGACATAACAATCCTAAATGGGTATATACCTATCAAAAGAGCTTCAAAATATGTGAAGCAAAAACTGATATAATTAAATGGAGAAATAAACAAATCTGCAACCACAGTTGTACCACTCTTGGTGGCTGAAAGAAAAAGTAGGCCAAAAACAAACAAACAAACAAACAAAACCAATCAGTAAAGATACATAAGATTTGGGCAAAACCATGAACCAATGTAACCTAAAATAATGTTAATGGAACATGACACTCATTCAAGTACACTTGGAACATTCACCAAGACAGACCATATGCCAGGCCATAAAACATGCCTCAACAATTATCAAAGAAGTTCCAATAATTCGTGGGTTAAAGAAGAAAGCACGAGAAAAATTAGAAAATATTTTGTAATAGATGGCAGTGAAAAGACAACATATCAAAGTATGTGGGATGATGTTAAACAGAAATTAAAGGAAAACTTACAGCTTTAAACACTTTTTTTTAGAAAAGAAGAAACATAAAATCAAGAACTTAAGTTCCCATCTTAAGGTGGGAGAATAACATATTAAGTCCCCAAACCTGATGAATCCAAAGAATAACTACTTAATCCAAAATAAGTAGAAGAAGTCATAGGAACAAGAGTATAAATAAATTTTAAAAATAGAACAAAAACAGTACAGAAAAATTAATGAAGTTAAAAGTTGGTACTTAGAAAGAATTAATTGGTAAAACACCCTAGTAAGGAAAAAAGAGAGGAAAAACTAATAACCAGTGTCAGTAATTTCTAAAGGAACGTAACTCTAGAGCCTATGGATACTAAAATTATAAGGGACTATTTCGAGCTAATAATTTTATGTTGATGAATCTGACAACATAAATAAAATAGAATAATCCTTGGAAAACACAAATTAGTAAAAGTGATACAAGAAAATAGAAAACCTAAGCTGTGCCGTATCTATTAAAGAAATTGAGTTCATAATCAAAAACCATTCCACAAAAAAAATTATGTCCAGATGTCTTCACTGGTAAACTCAACTAATAATTTAAGGAAAAATACTATACACCTGTCACAAAGTAACAGAAGAGAAACTTCCTAACTAGTTTTATGAGGTCAGCATAATCTTGATACCAAAATTAGACAAAGATACAAAAAAGAGAAAATTACAGTCTAATAAACCCTCATAAACAAAGATACAAAAATACTTAACAAATACTCAAATCAAACAACACCTAAAGAGGGTAATACATCATGACAAGTGAGATTTCTCCTAGGAATGCAAATCTGATTAAGCATTCAAAAACCAATCAATGTCATTCAAAGTATTAACAAGATAAAGGGCAAAAATCATACGACAATTTTAAAAGATATGGAAAGAGCATCTGAAAATACTCAACATCTATTCATGATACAAATTCTTAGCAAACAGGAAATGGAAGGGAAATTCCTCAACCTGAAAAAAGACTTGTATGGACAATCTAAGAATCATCCTTCAAAGGGAAACACTGCACTTCCCTCTCTAATACTGGAAACAAGGCAAGGATATCCACTCTTCCCATTTCTATTTAACAATATACCTGAGGGCTAGCCAGTGCAATAAGGCAAGAAAAAGAAATAAAGATTGGAAAAGAAATAAACTGTTGTTAATAGCATGCCAACATGATTGTGTACATTAAAAAATCCCTGTGGAATATATATTAAAATAACTATCAGAATAAGTTAATTTTGAAAGGTTGCAGGATACAAGGTCAATGTGAAACAATTATATGCCTATATAGAGGCAGCAAACAATTTGAAAATGAAATTTAAAGAACAATTCCACTTATAAAAACAATAATATAAAATATTTAGAAAAAAATAAACATGACATATAAGACTTCTACACTAAAAAATACAAAACCAGTCTAAATGAAAAACAGACAAGATGATTCTAAAATTTTTGTGGAATACAAAGGATCTAGAATAGCCAAACAATCTGAAAAAGAAAAACAATTTGGATGCTACCTGATTTTAAGACTTTATAAAGTCACAGAAATAAGAAAGTGTGATATTGGCAGAAGAACAGGTATAAAAATGAGTGGAACAGAAGGGTCCAGAAATAGACCTAGACATACATGGTCAATTTATTTTTGACAAAAGTGCCAAGTCAAGTCAGTAAGTAAAGTCTTTTTAACAAATGCTGTTGGAACAAGTAGATATCCATATGGAAAAAACTAAACCTTGACTCCTATGTTATTCCATATATAAAATTAATTTGAAATGGGTCATGACTTAAATGTAAAAGCGAAAATTATAAACCTTCTAGAAGAAAACAGAAAAATCATTACAATCTTAGGGCTGGCAAAGATTTTTTGGACAGAAAAAAAAATGCCACTAACCATAACAGAAAAAAATAAACAAACAGGACATCATCAACATTAAAAACATCTGCTCACTAGACATCACTGATAAAATGAATATATTTCCCCAGAATCAAAAAAATGTATTTGCAGCACATATACCTGACAAAGGATGTGTATCCAGAATACTTAAAAGAATTCCTACAAATCTACAGTAAAAAGGCAAACAACCCAATTAGAAAATGGGCAAGAGATTTAAATATCCACCTCAAACAGAAGGTATCTGAATGGTCACGAAGCACACAAAAGGGGTCAACCAGATGAATTCATATTACAATGTAATATCATCTTATATTATCTAGAATGGCTAAAATAAAAAACACTGACAGCACTAAGTGTTGACAAGGATGTGGAGTAACTGGAACAGTCATATAATTCTGGTAGAGTATAAAATGGTACATCTACTTTGGAGAACTGTTTGATTGTTCCTACAAATTTTAACGTATCTGTCCTAAGAACCGACAATTCTACTCTTAAGATATTTACTTAAGAGAAATGAAAACATATGCTTACAAGAAATTGTTTACCGAAATGTTCATAGCAGCCTTTTTTTTCACAATAGTCACAAACTGGGAACAACCCAAATGTCTACCAACAGGAGAACAGGTCAATGTTGTATATCCATACAATGAAATACTACTGAACATTAAAAATAAATGAACTCCTGATATGCACACATCAAGGATGAATTCCAAAAACATGTTAAGTGAAAGAACCCAAACACAATACCATATGATTCTTTTTAAAATAAATTCCAAGAGTAATCAAAATTAATCCATAGTGACAGAAATTTGAAATAGTTGCTTAGCCCAGGGGAGGCTTGGAGTTACCTGAAAAGGAGGCCCAAGGAAATTTTGAGATGGGAGATAGAAATGTTCCGTATCTTGCTTTGAGTGGTGGTTACATAGGTACATATAACTGTTAAAACTCTTTGAACTAAACATTTTAGATCTATACATTTTATTGTATGGTAATTATAACTCAACTTGAAAAATCTCTAAAAACCATTTAAAAAGTAAGGAGGGCAATCCAAAATATTAACAGTGATTGCTTCTGGGTAGTGGGATTATGGCTAATTTTTCTTTCTTTCTTTTTTTTTTAACGGAGGGGGGGAGGTAATTAAGTTTGTTTGTTTGCTCATTTTTAATGGAGGTATTGGGGATTGAACCCAGGACCTCATGCATGCTAACTAAGCACACACTCTACCACTGAGCTATACCCTCCCGCCAATTCTTTCTTCTGTTAATTCACACTTTTCTAATATTTATAATTTTCTAGAATGAACTCCCCCTCCCCCCATTTTCTATACCTATGTTTTATAATTTCACAAAGATCCTAAAACTTCACCAGTTATTATCTTTGGAAAGTACGATTGTAGGTTAGTAAAGGAAGAATGTGTCAAGTTCTCTTTCTCCAGCAAGGCATGTGGTTCGGTGTCGACATGGGACCTGAAAGGGGTTCCAGAAGCTCAGCCAGAAGCAACATGGCAGCTTGAGAAAAGAAGGAATCAGACAGAAGAGCTCATCCTGGCTCTCTCACTGAATGGTGGGCAAGTCCTGGAGCCTCTGTTTCCTCACCCCTAAAACGGGAATAAGACGTTTCCCCAGTCTGCCCCACCGGGGTTTTGAGAGTGGTAACTGAAATGGCTGTGGTCTGTAAAGCACAGAAGGAATTAAGGTAGCAGTAACTTCTGATATTAAGTGAAAAGTTAGAACAAAGTCTTTCTCACAAGTCAGATTTATTACTTAGAATCCCATCAGGAGCAACAAGAAGAATGCCCTTTCAAATCAACAGGCAGGAGCTCTTACCTGCTGGCATAGTAATAGTGATTCTGCGGAGTGTAGGAGACGCACTGCGTGTTCAGCCGCTTTCTTTCAACCTCCTTCCAACCATCTTCTGTCCACTTTCTCTTGATCTGCTTCTCCTCGTGTTTTTTCCCCACATAGTCAGCATAGGTCTGGATCCGATAGCTTTCTGCATATTTGCTGGTGTTGACAGCTACGAGGAAAAGAAAAAATCCTTACCAAAGAGTCTGGCCTCACCCCAGAGATGTCACTTGCGAAAAGGAGCCCTGGGTTCAGGTCTGAGCTCCGAGCCCAGCTCTGCCATTTAGAAGCCAGGTGGCCTTGGGAACATCCCATGGACTCTCCAAGTCTGAGTTTTCTCATCCAGAGAAAAGAGTGTCTCTGTTCCCCAATCTCCTTTACAGTGTGAAAGTGCTCTGTAAACTACAGAGAACTAGAATGATTTAAGTAAAACGTTAATTTGCCACATATTTGCAGGTAACATTATGCTTGAAAATTACTCATTTTCAGAGTAAGAAAATGAAAAACCCAAACCGCTAAGGGAAAACTATAAAGCCTCACCCATTTTGTTAACAATAAAGATGACAATAAAAGCAACACTGACAGCAGTGCTGTGACTGTGTCAAATACTGAAGGTCTCCTGGATGTCTGTGCCCAGCGTTTTGCATACACGATGTCTAAGCTTCACAGCGCATTTGCAAAGGAGGAATGGTCTTCACTGCTCAGGAGAAAGCAGGGGCACAGAGGTCGGGGGACTGCCACAGGCCACAGCGGGGCCAGGGGCAGTGCTGGGAGGCAAAACCAGGCTGCTTCGACCCTAAGGCCAGGGCCTTTCCTGCTGTTCTGCACTTCCCTTTAGACTCTGCAGATTCAAGATATTCCCACAATACTTGAGACAGGCCTCTTCTTCTGCTCACAAAGATTGCGAATTCTCTGAAATGTGCCTCTGGCAGGAGTACTAGAAAGCTGGAGCTTGTTCTGTCTTTGGTGTTAATGCTTGAGTATGGCCCAGTCAGTTCTGCTGCCTCTTCCTCGGAGTCTGGGGGATGGAATGTGCGGGAAGTGTCAGGGTGAGGCCCCATGGAAACCTGCTGGCGGACAGGCACTCAGTTGCTGGTTCCGGCTCCTGCAGTTTGAAGCACATACTCCCCAGGCCCACTGCCACTGCCAGCAGTTATCACCTACACTAGCAGCGAGACAGTAAGGGCCGGGTCGTGCTGGTGGGGGTGGCTGGGAGCAGACGTGGTACCCGGGCATGCGGCAAAAGCACCATGACGTCTGAGATAGAGTCTATATCCCACTCCCAGCAAAGTTCTCGGTACGGAGCAGTTCTCAGTAAATATTAAGTGAGTGAGTGCAAGGCAGAACGCGGCAAGTGGTGATGAGCACATCAGAACCGGACAGGGACACCAGCACATCCGGACCTTACATCACAGGGCAAGACAACTGTCTGGGAGGCAGACACTCCCCACATATCCGACATGTGACACTTTAGTCTTCACTCTTAAGTGGACCAGATTTGCCTAAAGCTTCTCAATACAGTAACAGTTTATAGACTGTCATGCCCTAAATGTTTAGCCACCTAAAGAGCAAAGCAAAAGAGAACAACAATAGATAGAAAAACAAGAAGAAAAAAAAATCTTATTTAAAATAATTTTTTTACTAAGAGGTCTGCTGTACTCTTCAAATATTCACTCTAGAGTGAAAGAGGAAAAATAAAGAAAAGGAAAAGAAAACACTCTAAGGGTATTAAAGAACTTCCACGTTATCTCAGAGTAGAGTGAGTTCCTGAAATGTGAACTCCAAACAGCATGTTCTGACTCACTCACAAGGAGATAAACAGAGCATTCAGTTCTGGAGATACTCATTGACCAAAGTCACTCATATCAGAGAACCAAAGAAACAGGAGCTTCTCTTGAAAAACCTTTTTCCTCCCGAGAGTTACTTTTCTTGCTTTCAATGGGCTACACTTCTGACTTTCTTGGCACACTTATCTAACCACCCAGTAATCTGTACATCCACCAGACGTCATCCATCCATGCTTCCACCCAGCGATCGCTCACTGGGTGTCTGTCCCAGGGACGATGCTAGATAGCTGGTGAAACAAGACACAACTTCCACCCTCAAGCTCACACTGTCACAGGCAAGCTTTATGCAGTTTCCTATAAGCTTGAGACTACCTAGTAAAACAGGTTCATTTATCAATGTGATATATAATGAGAACCCACAGATTCTACATGGTTGTTCTGTCCTGAGCATCGCTTGGATTTTCCTCTTTTAAGTTTCATTCCTTTTCAGGCAGGTTTACTTGGAAGCGTGCCTCAAAGGGATGACATCTGCAATGACGCCTCTCTCGAGTTTAATTTGGACTAACAAGTAAAAGAGTAGGCTTGAGTCAACATTCCCTGTGAAAGCAAAGGTGGAAATAGGGTCACAAAGGAGCCAAGATGATCTATTTAACAGCATCCGATTGTTTCCAATAATTCAGCTCTTGGCCCTGTGGACACATGTTACGAACAACTCCCTAACCACAGTGGGGAATTTATCTGAGCACATTTGGAATTAGGATCACTTAAAAGGGGACACAAACAACAATCCACTTTTCACTGCTGGCCTTCACATGGCAGCAATTTACCAGCATTCCTTCAAGTCCCAGCAGCTTTGCAGCTCTCAGCCTTTAATCTAGAAGCCAAGCTCTGGCTCAAAGCCACCCCTCTAATGGATGAATCAGCAAAATGAATTGGCTGTCAGCTGTGTCCTCCAGTGATTCCAGCTCGCCTGTCAGAAGCAGCGTGTAGCAGGCGGCTTGGTAACACTAACCTTTTCCAAATTTGTCAGGGAAATGATTCAAGGCCGTCTTTCGGTCATGCCACTTTGTTAGAGCCACTGGGAAACCAAAGACGGTGAGGGCCCTCCCTGGTTCCTTGTAGGTGAGTGAGAGCACTTCCTCTCCATAGTCTCACCCACCCACGGTTTCACTGTGCTAGGTCTGCTGTCTCTTGACACTCTGCACACGTTACAGCATTTAATCCTCACAACCGCCCCCCAAGGAAGGGATGTTCTAACCATCACAGAGAGAGAGAGAGAGTCTGAGCATCAAGGAAGCCAAGCAGCCTGTTTAGGGTCCTGTAGGGTAAGCAACAAAGCTGGTTTGGAACCAAGACATGATTTTTTAAAGAATGTAACACTGTCACATGTCTGACATATATTTGTGTGTATTTATGTGTCTATTTAGAGTGACAATTATCATAAAAAATGCTTCCCCTACTAGGAGTTTTAAAGAATTACTTAAAATGTTTAGTTTTTTTTTTTAATTTAGAACTTTCCATTATTGTCAAG
Organism: Camelus ferus; assembly: GCF_009834535.1. Classification (NCBI taxonomy): domain Eukaryota; kingdom Metazoa; phylum Chordata; class Mammalia; order Artiodactyla; family Camelidae; genus Camelus; species Camelus ferus. The sequence continues at coordinate 36,452,917 of NC_045713.1, read as the reverse complement.
CAAAAATCTTTCCAACTAAGTTGAAAGATATGCCATTATGTTCACGGACAAGAAGACTTAATAGAAGCTGTAGATTCCTTCCTAAGTTGATCCATACATTTAATGCAGTTCCAGATTTAAAAACTCTGTTTTAACAGAACATTGAAAAAATTTAAAATGAGATTTAAAAAAAAACTCAACAGAACACAGAGCAGCGGCAGTCAGGGATTGGGGGAGGACGTCAATCACAAAGAGAACTGTCTTGTATCTTGATTATGGTGGTGGTTACACGATGGTGTGCATTTGTTAAAACACGGAACTGTACAATAGAAGATAATTTCACTGTATGTAAATTACACCTCGATTATTCTGTGGAATCTGAAAGGTTGATTCCAAATTTTAAATGGGCCCTGATAGCCCAAACATTTAAGGGGCAGCTTGCCCTACCAGCTCCAAAAGCTTACCATAGACCTGTAGTACTTAAGCCAGAGCAGTAATGGTGCAGAGACAGAGTGACCAATGATACAGAAGAGCCTAGGAACAGACTTTAGCATCTGTGAAACTTTGATTTTGGACAGAGACAGCATGACAGACAGTGCGGAAAAGGAAAAGTTGGAAAAATTGTTTATCCATAGGAAAAAAATAAGCTGGATTCTTACTCACACCAGGCGGAAAAATCAACTCCAGATGGATGAAGCACTTAAATGTCAAAAGCAAACTTTGAAAACTTGAAAAGAAAATAGAAGTGAATATCTTTCTGAGCTGGAAGTAGGAAAGAATTTATGAAGATACAAAAAATGTTAAGCACACAAAAAAAGATCAGTAAGTTTGGCTACATTAATATGAAAACTTTTGTCCATCAGACGACACTTTGCAGAGAGTGAAGACAATCTGTGAACTGGAAGAAGATATTTGTAACACAAGCAATTGATGGAAGATTAGCAGCAGAATACATAAAAATGCCTACAAATCAGTAAGGGAACACCCAACAGAAAAATGGGCAAAAGACACGAACAGCATGCTGAGTCGTTTCACAGAAAGGGGAGCATACAATGCCAATAATTATATAAAGAGTTGTTCAACCTCAGGCAAAGGCAAATTATGAGCACATTAAGGTATCATTTCGTGGGTTTGTAGAGGGAAAAGGAGAAGGAGGGGGAGGGGAAAGATAGGGGGAAGTTGTAGGGGTGGTGGAGAGAGGGAGAGGGAGATGCAGAGGGAGCCAAAAAAGCAAGAAAATAATCAGCATAACTTTCAGGAGTGGCAGCTTGGTGGGGAATAGGAAGATGGGGTGGGGAGGAAGCACAGGGAGATGTAACTTATTAACACTTCAGTTCTCTGGTTGAGTGGGGGTTTCACAGAAGTTTATTACCTTTTAAGCAAACAGACTGTTTGGGTTTTCTGTTGTTTGCCCTGTGCAAGTCCTAAGGGCCATTTCCAAGACTAAGTGAGAAGTTCTCTGTAAGATAAGGTAGGAGTCACTCCATTTTCAATGTCTTTGGTGATAAGAAGGTATCCCCAAATGGTCCGTGTGCTGTAAACAAGCACTGCTGCTGAAACGCCAGCCTTCTCCAGCCTTCTTCGGGAAGCCGAGGACGTCTGTGCCGCCTGGTTATCGCGGCTGCCGAAACCACTTTATTGCAGGCAACTGCTGGTGGGGGTGGGGTGGGGTGGGGGGGGAGCATTAGGAGACTTCAGGAGCAGTTACGAGCCATTAGTCCTGCATTTTTTGCAGCGGTTATCCTCAACCGACATCACGTCTCAGTTTCTAAGGGAATTACCTGTGTGCTTATCAGCCCGATGCTTACAAGAAAGAGAAGTATTTATTGGCTACTTACTCCGCCAGGTACGGAAAATCCTGTAAGGATTATCCTGACTTTATAGATAAGGACACTGAAGCTCAGAAGAAGTGACTACTTCAAGGTCCCAAGGGTTACAAGTGTTGGGATCCAAACCAAAGCTACATTCTTTTCATGACACCAAGTGCACTGGAAGGGTCCCAGGCCACGTCATGCAGAGTGAACACAGGCAAATACCTCAGTCTGCAAGAGACTCGGAGTCTGTCCATCTCTTCACACAACAGTTTTGTGTAAAGGGCGGAAGGAATCTCTCCAGGGTAACGTGGTATGTTAGCCCACCACCAGGAGGGCGTGCACTGAGAGTGGCCTCTGCCAGCTGTGCAGACCCAAACCCTACACCCAAACCATCAACGCGGTGCCCACTTCTGACATCCCCCCACAGCCGCCAGCCCGGGGCCCTGCTCCTCTGTGCTCTCTTTCTGGGTGCACCACAAGCTGCTTTGTGTTTACTTGTTTATTTAAACATGAACATAGTGGATTCAGAAGTTTTCTCATATTCCATATAATTTGACCAAGTCTGGGTTTGCAACAGCATGACCATTTCTGTACTTTTACCAGATAGAGAATGGAGGGTTTTACCTTGGATTCTGTGGGACAGCCAACTTTACAAAAACATTCAACTCTAAGGGTCACTATGAACATATTCCAGCATTCAAAAAAATGATCTTGGAGATACTTCCCCTCAACTCATCCAAGGAGCCAGGCAGATACTAAGGTACATGCAGGAACTGGTGGTCTGTCAGAACCGTGCGCAGCACAGCTATTTCCAGGGGGCCTAACAGGTGAAAGCGGGCAGGCCAGCCCAGCTGACAGCCCGGTTTTACCCTGGCCCTTACAGCCTTCCCTACTGACACGATCTGTCCTCTTCTGTAACGCCAAGATCAAGTGCAAACCTGCTAGCGTTACCGGCGGGGCCTCTGGCTCGGTCCAACCCTCTCACCTCAACTCTGGCTCTTTCCTCACATTTATACCATGGGCCCAGATGTTCTTCGATGGAAAGGACCACACTCTATTTGCCTTCATAGCACCTTGGTTCTACCATGGTACTTTTGCAGGAATTTAAAATGATGGAAGGAAAGGGGGGAAGAAACACAGCTTCTGAATCATTTGGCATTCGTGGAGGAAGAGCACTGGACTAGGAACAAGAGGAGTGGCACTGGCCCTGACTCTAAAGGGCAGGTTCCCCGGGGGCAGTGACGGCCTGTGCACATCGCCACACCTGAGCGTCACAGCAACGCGGAAAGAAATGGTAATAGCCCTTGGCAGCAGAGACCAACTGACCTGGCTCAGGCACACGGTCAGGACCCAGGGCTTGGGGTTCCTCGTCCCCTGTTCTTCCCCATACAGTGCAGTCTTCTCCAACAAAGGGTAAATTTTTTTTTTAAGTACTAAAGCTGAAAGAGTGAAAAACTAAGGCTCATGAAAGAGATTCAAGGCCTGTAAAAAAGACAGTGTTAATAATGGAGTAAGAGGCAGAGGAGGACTTGGGTCGCTCACCTCTGCCTCCATCACAGGGCCTGATGCAGAGGAGACATTCAGGAAAGCACATGCACTAAGGAGAAGGAAGCAGAGGAAGCAGGTTCAGGCTGCCATGGTTAAAAAGACATGCAGGCAGAGAGTGACAGCAAGAAGAGCTTGCCCGTGTACCCTTGCTGGGTCATCAGAACCGAGAGAGCAGTTGTTGGGAGCCCTGTGACTTCTCAGGCAGGCGGCCAGAGGGGACGTGGGTCCCATCCAGATTCTGCCACCTACAAGCCACGCCTCTACCTTCATCTCCCTCCACGTCAGCCCCTCAGTCTGCTCCTGGTTCCCACATTGTATCTTACCTCAGTCTCTAATTAAGGCCAAGGAAATGATGAAGAAAACACTCTTTACAAACTGGACAAAGGCTGTGGATATGGTGACATTTACTTACAATGTATATAAAGGGAGGCAATGAAGTCAAGTGGGAAAGTCATGGGTTCTGGGGCTACAGGGAGCTGGGTTCAAATCCTGCCAAAATCTGAACTTGTCTGAAGAAAGCCACCTGACTCCCTGGGCTCCCGTTTCTTTATCCCTAAAATGGGTGTAACTACCTACCTTAGAAAGCTATTTGGAGAGCAGAATGTCTATATGCGAAGCTGTTAGCACAGAGCCTGGCATACAGCAGGTGCCTAATTAATGAGGCGACTGCTGTTAAATCAAAAGACATATAGCTCACCTCCAGGCTGGGAACATTCAGCCAGGAACAGAGCCCACCTCCCACCTGCCACCCACCACTAGGCTCTCCTCACAGGCAGGGAGGGAGGTAGGGCCCCGGGCACCCACTTAGGGCCTGACTCAATACTGCAGTGTGCACTGGACTCCCCATGCCCCTCACTGGTCCCAAAGTTCCCATCCCCTGGAGGGCAGGTAGTGGTGGTAGGGGAGAAATGTGGCCCCCAGGGGCTAATAAAGCCATTTGACTTGGAGGAAAAAAATACATATATAGCTCATACTGAAAGAACTATGTCTAAGACACATAAGACATTCTACAGTGATACAGAGTCAGCGAGCTGTAACTTATCACACGTTGGAATGCTTGAAGTGAGGGTGGCCTCACACACCTGAGTCTGCAACAGCTCACAGGATACTGTTATCACTGAGAACTGGGATACAATCTAACAAAATCTTTCTCATTCAAAAATGTGGAAAGAAAATGGAAAATATAGGAACTGATGTATCAGCCATACTGGACAAGTATAAAATCAAAAAGTCTGAACTATAATTTTTAAAAACTGAACTGAGACCAAAATTAGTCAATTGATTTTCACTAACTCTCCTGGCAACACCACAGTCTGCTTTTTTTTTTTTTTTGAGGGGGGAGGAAGATGGGATTTTAAATTTATTTTTAGTTTATGGAGGCATTGGAGATAGAACCCAGAACCTCATGCAGGCCAGGCACGTGCTCTACCACTGAGCTATACCCTCGCCCCCACAACACCACAATCTGCTTTTGAAACACGCATTTCGTTCATTCACTCAACAAACACTGGCCCCAGGTACCATGCTGGGCACTGGGGGGTGACGGGAGGGAAGCTCACAACCTAGAGGAGGAGGAGAGGAACATATTGATAGGGAGCACCAAGGAGGTGAGAATCTAGGTGAGAAATGATGATTTTAACATGAGGAGAAACAGGAGGGAGAAAGAGACAAGAAATATAAGATATTAAAAGGCTGACTGTGAGAAAGAGGCTGCTGTTTAAGCTCTGATTTCCCAGGGCCTATGCCAACGGCCGCAGCGTTTCATGAATGACGTCATTAAGGGGCACTGCTTCCATTAACCAGCTTGGGGGATGTTTTTTCCCCCTTTTCATGGTTCCTAGCTGAAAAGTCAATTAAAAATAAAGCTACCATTTATTGAGTACTTATTATACACAAGAACTCTGCTGCCTGCTTTGCAAACGAATGTATTTAGTTCTCACTTGCTCATTTATTCACCCATCTACCTGTTTATGAATACAGACAGTAACATATGAAACTCTCACTTGTTCATTTATTCATCCAACCATAAACAAACACACCATCTTCCATGCTTCCACTCTGGGGGTGAATCAGAGACCCGGTCCCTTATTTGCCGGAGGAAAGGACAGGACACAGAGCCCCACACGTGTGCTGAGGGTTAGATAACTGGAGTTTCCAGTGGAGAGGTGGTCAGGCCTTGGACACAGGGACCATTTCCCTAAGGAAAAGACATTCAGTCTGTTCTGAGACTTGAAGGTTGGGAGAGTAGACAGTGTCAAAAACTCGGAGTGGGGAACTGCGTTCCAGGCAGAAGGAACACGGAGTGACCAATATGAGAGATGAGACACAGTCTTGACCGAGGAACTGAAACTCGACCTGAACCGTGGAGACCAATGAGGGAGGCGAGAGGAGCCCACAGTGAAGCTGGCCTGATGGACACGCCACCAAGGGCTCCAGCCGTGCCAAGTGCAGCAGGAGCCACCACAGGGCTTCAGTCACGAGGAGAGCATGATCTCATGTGTTTCTACAAGATCACTGTGGTTGAAGGGGAAAACAGGAAGAGGGCTGGAGAAGGCAAAGAGTAAGAGAAGTCTTAGTGGAACTCTGAGGAACACCAACATTCAACCACCACACAGACGGGAGAAGAAGGCACGGGAGCCGGGGAGGCTGCAGGCAGAAAAGGAGGAGGGCGAATCTGGGAAGTCCGGGGCTGAGGAACCCAGGAAGGAAGAAAGGGTCAATGGGCTGAGCGACCAGAAAGAGGAAGAGGAAAGAGCCCATGGCCTTTATGGCACAGAGGTCACCAGGGACCTCAGCTGAAAGGGTGAGAGGGCACGAGGGTGAGGGCGACTAACGCAGAGCCCTGAAATTCCTAACAGGAAAGAAATAATCAGAAGCAAAGGGACCTGGGGTCCCGGAGGGCTCTTCTGAAGAGACAGGAGGGATTCAGCTGGTTTTCGCGCCACTGGAAAGAAGTCAGCGGGTGGGCGTGGGGAAAAGGGTCTGCGCAGGGCCGGGAGAGGCGACGGGCCCAGAGCACGCATGCGTGGGGGCCCCACTTCCGAGGGGCGGAGCTTTCTGAATGGGGCTGGGAGCCCGCTCTTTCCTGGGCGGAGGGGGTGGGTCTCCTGAGAGCACCAGGGCTGGGGGCCGGGAGGACAGCAAGGGCGGCAAAGGCCGTGGAGCTCTGAGTGATGGGGACCCAGCCAGAGACAGCGGCCTTCTCTGCAGAGTTACCAATCCGTCCCAGCTCTTTTCCTTCTGAAAACAACCCCACCATACGGTGGGGCAGTAACTCTGCTTTTACAGACGCGAAAACAGAGGCTGAGAGAGGTTGAGTAACCTGCAGAGGGCTGAAATAACGACCTGGCAGAGCTGAGTTTGACTTCCGACCTCCCTGATTCTGATGCCATGCTTCCGACGATGATTTTAACCTCCCCTCAAAGCTGTCAACACAGCAGCTGCTCTCAACCCAAGCCAGACCAAAAAAAAAAAAAAAAAAAAAGTTTACACAACACACAAGTGCTGATATAGCTCCTTAAAAGATGAGGTAGTGATGTGCAGGAAGTAAGAACGATTTTATGGTGGAGTCAAACAGGAGCAGATGCAGTTCCATAAAAGTTGAGAATTGAGAGCCACTTAAAAAAAAAGATACAGAATACCCTTACCCCCTTTTTAAAGACAAAACACATAATTTGAAATAGGGAGTTGGGAAGCAATTCCATACTTAACAGTCTTGACAAACTTGACAGACAGCTGAAAGGCCTAAGGCAATTTACAACATTCTTCACACTTCATGGGAGAAAATTAAGATTGATGTCTCAACTACACAGGGATAATTTAAAGTAAAATCAAAGATCTCCTCCTAGAATGTGGGAAATGGCAGATCCTAAATGTCAGGAACACTGAATAAATTCTACTCTAGGGAAGACTAAATAGTATGTTTCAGTTATACTATTTTATAACAGTATCTTTAAGGACTGCTTACATATATATCACAAAGGAGTGCAAATAAATTATAATCATGGTTTATAGAGAGGTTACCATGTACCAGATGACCCATTAGCTATAATCCTAGTATATTACCCTATATTCCATAATATCCTAATATATTAATCTTAACATACACCCTTTCATCTCTAATCTTATCTCTACAAAACCAGCCTTATTTTGAATATGACAAAACAGAGACATTTGCCTGGCATCACAGTGCTGGACAGCGGCAAACGGCCAGATTTAACCCATCACTGACACAACCTCCCCTGACCCGGGAGCCTTTCAGCCTCTAAAGGCAGCATACAGTCTGTGGTAGGTTTTAAATTACAACAGTATCACCAAACAAGACCTACCTTTCCTACGCAACCCACTCTGATGTTTTCTATTCTGCTTCTTTCTCCCTTGTTTTTTATACTGGTGTCAACTAACATTGATTTCCTGACCTACTGATGGGCCCAGGCCTGAAGTTTGAAACAAGCCACAGCTCACTGACACCCACCATTCAAAGTGGCATTTCTGTGCGACAATGCACTTTGTGTTCTAAAAGGTTAATCAACAAAAGAACTTTCAGGACACAACCTATTCACCCATCAGAGCCTGTGTGTAACTAAACTGCTGGCTGGAGGGAGTGGCTGGGTCTGCCGTCAGTTAAGTAGGGTTCTTCATAATCCAGACTAATTCTCATTAAAGATGTTTCGGATGCCAGATACAAATAGGTATCAAATATAAACGTCCACCACAAACACCAAGACAATACTTTTGGACTGTTAACCCTGGCAGTTTGAAGCATGAAATCTGACACAATATTACCCCTATTGTGATTAACACGTAAGTGTACCATCTTTTCTTCACCTCCAATGACCGTGTTTACAAAAAGCCTGACAGAGCAGCACATTTTCAGATTTAAAGGTTTCAGTAGTTGAAAAGCTTAAAGTCCGTCTGTTTATAAGCCAACCAGATATGGGGGATGCTGTGCTGCAATATTTATACTTTCATTTAATGTCTCTCTGTGGATGTTTTGATGTAGCTCTCACTTGATAAAAGAATTTACTTACACCTCATGACTCAGCTTACTCATTAACTGAATGAAACCCAGGAGGGAAGGAGGGGACCTGGGGAGAGAATGTGAATGACAGGCCCTTATCAGACAGGCAGGGCTGAGCTGTCTCACCTGCTGGGTGAGTAATTACCGCGGGGAGGGAGGGCAGCAGTCACCAAATGCAGAGGGGTCTCTCCCAACCAAGTCAGATGGAGTCACAGAAATTCTCTAGAAACTGTAAATGAGACAACTCCGTCTATGGTTCCCATCAACCATCCCTTGCCACGCTCCCTGTCCCTGGTCTTGCCTCGTTCGCTTCCCCACTCCCCACCCCTGTGGTCCATCTAGAGATGCGGAACCTTCTGAAATGTATGCCGAATACTGACTCGCCACTTTAGTGTCTTCAGGACATCAACCCACGTATGATCTGTCACCACCAAAAAGGTTAGAGAGAAATGCCAACAGAACCTCCTTTAACACTTAGGCCAGCCGCCTCGCCTTGGTGCTCTCTCGGAGCCCTCACTGGCACTGTGACTACCCTCTGTGGAGAGGAAGTCGGTTGATAACAAAAGGAATGGTTGCCTTGGGACGATGAAATGTATTTGTTATAATGGGCAACGTTTGACTTCAGAAAAGTATACAGAAAGAATCACGTACTTCTCTAATGGGGAAATGAAGAATGAGGAAGTCAGTTTTATTTTCCACATCAATTTTACTCTTTGCCTTTGCTGAGACTATGCCCGACAACTCATTTATTTCATTGGTGAGTTCTGTCTGTAGACTACACACTAAAACCCTACGGATTACCAAACAGCTCAAAAGGGCAGCATGCAACTTAGTAAGAATTAGTTTGGTTTTAAAGTCCCATCCCATCTTGGCATTTCATACATTCATTCTACTATTATCTTTCTCCTTTAAAATCACCAAATCATTTGCCTACAGACTTCAGGATTGTAGGGAAAGTATCCCATCTCCTTATTTCCCCCGTCCTTAACTCTGCCCCCCAGTAATGGGAGGACACCGCTGCCAAAATCAGCAGTCAGACCTACGGGCAGCACACAGGTCTGACATGAGCACGTTAAGCTGCCAAAAGCAGCTGAAGCAAACTTAGGAACGTTTCTCTTGGGTCAAACACATATATACATAGGAGAGCCGAGGAAGGAAAGGAGAGGAAGTGGGGGACTGGGAGAGGGAGGAGAGAAAGGGGGTGGGGAGAGCCTGAGAGTCAGCCAGAGTGAGATGCTCTCATTCGGTGAGTAAATGCTTTTAGGTCTAAGGTGGCAATTCCCCCAGAACTCCCCAAATTCAGAGAAGTAACAAGTTCCTCACCACTCCCACAGTTAAAGGACCTGCGAAATTCTTTACCAGTAGGAGAATAAGGGAGTTTTTTCTTTTAAAAAGTGATACTGGCATTGTTCAACTTTCCTGTCTCAAGCTACTAAGACCTCAACATTGTTCTGTGCATTCGTTTTGTTTTCTATGTCCTAAGAAGATATAAACATAGATCTTTTTCAGTATTTGGATGTCCAATGCAAACTCAGCTGGTTAGGCAAAAGAGTCAAGTGTTAAATCTAAAAACACTAACTTAAAAAAAATTAATACAGTGACAAGTGTTGTGATACTGCTACACTTTAAAATATTTTATAACATTACATCTTAAAATTCCCAGCGACTGAAAGGTTTCCTACAAGGTCAAAATACTTAACACAAATTAGGAAATTGAAAAATGCTTTGAAAATCATATATCTGTACAGCAGAACACAGAATGCTTCCTGGTTGATAATGGAGCATTCAGGGATTTAAAAGTATTTTCTACATTGATTTTTCCCTAGAAAAATATTACCACCCTTCAGATTTTAACTCTGCAGTTCCACATCCAATGTTCCTAACATAAGTAAAGTCTCGTTTTAAAGCATGTAAACTCAGGTATGTTTGTTTAATGAATTTACTTATCCTGCCTTTGCATAGCATTATGCTATGATTTTTAATGAAGAAAAATATGAGTATCTGATAGCAACTTGCATGGGACGCAGCTGCAAAGCACCACCGGCCAGGCTCCCACAGTGCAGTCACAGACAGCACCGTTCCCGTGACAGGTGAGGGCAGCAGTCAGGAGTCTCTAACAGAAGCACAAGCCAGGCTTGCTTCTAAGGCTACAACTGGATCCTTCGGTCAAAACCAAATCAGCAGCAAGGAGGTACACGGCTACAGACTGCTGCTACACAACACACTTGGTGAAACAGTACACAGGTCTGACTCACAAGTGAAATAATTTTGATTAATAGAAAAGAGAACGTGTTTTCAGTGACGAATTCTCCTCAGGACTTAATCTGGGAGTCAGACTGTCCAGCTTCTACCTTAAAGTGATGTACACATGAGAACGGGGGAGATAGCGAATGTTCAGATGCAGGAAGAGGCATGAAAAATAAAGGAGTTAGCTTCCAGAGCCAAGTTTATCTCCTACTCCACCCCGAGCGGTCAGCCAAGAGCTGATAGAGGGCTTTTTGGTAAAGGAGGTAGAAAAGAATCCCACCACCTCTCGGGTTGCCAGGCAACCTGCCACATTTTATTAAAGCAGGAGCGGTGAGAATCCTCAGAGGGTCGGCTGGAGCGCTGCCTCACGTGTTCCCCCAGCTCACAGGCACATGCTCTCCCCACAAACACGCCCGGGGAGACAAATGCATCAGTGCATCAAGAAGCAGCTACCTGAGTGCAGCCTGAAAGTCACGGACAGGGAGCAGAACTCGGGCCAATCCAGGGCGTTCTTTCTCCAGCTCGGCCAGACTGCACCCGGAATTCACTGCTGGTGCCAAAGAGAGCACAGGCAGACCCTGTGCTTGATTCTCTAGAAGCCTTGACTAAATGCTGTTGGGATTATTTAGATTAAAAAGAAATGGTTTTTTTGTGTGGGTGTGCTTCATGATTTAAAAGATTGTAATAGCACCGTAGGAGCAGAAAAGCATAGGGCTGAGGGATGTGTGTGCTCTGAGGGTGGACAGTCCTGCCACTCAACCGACTCCCACTTCACCTCTCAGAGCAACTGGTGCCTTATCTTTGAGCTGATCCACAGTTGATTTCCGGGAAAGCACCCAGCATCGTGAAGCTGCAACAGTGTGTACGTGTGGAGGAGGGGGCAGGGAGACTGAAGGTGAAAACTGCCTTGAGTCAAATAATTAGCCTGGAAAATTCCCTTTGGAGGTGTCACGCCGGCAGCCAACGTGGGTGTTTCTCCCGCCAGTGTCAGAGCACACTGCTGTCTCTTCTCTTGCACGCCAGCTTGCACGTGAGGAGCAGGGTACTGAACACACAAGTGTGAGAGCACGCTTCACTTCTAACCGGCAGGAGTCAGCCTACAGGTGGAACTGATACTCACGTGGGAAAAGCACACTCCTATCTCCCGCTTCATCTCTGACTCGCTCACTTTCACCAAGGGGAATGACAAGCAAAACCAGTCTTACCACCGAAAAAATAATTCCCCAAATGAGTAAATTTGAATTCATAAAAGTTGAAAAATTTTAAGATGCTACTTCAGTCGGAACCGAGTGAACACACAATCCAGGCCTTTGTGCCTGTCCTCTGAGTGCACAGAACCAGGATAGCTCTGGTGAGACAAGACTGTGCCAGTCGTTTCACATCACCAGTGACACTTCTCCAGGAGAGCGTATCTAACACAGCTATTTCGCTCCGCTTCCCAACAGCCCGGTGCTCGCAATTACTACGAGCCAGTGAATAACCACAGCTTGATTTCCCAGAGCATGGTTTCTACTGGAGATCAGAGATGAAAAGTTAAATAATTAATCTCGTAATGTAAAACATTTTAATATTAAAATGAAGTGGATGTATTATAGAGTGGAATTTTTTTAATTTGCGGGAATGATTTAAATAAAACAGGAGAAATTTCAACACATACCCCCTCCTCTCTCTCCCCACCGCACCCACCTCCCCACAGGCTCCTGAGCATCCCCATCCATTCTCCTTTGCTGTTAGGGGTACTTTGTGGAAGTTTAAGAATAGCCTCTTCCCACAGGGGCCCTCTGTAATAAATGTTAACTGAATGAATGACCAGTTCTTTCGGGTGGAGTACGAGCATCAAAAGGGAAAAGCTGACAATGATTGGAAAGGCCATCATTTTAACTAAATTATCACATAAAACATGAGGAATCATGGAACAAACTGACAGCGTGTGCCCCTCAGTGTGCTGTGCTGAGAAGACATCACCTGGGTAGCACTCCTGTCAAACACATGTCACCCAAACCGGAGGAGACAGACAAACCCAAACCGAAGGACACTGCCAAACAACAACTGGCCTGAACCCTTAAAGAGCGTCAGTGTTATGAGACGCAAAAACAGGCTGGGGAACCGTTCTAAATTAGAGGAGACTGAGGAGCATGATGGCTAAATGCGGTGCATGATTTTGACTTGATCTTGGATCAAAAAATTAAACAAAAAACTGTAAGAGACAGTGTGGGGACATTTGGGGAAATTCGATTACAGTCTATTAGGTCATATCAGTATCATAAATTTCCTTCAATAAGAAGAATACATACGTACACACTCATATATGTGTATGTGACGGATGTATGTGTGTGTATACGTGCGGAGTGAGGGAGAGACAAAGCAAATGTGACAAACATTACCATTTTATCTCTAGGTTTGAAATTTTTCCAAATAAAAAGTTAGAGAAAATAGCAAAAATAAAATACATAAAGTCCAACTGCAGGAAAAAAAAGAAAAGAAAGAAAATACATTCTTTCTCAGTAATCAAAGAACTGCTGATAAAAACAGTTTTAAAAAGGTAAATACTTAACACTCGAATTATAAACTGATATAATCTTTATACAGGGCAATCTGACGATATATGAGAAATTCTGATTTTTAAACTTTTTTTTTTAAAATAAGTTCTCTGACTCTATCATGTTATAGTCAGAGGCCAAATGAAATTCCAGAGAATCTGGCCTGGACTGGTCCAGGAAGAGCACTATCGCCAGAGATATCTGCGAAAATACATAGTTTTGTATTTGGAGTTCCTCCTTTCACACAAAATTCTCAAGCCCAAAGAAATTTGACAGTGTTGTTTATAGCATTAAAAATGAAAAATCACCTAAAAATTCTATACATAGACTTGATTGTTTATTTACTAATGCAATCAGTTGAGGTTTTTTTTCATGGAGTTTGTAGGGGAGCAAAATTTGCCACCCCAAAATGTGTCTCAGAGCATGAAGATTATTTTAGGCTGATTATTCTTAAGAAACAGAAGACTCAGGAAGTCTTTCTTTTTAACTCCCTTCCCTCTTTAACTGCCTAAAAGAACTGAGGTAAAGGGCGTGGTCCAGAAAGAGCACGACCGCCAGAAATGTCTGTGAAGAATATGGGCAGGTGAGGTGGGGGACCTCCTCAGGACCTGGAGGCCAAAATCCTGCCTGTGTCTCATGTGTCTGCCTGGTGCAGCAAACATTTGTTTACCAAACGTTTTTCCAGCTCCATGTGAATTACTTCTTCCCTCTTTGAAGTTCCAAGCCTGAAACCTCTCTCCTCTCAGAAGGCACATAAGCCTCAACTGCCTAACTTTATCCTTGGGTCTCTTATTTCTGGTGGCGCCTCCAGTACGTAGGTAAACTTGTTCTTCTCCTGATAATCTGTCTCATGTCAATCTAACTCTTAGACCAGCCAGAAGAACTTAGAAAGGGTAGAGGGCAACTTTCTACTTCCCCAGCAAGTTCAAATAACTTGAGAAAATTTCTCAGAACTATTGATGAAATCAGCAAAAACTAAAGTTCCATCTGTAGCATGCATGATTATAACCACATAAAATAAACAGGCAAAATACTGAAAGAAAATGCACCACAATGTTACTATGATTATTTCTAGGTGATTTTCTTTATTCCATTTTGTGTATATGTTTATCCTCAATTTCCTGTAATGAGCATGTATTCATCTTATTTTTTTAAATAGTTTTTAAAAATAAAAGACAAAAAAATTTGGCATTCTCACATTTGGAACATAGTGAAATTTTTTTCTTTATTACCCGATTAGATGATCAGAAAGCTGAGAGCAGGGAACACAGGCTCACCGTCCCACAGTGCTGTGTCCTCTGCAATAACTAAGAGAGAGCCCTATTTAAAAAGAAAACTTCTTAACTGACCGTGGTATAGCAAAGTTTTTGATAATTATAGAGGAAGGTTATGAGTTATGAATAAGTTTACACATATTATTATTAATATGCTGAAATGTTATACTCAAAAGGACTGATTTGATGCCAGCAAAGACCAAATAAATTTTCTTTGAGACAGAGTAGTCTCAACATTTTATGTAATTAATTTGGTGTTTGGCTATGGCTCAGCCTCAAAAATCCTAGTCTAGGCTGAAACAAAATTCCACAATTCATTTCATTTTTAACTACAGGCTTAAGAGAACAGAGTTATCACAAACTGAATGGAAATCTCTGTATCGTTTCTTTCTTTCTTTCTTTCTTTTTAATTTAAGTATAGTTGATTTACAAAATTGTGTTAGTTCTGGGTGTTTAACACAGTGATTCAGTTATACATATATATTCTTTTTTAGATTCTTTTCCATTATAGGTTATGACAAGATGTTGACTATAGTTCCCTGTGCTATACAGTAGGTCCTTGTTACTAATCTATTTTATATGTAGTAGTGTGTATATGTTAATCCTAAACTCCCATTTATCCCTTCCCCAGCCCTTTCCCCTTTGGTAACGATAAGTTTGTTTTCTATAACATTTCTGACTATAGGCAAACCAACATCTTAAGCTGACAATGTCCAATGCATGATAGAGTTTAAAAATTATTTTTGAAAGTTAAGTGTTCTGAGAGTAATAAAATTATACTGAGAATCCAGAAGGTAAATTTTTTAAAAGGTGAAATTTCCAAAGAATAAGCTAAATAAAATTATTCTGAGAAATAAAATAATCCACTTAGGAGACTTCATCTACTTAGACTAAACTCTCAAAAGAGCCATCTCCATTGAGAAAGGAACCTCTCCTACATGGCTACAAGCCACCAAAGAGAAGATGCAAACAATGTGTCGATCTGTTTGACCTTACTGATCAGTCCCTGAACTAACCTCATGGATGGGCATTCTGACTACCAGCCTGCACCCCGGGAATATCCATTCAGCTGGGCCTGTTTGCTCACAGAAAGCACAAACCCTGCCCTTGAGAGTTACTGAACTGGGGATGGAGAGGAGGGGAACAAAAGGCTTTTTTTATTCAACAAATGTGACTTCTGAATGATTATTTAGTAATTTTTCTTTTGACTATAAGTAAAATATAAGATTACTTTAAAATGTTGTCACAAATGGTAAGGCAGTGTAATTTCCAATCCATTTTCTTGTGAAGAGATATTTGGGGGATGAAAAATTTAAACCCTAAACCCACCTATCACTTACAAGAGATATCAAATGAATAACAAATTATAAAGATAAACTCACATCATCATCTTTATTATTTAAAACCCACAAATATGAAGCTCAAATACTTGGTCAAGTATCACCAATATATAAGAGCATCTGAAAAAGCATTTTTATTTGTAGTATCAATTATAATACAAAAGTGTTAGGGGAAAATGTATTAAAACAAATTACATAGATTTTTATAGTAGGAGCAACAAAACAAAACAAACAAAAAACAACCTACAGAAGTGACTGTTTCAGGGAGAAACGTGCTTCATGAAATAAGTACATTTGCCAACCCCTGACGTATGGGGGTGGGGGTGTATATATTTTTCTATTCTTGAAGGAATAAACGTTTTGGTATTGATTTTCTTTCATAAAGAAGAAAGAATATGGTTAAATGTCAGTATTAAACCTGGTCCCTAAGAAATGGGATTCATAGTTACCAGAGTTGAGATACACAACTCAACATACTAACCTACTCCTAACAGTTTTCTTTCAGAGGAGAGTTCTAAATCCTCACCCAGAGCCAACAAAGACATCCCAACAAAACAATGACAAAAACAACAATAAAAAAAGTGGAAACATTCCTCTTCATAAAAGATGGCTAGACACCCAAAGATTAAATTTAACCTTCTCGGTGTTGCTATGGGTTTTTCCAGCATCTCTGCAGCCTACAACTCTTCCCATAGGAGAGAACAAACAGCAGAGGGTCAGGGGGAATACGTTCATTGGTGAGAAAAAGGAAAAGGTCAGGGCCATTTCCAAAGTATGGGGTAGTGAGTTTCACCAAATAATTTTCAACAATAGCTGCAGTAAAACAATATATTCTCCTAAAATTACAAAGTGCCATCCAGGGTAGCCCTTTAAATCAACACATACACAGCAGCCAACTTAACTGCTACTGTATCATTCTAACATTTTCACAAATTCTTGAAAAAAATGGAGGCTGGGAAAAATTACCTACTTAGGGATAATTCAGTGCCTGTATAGAACCACAAATTATGTAGGGCTTTATAAAAAGTCACTTTTTTGAAGCCCAAGAAAAATAATTATTCTGTATGATTTGAAGAAGACAAAGAAGATAATCAAGGCCTTAAAGAAAACAATTGCTTAATCTCAATGACAAATGAGGAAACCCAAACCTTGACCTGGACTTAGGTTCTTAATCTGTCACTCCACTTTTCCAAAGACCAAACCAGGTCACTGCATTTTAAGCCTAGGTCTGCGCTGCCAACCACAGAAGCACCCAGCGCAGACCACCTGGCTACCATGAGACCGGGACGCGGTGTTGTGACTCTGCCATGCAGACGATGCTTATCATCTAGCCAAGCCTGCTCTGCTGCTGTGCTAAATCAGGAAGGAGGGAAGACAAGACAAGAGAAGAAGTCTATGCAGACAGCAGGAAGTGTAGAAAAGAACTGGGCCACAGGGAAAAAAAGTCATCGATGTCAAAAGTTCTGAGCACAACCTAACTGTGGAGTTGCTTAATAAAGGTAGTTTCTAGAACATTTCTCCTTATGAGTCCCAAGAATAATACAGAAATAGAACACAAGTCCTTATTCTTCTATTATCTCCAATCTATACAAGCATTTCCTTTAAACTGTACATTAGCTTTCCCTTCATTAAAAAAATTAAACTAAATTTAAAATTCACTGCTAGCTCAAACCCTTAAGTACACAGCTTGCTTATCTCCATGAGCTGACACAGGGTGGTAAGTCCAAGGTTCCGTTATCTTTTAAAGGTCAAGGATGAAATAGCTTGGCCTGAGCTAGGGACACAGCCTATACCCTGTACCCTTAACGCCCGGCTCAGAAATGAATGCTGTTGTTCACAAAGGACAGGGAAAGAGAATCCAGACATATTGACACAAACCCACTCCAACTGCTGAGAAAACCCCAAGCCACATCCTATTTGATGGCTCATTAAAAAAAAAAAATTACTTGGGAAGTGTTCAAACAGCAGATGAATTCCAACATTAGTCAGAGAGGGTAGCTAATAATACATCACACATAACATAAGTTTGAATCAACATGCTGAAATCATAGCAAAAATATGAAACTGAGATATCTCTGGCTCTCCTCTGCCTCCTGAATTATTAGGCTTAAGAGTCAAGTATATAGACTATGTACCTGGAGGATTAAATGCCTATAAAAAGCAATTCTGAAAAGACTTTAGGATCTAAAAATGAGTGACTTATTTTCTTTCTTTCTTCCTTTCCTTTCCTTCCTTCCTTCTTCCTTCCTTCCTTTCTTCTTTCCTTTCTTTCTTTCTTTCTTTCTTTCTTTCTTTCTTTCTTTCTTCTTTCCTTCCTTCCTTCCTTCCTTCCTTCCTTCCTTCCTTCCTTCCTTCCTTCCTTCTTTCTTTTTTGGTATATATATATATTTTTACTGAAGTGTAGTCAGTTTACAATGTTGTGTCAATTTATAGCAAAATGCTTCAGTCATACATGAAATGAGTGATTTTCTATTCTCCTTCTGGAAGGTGTAAGTTAAAAAGCCATTAATTGTGTACAAAACCCAGGAAGACAAATAACTTTATCTTCCGGGCTGTAGGTAGGAGCCGCCTTTTAGTGGAGCGCTTCCTAAGTGCCAGGCCTGGGCCACGTGCGGGACTGGCGAGCATCTCGCTCAACCGCATCCATCCTGGGCGGCCTGCGAACAGGGCCTCTGTGAGGAGGAGGCTTGCCAACTCGCTACAGATGGATGAGCAGAGTACCATTTCAGCTTCGTTTTCTACAGGAAGAAACCGAGGCTCAGAGAACCTGGGATAAGTGACCCACACAGTTAAGGGCTGCAAGAACCAGGCCTTGGAAATGAAAGTGAAGCCTATGGAATGCCAAGCAGGCCCGCTCTTCACCCTCTGCCTTACTGCCTCTCAGACCTCTTTATCCATGCACTTCTACAAAATTTCACCTCTCCAGGCAAAACGAGCAATAAAAGCAGCCATCTTGTTCAATTTTTAAAGGTTTTTTTTTTCTTCCTTTTTAAAATCTTATCAACTGAAACAAATGCTTCTCTTCCAGGATCACCTAAAATATATTTTCATAACTTCAGTAAATGAAGTAAACAATTAAAAACAAAAATATTATGGTCCTGCACCCATACTAGTAAATAGTACAAATGTGGACTATCTATGGGACACATACTCATTTTATCCGAAGTCTCTCACAGTCGTTCTGAGGGAGCCACTGGTAGGCTGGGACAGGTGGATCCCCTCAGCACCCATTCTAGTTCCATGCTGGACGTCCCCTAAATCCCGACCCTACACACTGTGACGACCACACCATCCGAGTTATGACCCAGCCTACGTGGCTGTGACTGCTACGACTCTGCAGGTCGCTCACAAAGAATAAAGTTAAGTCAGCCTGAAGGCCCTGCCTGACGCGGCCTGCCCAGCTGCCCGGCCGTCCTGTCACCTCTCCCTGACCCCCTCACGCACTGGCCTTCTTTCAACTCGTTCATCGGAAGGGGTCAGTCCAGTTCCCTCTAGCTCCTGACCCTCTGAAAAAAGGAGCTCCACCCTCCCCGGAGGGCTCCCCACCTCCCACTGCCACAGAGCTCGTACTTCCTGCTCTTCTTTCACTTCTTAGCCCAAAACTCCTTCCTCCAAGAAGCCTCCCCTGACTGCCCCAGACTAACTAGCTCGGTTTCCCCTGTTCTCATACAGCACTTTCCGCACTGATTAAACTAATTTCTGTCTCTCCCACTAGAATCCAAACTCCATGGGTGTGGGGCATCTGTTGCTCACCCCTGTATCCTCCATACCCAGCTCAGGGCCCAGCATAGGTGCAGTCATTCAATAAACTGTTGAACACCTAGTGTTTGTCAGGAACCTTTGTAGGCACCAGGGATCTACCATTGACCTTTGATTCTAACAAGGGAAACAGACATGGGGGAGGGATACAGACAATGAAAAATCAAACCACCACAGTGCTTTGGGGGAACAATAAGGCAAGAAGTGAGGGGAGGTGTGGAAAATTTACTTTTAAATGGAGTTATGGCAAGGCAAAGAAGTTCTGAGGACTGATGTGATGGAGGTGAGGTGAGAGTGTGTAAATCGCTAAATATCTGGGGAAAGATCATTCCAAGTGGAGGAAGAAGCACGTGAAAAGGCTGCAGCAGGAGTCTGCCTAGAACGAGCAGGCGTATGGTGGGCACTAGACAACGATGTGCTGTAAGAGTGAGACGATCCAGAAAAGCTACAGAAGATCAAGCTGTTCATCGTCACGGATGTCCAGCTGAAGATAAGTTTTCATCATACAACTTCTCTGTCGGTAACAACACACCATGTGGTCCACAGAAGAAACACCCTGACAGATGCCCTAAATCAACACTTACCTGCTTCTTACTGTCTCCTCAAACCAAAATTGCCTTTGTTACTGTGTTGTCAAATTCTGAAATATACACTTGCTCCAGTCTTTCACTGTTCAGCCATAAGCAATTCATACAGAACTTGAACCTAAGTACTTGGAGATGTTCACTTTCTTTTTAAAACAATGTCCCCAGTATAAACATGAACTGGCTTTAACCCATCTCAGGTAGCAAATTCTAAGGCACGTTTCATTGCAGTTAAATCACTAGGACTGACAACTGAACTCAAATACATGCACATGAAAATATTTTACTGCCAACATAATGTTTCTCCAGAGGTTTTAGCAGTTAAAAAAAAAAACAAACAGCCAAAGTCAGTAACAGAAGACTGTATTCA